>NW_006785406.1:625565-629183 GCF_000442215.2 Lipotes vexillifer | reverse complement strand
CCCCCGCCCCACCATGAGGAGCACAGAGAGGTTAGGAAACTTGCTGAAGGCTCCCAGTCTGTGGCTGAGAGTGACGACCGGTCTCCGTGCTGCCAAGAATGCTGGTCCTCTCCTGACCCCATGCTGTGCGGTGAGTTCGGTCAGCACTGCTGATTGGTTTGAGTTGCCTCTCTGTCTCGTATATTATTATTATTATTTGCGGTACGCGGGCCTCTCACTGTTGTGGCCTCTCCCGTTGCGGAGCACAGGCTCTGGACACGCAGGCTCAGCGGCCATGGCTCACGGGCCCAGCCGCTCCGCGGCACGTGGGATCTTCCTGGACCGGGGCACGAACCCGTGTCCCCTGCATCGGCAGGCGGACTCTCAACCACTGCGCCACCAGGGAAGCCCTTGTATATTATTTTTGAGGGTCTTGGGTAAATATGTCTGACTGGCTTCAGTCTTCCAGAATCTTCTTCAGGGGCTCTGGGAAATGGAGTCCGGCCTTGCAGGCGAGAAGCAGAGACAGCCTTTGGAATGTTTCCCCTCACAAAACCACACTTACTTGGGCCAATGAAATCATTTTTAGGAAACATGTTATCTATTAAGAAGTTATAGGTCCAATCATTTAATTCATATTCTGCATTCTGTGAAAGGACGATTCCCAATACTAGTTTTCTTTTCTTTTTCTCTCCTATCCTCAAAAGTTGGTTTCTTTACTTCTAAAAGAAAATTTTATTATGCATTTTCCCTCATTTAAAAAATATTTAACAACTGATTTGTGTGTCGCATGAAAGTTACACATTTCCTAAGATGCATTTGCTATTTTATTTTCTTTCATTCAAAAATGCATCAGTAATCTTTTTGTTAACATGAAGATAAAGGATTAGTAATGCAAGATGCAGTTTTCTTGTAACCTTCTTGAAAGCAGACTATAGTTTCTTATCTGACTCCAACATTCATTTTCCTGAATTGAAAAAAGAAGCGACTTAAAATGAAATAAACCACATTTGATTCCTAAGAGCATTGCTAGCAGGGAAATGTACTGAGGAAGGCGGACTTGATCGGATTCCAGAAAGCCCCTCTGCTCCCCAAGTGAGAGAGTTGACTAATTTTGCATTTTAAAGTACAATTTTAATGCTGGAAAGAATCATGAACTGTCTCTCATTAATCACTAATTAGAAGATATGTATGATTTTATTCCCTGAAAATTCCAGCTGCTAGAAAAAAAATGAGGTGTGAATGTTCATAGTTTTGGTTTAAAATTTCATTTTATTTACTGAATGCCTCTTCTGAGCAAGAGGCTAATAAGCAAGGTGCTAAGAGTGTTCAGAGAGGAAGAGGAGAAGGCTCTTCCGTCCATGAATGGGTTCTACCCACACCCCTTGACCCCTGACGGTGGCAGAGGAAATAGAACATGCGATTGTCAACTCTCAATCGCACTGTTCAGGTACAAGCAGAGGGAATTGATAGGTCTTTGCTGCTCTCTCAAATGCGGTCTAAAAAAAAAAATGGTACTGATGAGCCTAGTGGCAGGACAGAAATAAAGATGCAGACATAGAGAATGGACTTGAGTACATGGGGAGGGCGAAGCTGAGGCCCAGTGAGAGTAGCATCGACATATTATACTACCAAATGTAAAATAGGTAGCTAGTGGGAAGCAGCTGCATAGCACAGGGAGATCAGCTCGATGCTTTGCAATGACCTAGAGGGGTGGGATAGGGAGGGTGGGAGGGAGGCTCAAGAGGGAGGGGATATGGGGATACATGTATGCATATGGCTGATTCACTTTGTTGTACAACAGAAACTAACACAGTATTGTGAAGCAATGATACTCCAGTAAAGATCTACTAAAAAAAAGATACATACAACCAACCTACATAAAAACAAAACCCAACAACCCCCCCCAATATAATACTTTCTCTGAATATAAAGGAGAAATAAAACGAAAGAAACTTAAAATAAAACATATATTTCAACGTTTAAGTACTTGGGACACTACTACACTAGAGCAGTGGTCCCCAACATTTTTGGCACCAGCGACCAGTTTCATGGAAGACAGTTTTTCCACGGACCTGGGTTGGAAGGTTGGGAGGTTTGGGGGGATGGTTCAGGCAGTGATTTGAGCCAAGGGGAGCGATGGGGAGTGGCAGATGAAGCTTCTCTTGCTCGCCCGCCACTCACCTTCTGCTGCAGGCTGTGGGCTGGTCGTGGTCCGTGGGCTTGGGGGTTGGGGACCCCTGCACTAGAGGATATAATGAAGTAGGTCTATGCTTGAACTTGAATCACTGTGAAAGCGACAGCTTTGAACACAGACTGATATTGGGGTTTCATGTGTTGACAATTACTGTAAATGGCATTGTCATTAGTGACATACTTTTTGAAATAAACCCTCGAAAAAACTTCTGACAAAACAGGGTACAGCTGTCCCTTAGTTTACAGCATTGTTGCTGTTCCTGAAAATTCAATGTATATTCAAAGTGTGCAAAAATTACTTTAGTTGTAAAATGGAGTTAGGCTGTCTGTGCAGATAATTATAGACTATTTTTCATTTTATTTATTAAAATTTTTAAATGTATATATTATTAATTATTTGCTTTAAAAACACATTATTGAGGTATGATTGACATATGAAAAGCTGAACATATTTAATGTCTACAACTGATGAGTTTGGAGGTAAGTAGATACCCCTAAAACCATCACCACAATTTATGCCATAAACATATCTAGCACCTCCAAAAGCTTCTTCCCATCATATAAACAAGTTTTTAAACTGATATGGATGTCTAGAGAAATATTCAAGAGTCACATGGGGCATAGAACAAGTCTTTATTGGTGGGACCATCCCATGCATTGTGAGATGACTATTATTCTTGCCTCCTGCCCTCTAAGTGCCACAACTATTTAGATTAAAGGAGATTAAAGGCAACTCAATTCTGGGATTAGCAGAGGCAAACTATTATATACAGGATGGATAAACAACAAGGTTCTACTGTATAGCACAGGGAACTATATTATTCAATATCCTGTGACAAACCATAATGGAAAAGAATACAAAAAAGTATATATACGTGTATAACTGAGTCAATTTGCTGTGCAGCAGAAACTAACACAACATTGTAAATCAACTATACTTCAATAAAATTAAAAAAAAATTCAATGTATGATCCTTAATTGAATCCTGGATGGAACTAAAAACCAGCTATAAAGAATATTATTGGGATACTTAGGGATATTTGACTAACAGATTGTATAATAGATAATAGTATTAATGCTAAATTTCTTGCTCATCTGGAAAATTATTGTTCTATTCTTGCAACTCTTCCAGAGATTTGAAAATTTTGAAAAGAAGATGTTTTGGGGGAGCTGCCCTTACACATTTTCAGAATTGCCATGGGGGCAGTGCCTATTGAGAACTAGTGTCCTAAGTGAAAGATCCAGCGTTATGGAGATTGAGCTGGGGAAGAAGCAAGAGGATTAGAAATGGGAGTGGGGTTCTTCCCTGTGCACTGTCTTGGGGTGGGTCCAGGGGGTACCCATAAACCTCTTTAAATGTATTGTAGGTTTCCAAGAATAGTAATGAATTGTAACCTGTTATCCTCTGGGACTTTGGAAGTGGAACCCTTGCTTATTCCCCAG
>NW_006785406.1:624754-625406 GCF_000442215.2 Lipotes vexillifer | reverse complement strand
GAGCGTCAGTGTCCCCATGTCCCTAGAAGTATCCCCAAAAGCTGATAAAGGGAGAAGAGCTCATGGGGTGAGGATGACTATGACCCAGAGGCCCCCTCCGTGCGCACTCCCACATCCTGGACTCTGGCGCTATCTCTGGAACCCAGCTGCTACCCTGAATGAATAGGGGATATAGAATGGGGGGTGGGGTGGAGGACGAGGGACACACACCATTTGACTGAGCTAAACTTAAAATGTCTGAGTGATCAGTAATGTGACTAAATTATTTGCTGCTGTGTCAAATGGAAATGAGGCCTCAGATTGAGTGGAGATATAGAAAAAGAAGTTACATTTCTTTTGGTAAACCTTGGGGCTTGTGAAAAATTGAATCTGTTAAAGTAGTTAGATCAGAGGTGTCCTGTGGAACAGAGTATTCACTTTCTGAATTCAACAGGATGCTCTTATTTATTTCATGTTTTCAGTGCTGTTGTTTCAATTCTCAGAGAAGTGGAAAGGTCAGGGTCAGCACTGTGTGTATAGAATGTATCAGACAAATGATGAGGAAGTAGACAGAGGATTGTGCAAACACAGAAGTACCATTCTGATAGCGGCAGGGGGTTGCTGGGGAGAGGTAGAGTCTGAAATTGTGAGGATGGGAAATAACAGAACTCTT
>NW_006785406.1:566240-624695 GCF_000442215.2 Lipotes vexillifer | reverse complement strand
GATGGGAAATAACAGAACTGTTTCCCCGTTCTCTAATTAAGAAGAGGTGAGGAAGACAATTTGTTCATTTAGTTAAAAATAAAGACAATTTGAGAAGAAAATCATATTCCTAATTAAGATCTATAGAGAATATATGGGCCCCTCTGAAAGAAAACCCATGTACCTTCAGCTGCCTCCCTTTGTTTAATCAGAAGATGTGGTAGGAATTAGCAGGGGCAGATGGCTGAGATCCTATCGCAGCAGCCCCAGGAATTAGGAACATTAATTTTAAAGGGGGATTAAAGCACAGAAGAACATTTTTAAAACATCATGCATTTTCATAAGCATCTAGGCATGCTCTCTGGCTAGATGTTTATGTGACGGGTCTTTGGAACAGAACCTGTGACAGAAGCAAGGGGGCTCTACATGGGGGGAAAACATCAATATTTGTCTTGCTAAAGAACCAGGAGGAGCTCTTCTCTTGTCTCAGTTTTGGTTGCCTGGCCCATGGGATGGAGGAAGAAGCTGGCATCAATCCAGCTTGGCGGATCATGGTATCTGTGAGGACTGAGGCCTCTCTTAAGACGTGGCGGCATCCATGAGGGAGTTGTAGGTGTGTAGGAGCAGCGAGGCAGTCTGTCCATTCTGGGCCAGATCTCTACAATATTTCACTGCCCTGTATGTGCAACGTCAAGTTAGTCTAGTGTGGTAGCCTTCAGCCTGGTGAATGCATAGCCCTGAGGATGCCCAGAGACCTTCCACGTGGCATGAGGGCACGCGGATAGTTTAGATGCCCACACTCCACATGTCTTCTTTCCTATTTGTCTGCCTGGGAACGTGCCTGAGGTCTGCACATTCTCCTATCTCATCTCCACTCCTGCTCTCAGTTTAGAAAACATCAGCATACCTCCCTTCTGATCCCTCCCTCCTGACCGTGGTCCTTTGCCTCATGATAGATAAATGCCCTGGGGCAACAAACAAAAGGTGCAGCCTTGAGGAAGTGACTGGCTCTGATGATGCTGTCGAAAATCCTCTCGTTACTTGGTTGGTTTCTGACTCTTCACTTTCATCAAAATTGATGTGTGTCCCTTGTCCCTGACTTGTGCCTCCCTTTTCACCAGGATAGCATTAAAGACATAATTATTGTGTCTGTGAGAGCATTAATGGTGTCTGAAGTCAAGGTGTGTCTCATAGTCAATGGCATCTTATAATTCCTTCAGTTAGGTCTCAGTCATGAAGTGGTTTTATTGCCTGATAATTTCACGTAAGAAAGCTTCAGAATGAAGACTTACAGGATGGTGTCCACGGCTTGGAAGGAAATCCCAGAGACAATAGTGGAACATCATAAGAAATGTTGCTTCTCCAGTGTTCTCGATGGCACAGAGGATGATATTGGGTAGAAAACTGTGGTCGTTAATGTCTCAGTTGAAAAGTGATTCAGAAGAGCTGGACTCAAAATGTGAAGATGTAGGAGTACCCTAACGAATTTATTTCACTTATATTAGCCTTTTTATGAATGCTCAAGCATGATGTATAATTACAATCTATGTCTAAAGTCTAAAAAAGATCTTCTAATAAATCTAAAAAAACCTAATGAGATAAGGAAGTCTGGCATCATGGTTTAATTGGCAGGACATTTTCCCCCTCTAGGTAAGTAGAAGAATGTGTCTTATAATCAATAATGTATTATATTCAGAGAAATACAGTATGTTTAATGATTATATATCAAAATGTGTAATATATTTATGTTGCTTCAAATAACTGTGTAATAATAACTGTAATGATAATGTAGCTCAGAAGAAAAATGTTAATGCACAGCTGTATGGGTATAGAAAAAAAATTCTCTCTCTCTCTCTCTGTATATACACACACTGTAGTAATAGTAGTTTTCACAGTGTCTGACATATGTCCCTGTGTTTCCCTTTAAAATTTAAAATATGCATGTGTGTTTACTGTAGCACCCTGGGGTGCCCCAGCACACAGTTTGGGAAACACAGCTATAGGATGTATTTATGATCTTCCCTACTGACTTAATGAAGCTCAGGCTCTCTGTTTTCCCTGAGGTGATTAGGACTCTGGCATCAGCTCAGGATGAAAACTTCATGAAACTGGACAAAGAAGAGGCCAAAAATTGTCCAAGGAGGAACCCTGGACTCAGTGAGATAGTTTCACTGGGACAAATAGCCATTTGTGTATCTAATTTTGAGAGGCCTCTTATTCTCTCTCTCTCTCTCTCCTACTGCAGTCTGAGATGTAAACTCTGAGAAAGCAAAGACCACGTCTTCTTCACAATAATATATGACACCGAAAATTAAGTATTATTTTATATTATGCCCAACACAGTGCCTGGACTTATTTACTGATCTAAAAATCAATAAAATAATCAATGGAAAAAAAAAGAAAAATATATCATATCCAGTACAAAATACAATTTTTTGAACTTCCTTTATTGAAGAAAAGTGTTAAACGTAGTGTTATGTTTTCTTAGGGCAGATACTTATTTACATCAATGTGGGTATCAAATCTGGTACCCAGGTATGGTTTAAGAAGAATGTTAAAAAATAAATCAAAAAAGAAGAGGAACGCTAAGCTGTGCAGGGAGGGAATGAGGCCGTCCAATGTCCCCTTCTGTCATGGAGATGAATACTCGCAATCATGGTCCCACACCTAACAATTCTAGTTTTCAAATTCTACTTTTCCTTTGCCTACAGAGTAAGAAAACACTGGTCTTGTAAAGAGAAAGTAAAACTCTTTTTTATATGTGCAAAATCTACTCTCTATCTTGATGAAGAGGCTTTTTTTTTTTTTTTTGATATGCCAAGCAGCATCCCCTCACCCACTTTCTTTAAAAATATAACTAAAAGTTTTTAGTTGTTAATTCTCTAAGGCCATTTGAAGTTCTGAGTTCCTGGAGTTCTCTGTGTTTCTGTGAACCCTTGAATCTCTAGCTTGAGCTTTACAAATTCGTGTCTTGGGCCCCCGTTTCTTCGTCCAGCATCAGATCTTCTCCGCTGGGCCTTGCAGGGATCACACGTTTGCTGTTTGCCCATGGATTCTGCAGTTCAAGGTGGGGAAGGAGCGGCTGCAGGCACCGGAGATGAAAAACGGAAGCCTTGGACAAACGCTAGAACATAAAACCTCGAGCTTTTTTAAAGGGAAAGGAAGGGCCGTGGCGAAGTAAAAATGATGAAGAGGTGCTTTTAGCAACAACTGGTGACCCTGATGATTATTTCAAAGTCAGTTATTTTGAATGGTTTAAGGTGTTAACCTTGGCCCAGACCAGCTGCCTTTTAGCCACAGAGGCTGAAGGTGTCCAAAGTGAATTATGCAGAAAGCCATTTAGGCTGAGCCTCTTGCCATTCTGAATCGGATGCCATTTTTAATTTTTATTTTCTCAGGGTCGCTGCATGTGTGTTTGTTTGCAAAAGCAGTTTAGGCCCTGGAATTGCAAGCTTTTCTGTTAAGACCGGGGCTGCTTTGCTATCTCCTATCTTTGTTCCTCACCTCATTTTGAAGGATTGTTACACATTTGTAAGTACAATGGGATTATTTATTCATTGTCTGTCCACTCTTTTCTGTGCCACAAAAGGAGAAATAGCCTGCACTGCGACTTAAGAGCTTTCTGACCGCTCCAAAGTCATGACATTTCCTTTGCTTTTTGATGGCTGTCTTTGAAAAGCCGGGGAAGCTGGGTGACAAACTCTGTTGGCTCCAGGAGGGAGATGACTTGTCGTTGTTGTGAAAGAGCATATTTAGTCACTTTTAAAAAGCAAATTGTGGACTTAATAGAGCCACACAGTCTTCTTTGGAGATGGCTACAAGGTGGATTGTCTTGATAAAACATTTGAAGCCGGAAATCCATCAAGCGTCAGAGAATATAAGCACTGACCTGAACCCAAGCACACAACATTCTCACCAAACTTCAGAGTTATTATTATTTTTAATAGAGAAAGGATAACTGTCCAGTACCTTTCATTTTGTCTTTTTTGCAATTCTTCCAGTTCCAAATCAAATGAAAGAGTCTGATGATGAACTATTTCAAGTCTATCTGAGACCATATGCATTGGTATCTGTAGGCTCAGCTTTTTGGCTTTTCTGTAGAAGCTGTGACTTTGCACTTGAAGCTGAGTATTTAGCAGGCCCTTTGATGGCCAAGGGCAAATCTCTATGTTAAACAGAACATATGCCTTCTCAGCATTATCCACTTCCAAGCCCCTCCATCATTATGAGGTTTACTATCACTTCTTAGGTGATATTGACAGAGCAGCCCCAAGTCCTGTTGATTTCATTCTAGGCACTCACCTGCCTTTGGGGTAGCTGCTACCAGGTGAGGTCTTTAGGCTTGGTGGCACTTTGCCAGATGTAAATGAGAGTGAGTGAGAGAGAGTCAATTGTTACTTATATGTTTTCTATTAAAGTAATAGCTATACTAAGCAATAATACAAATGGTTAACAATATTTTAATTACTAAGCCCTCTCCCAAGCCATCGTTTCAGAGTCTCAGTTGTCTGAGACTTTGGACTCTTGAAGCACAAATTCTGTGGACTGTGTTGAGAGAGCAAAAAACTGAGATTTCAAAAGGGATTTTATTTGAAAAATGAAACATGCACCTTGTAAAATGGTTGTGTTTTATTGTGAGCAATGGACTGAACAAGATGGAGAGAAGCCTTAGTTCAGGAGGGGACAGCTGGAGTGGGCCCCCCTTGTCCTGGCCCCTGCTTTCCTGGCTCTGCTGCCCAGGCCCTGGGAAAGCCTGTGATTGCTGCCTTTGTCTTTCTTTTTTCTTCCTTCCTTCTTTCCTTCCTGGAAAGAAAAATACAGAAAAATAGAAAGATCAATGAAAGATTAATACTTGTATACTCACCCAGAATTAACTAATATTTACACTTAGTCATTTTTACTTTAGCTTTTCTAAAATCATTTAAAAGAAACTTTACAGATAAAATTGAAGTCCCCTTGATTTCCCCTCCCCAGTACCATTCATGTTCCTCTTTCCTCAGAAAAGGGAACTTTATGACCTTAGTTGCCCCAACGCCCCATGAAAAGTCTACAGTATTGCTAGTACCATTAATTTAAAAAATTCTAATGGTATTGTAATGTTAGTACTCTCATTGCTTTTTCACTCAATATTTTATCTTCCAAATCTTTCCATGTTGAGAGATGTGTGTGTGTGTGTGTGTGTGTGTGTGTGTGTGTGTGTGTGTGTTGACTCATTAAATTTCTGTATAGTATTTAATTGAATGAATATATAAAACTTTCCTCTTGATATGGTCAAACACGTCAGATATGCTGTCAGTCATCCTCTTGAAGAAATGTCCCCTGGGACCCTCTATCCTTCCCCAGTAAGAACTGTTGCCTCTTACACCGGCAGTGCATCTGTTATCCTAAGACTTTTCCTTTTGCATTTCCAGTATTGGATTTCCTCCGTCTTCTATTCCCTATCTTCCTCTTTCTTGATTTACTCCTTTGTTTTGGCAAAGATATATTACAGTAGTCTCCTGAAAACGAATGTGTAGGAGATACACTTTTTGAGAACTTGAATGTCTAAAAATGCCTTATTTTGCCCACACACTTATAATACTTCTGTTGGATGTGTAATTTTAGGTTGAAAATAATTGTTCTTCAGAAAAATTTTAGAGGCATTTCTCCACTGTCTTCTACCATCAGAATAGTATTATTTAGGGCTGGAAGGTTATTCTTGTAATTGTTCTTTGTTTGACACGTCTGGCTATTGCTTTTCCTATTTGGAAGTTTAAATGGTCTTCTGGTGTTCTGAAATTTCAAGATGGCACGTCCTGATGGGGATTAATTGCCCCCCATGTTCTGGGCAGTAACTGGACACATTCAGTCTGACAACACATGCTCTTCAGTTCTGGGAAATTTCTTGAATTATTTCTCTAATAATTTCATCCTAAACTTTTATTGTTCCTCTTTTAAAAGTTTTCCATCTCTTTAGCTTTTTGTCCTTCTTTAAGGGATAGTCTTTCAACTTTAACTTTTAACCCTCAAAATGAAGCTTTTCATTTTTGCTATCTTTTTAACTTCTAAGTGTCTTAAAAAAATCTTCCTTTCCTTCTTTTTAAAATGGTCTCTTGTTATTAGTTCATGGAAATAAAATATCTTCTCTTATTTCTGTAATGATACTACTAATATTTTTAAAGTTTTCATTCGTCTCACATGGAGTCTGTTCCTTCAAGTTGCCTTGACAGCTCCTATCTTTCTTTTTTTTTTTTAAATGGGTTTTATTTTTATTTTATTTTATTTTTTTTAACATCTTTATTGGGGTATAATTGCTCTACAATGGTGTGTTAGTTTCTGCTTTATAAGCTCCTATCTTTCAAGCAGAGGACTTCTTCAAATGCCTGGGGATCCTTGGTTGTCCTGTTGTATTTGAGTGGGGCACTAAACCCAATTGGGGCATGAAGTTAACTAAACCTATTTGGGACATGACGCTAACTGGAGGCTTCATGTAGGCAGATCTGGCTGTGCCATTTAGTTTAGAAACTCCCCATGTAATTTTCTTTAGATCTTTTTCTTTGGATTTTCCCTCAGAAAAGCCTTTTTATGCCCTTGATTGGAATATATATGTATGTCCTTGATTGGAATACATAAGCCTGCCTGGCAGAATTTTGGGAACCAAATGGAGAGAAAAAGATGGGAGTGTCAACCAGAATTAAAACTTTTACTATTTTCCTAAGGTACCCTTGCCCTCAACTAGGCTGGTGTCCCCCAACCCATAGACCTTCTATTTCACCCTCTACAGAGAATAAACTACGGGGTCAGGGAGGGGTAGCTTCCCTAGTGGACAAAATGAGAATGGGGATTTGGGGGTCTAAACACTTATTAAATATATTTTAACCAATTTTCTTGTTTATAGCTCACCTTTACCCTCATGTCCAGTGGTACTGGTAAAGCCAATTGATAAATCTTTTGGTGATTCTGTTCTGTATATCAGGTTTTTTTTTTTTCTTTTTTTGGCCACGTCAGGTCTTAGTTGCGGCATGCGGGAATCTTTTGTTGTGGCGCGGGCTCTTCCTTGCGGTGCGCAGGCTTCTCTCTAGTTGTGGCATGCTGGTTTTCTCTCTCTAGTTGTGGTGCAAGGGCTCCAGAGCTCATGGGCTCTGTAGTTTGCAGCACATGGACTCAGTAGTTGTGGCGCGCGGGTTTAGTTGCTCCGTGGCATGTGGGATCTTAGTTACCTGACCAGGAATCGAACCCGTGTCCCCTGCATTGGAAGACGGATTCTTTACCAATGGACGCCCAGGGAAGTGCCTCAGGTTGCTTCTTGATTTTTTCACTGCCAATTTAGAATTTGGCTTTCTGGGGTCTGCTAACTAAGTTACTGCTCATCCATCTGCCTGTCAGATTACAAATTCTGCTGCTGCTGTTTGTTTTTCCATTCCTTTTGTTTCTGTGATTTTAACATCTTAGAAATCCATTGATTGTTATTTTATTGGGACTTAAAGAGAAAGTGAAGACTAACAGGTGCTTTTGAATTTCTGTCTTTAAATGGAAGCGAATCTTGCTTTATTTTTTCCCATAGTTTTAAGTTTTGATTTTCACACTTACACCTTTAATTCATTTGGAATGTATTTTTATATGTAGTATAAGCTTATTGTTTATTTTCTAGGTAGAAAGCCAAATTTTCCAACACTATTAACTCAATACTTTATCCTTTCCCTTCTACCATGTAAGCCAATCTCTATCATATGCCATATTTCCAGCCTTTCTATTCTGTTTCATTAATCTCTTTATCTTTTCACTAATACTACACTGTTTTAATTACTATAAAGTTTATGACATCTTAATATGTACCAAAGCTACTATCCCTTGTTCTTTTTCAGAATTATGTTGACTCTTCTTGGAACTGCACTCTTTCATATGAGCTGCAGAATCAATTTGCTAAAATCCACTTTGTCAACTGAGATTAGAATCACATTGATCTTATTGGAAAAAAAATTATATCTTTATCCAGTTTCCCATCCATGAACAAGGTATATCTTATTTTCCCAAAACTTATTTTATGTCCTTTCATAATATTTTAGAATTCTCTCTTAAAACTTTTTGTTAGATTTATTTTTAGTTTTTAAAAAAAGTTTTGCTGCTACTGTGAATTGCATGTGCATACATACGCTAATGCATTTTAAAATAGTTATTGCTAGTGTACAGGAATGTTACTGATTTATTATGTTGATTTTGTAACTAGCAAAAACTCTTTTGTTGCTTCAAATAGTTGGTCTGTAGATTATCTTGCATTTATAAGTGGAAAATAATAATTGCAAATAGTAACAATTTAATGTATTTCTTTGCAAACTTCTTGCTTTTCTCCCCCTTTTCTTACTGTTGTCTAGCATTTCTACAACAATGTTCATGCAGGGAGAGCAGCTGTCTTTATTTCTGACTTTAATGGTGATGTTTCTAAATTTTCATCATTATGTGTTATGTTTACTGTAGGTTTTTGATGAATAGTTTTTTTTTAATCATATTAGGAAAATTCCCTCCTACTCATAGCTCACTAAAAGCATTTTAAAAGCCACACGAGTGTTTAATTTTAACAAATGACTTGTCAGCACCTACTGAGGTTTTCCCTCTTTATTTCATTAACATGAATTATACTTTAATAGATCCTGATGTTGAATTTTCTTTGCACCATGGACTGAACCACAAAAGATTATGATGTAGTTTAAAAAATATACTACTGGGCTTGATTTGTTAATATTTTAGGACTCTTCCATCTGTTAATAATTAAGATTGGTCTATAATTGTCTATCTCTGTACTTCTCTAGTTTTGTTCTTAAATTTGTTAATAACTTAGTAAAATTAGTTGGTGGCTTTCCTTTCTTTCCTCCTTGAAATATTTTCTGTAGGATGAAGAGTATTCCTTCCTTGATGTTTTGTTAAAAATAATTTATAACACAAAATAGATCCTGATGGCTCTGGTAGGCCAAAAATTTGACCCCTGATTCCATTTCATGTTTCCAGTTTCTGGCAAGACTCTGAAAGGATTGCTTTGTGATTTACCGAAGTTGGTTTACCATCTGAGTTGCATAAACTAACTAGAAACAGGTCTGTATTCAGGTACCAAAGGGAAGATGCTCTTCCCCGGGCAGTCCTGGAGGTTGTCATGTACACCTTCTTTTTCAAGTATGCTAAAAAATAGGTATTACTGTAAAAAAAGGGAAGGAAAAAGATACTAATAAATATCAATGACTTACAATGGACCCCAAATGATGCTAGGTTTGTTCTCTAACTTAAATGTGCATTATTTTAAAAAGTAACACTGTATATGATCTGGATAACTATAGTTTCACAGCTTTTAAGGTAAGAAAAATGGAACACTCTCCAATGTCCTTTGTAATCTTGGGAGAAGATTACTCTGTTGTCCTGAAAACAGAGTTGATCTCAGAGCTGCAATTATGTAAGGCAGTATTGGGAAGAGGGTTGCTTTTGGAAATAATCTCAGGAGAAGCCACATTTTTCTGAGATCATCTTTTTTTTTTTCAAAGTAAAATTTAAAACATTTTAAAGAACCTTCATTTTCAATCATGTGGCTTCCTCTGTTTAAGTAAAATTTTCACTTGAAATGAATACAGGCCTATCTAGGGAATTACTTTCCAAATCTTAAGGAACTTAGATAAACTTCCTTCTTAAATTCAATCCTCTTTTGAAGAGAAACAAGTAATGACTTTCAAAGTACTTAATGTATTTATTATAAAGGAATGGCAATGGGAAATAAATTTCCTTTAATATAACCTCTTATCTTAAAAACATAGGTATAGATCTGACTGAAGGAAAGTCTTTTTTGAGTATATCTATTGTCTTATCTCAAAACAAGGGTATGCCCTGAAAATTGGGTCAGAAAAACATAAACTTTATCTCCTGTTGTTAATTCAGTATGCCAAAAACACCTGCTGGAGGAAGGGCACTTTTTTAAGTCCCATTAGTTAATTGCCAACTAAAGCTTGATTTTGCTTAGTTTGTCGTTTTAACCCATGGAGAACTAATTCTTACAAGCAAATAAATTAATTCTCAGTTTTTAAAAAAAATCTTAAAATGATGTGATTGTGTTTCTAGGCTCTTATTTCAGGAGTAATGGAAGAATCTGACCTTGTGTGAGATTCTCAGCACAGCAGCAAAGCAGGAAAAATGAAACTTTGCTATTAGTTGGGCTTTGTCCAAACCCCAAAATGGATTCCCAGGACATGAGGCTAATCTAGTGGGGGAACTACATTAGTGTATACTAGGTAGGCCTAAGTGGCCTCAAACCAAAGCACTTTTTTCCAGAATGATATGCATGTCATTCTGTTCAGATAAATGGCTATTTCCATCCTGATGGACTCATTCAGAGGTAACTACAAATCTCATGCAGAGTGAAGGAGAGCAAGGAGATATTTGCAATTCATTGCGAGAGCTTCCCGTGTCCCCCTTTGGACAGAGTTAGCTTTTTCAGCTCATGTTGGTGGAGTCTGTGTCCATGTGCTTTCATGTTCTGCTGTAGGCACATAATTCTGCATCCTTTCCATTAGGGATGACTGTTTAGTACTCAGTTGTCTTGATAATCTGCCAGTTACTTAAGTCTCTTTTCAATGTCTGGCTTTTTTTTTTTTTCACTTTTCTACTTTTCAATTGTGTGTGTGTGTGTGTGTGTGTGTGTGTGTGAGAGAGAGAGAGAGAGAGAGAGAGAGAGAGAGAGAGAGAGAGAGAAAGACAGAGGGAGGGAGGGAGAGAGAGGAGGTCATAGTGTTATTTTATGGTAGGGTTTAGAGATGTGATGTGATGAAGGATCTCATATTTGGAGCTTTGGACCTGGGTGGCTGGGGCACTGAGCTAAGCAAGACAGTGTTTGCTGAAGACCATGCTATGGCTTGTCCATCATGGAAGCTGTAAAACCAGAACAATTCTACAAAATTCAATTCAACACTTTGAGAGCAAGCTGTAATTTTCCTTTTTCAAAAATATGATTATAGTGCTTGTACCCAATAGATGATCAAGATGTATTTGGTTATTAGTTGATTGGCTCCATATTAAAGATGCCCCAATAGAAATGTAAGCACTCTAGTGTTCTGTATCTTAGTACAGGTCGCTGGCAGAGGTTCTGCTCATGTTTTTGTGCTGTGGAGTGTCTGGGCTGCACTGAAAGATGCTGTGTGAGGACGAAAGGATGCTAATTATTCTGATGCTATAACATGTGAATGCCTGCTTAATAAGCTGCTATTGCCCCTTTTTCTGATTTTCAGAGATGCTCCACAATGGCACCGTAACAGTCATAAAGGAACATATTCTGTCAATCTGGCAGTTTTTGGTTTACATTATTCCGACATTATTTTTGTGAGCTCTCCCCTTCCCCCCTCAGCGAATTGTGTGATATTTAAAAATAAAATAATGGATGCTTTAGCTTGGTGGAACCACAGCCCTAGGAGCAGGAGAAGGAGAATGAGTCTACCTAGGATAGAGGAGTTGTTTTAAATTTAATTTTCTAGTGTCTAGTTGCTACGCCTAGTCTGGGTAAATGGATGAACAGTGAATAAAGAGAATGAACAGATAAATCAATATTAATGTTTTCCATTCTGGGCCTTAGAATCAATCATAAGACTGTGGCTGGGTCCCAATTTTTGGCACCAATCAAAATGACAACCTTGGTTGCTGGGACCATTCCTTGATGCATTTGTTTTTGGAGGGCAGAGATAAACTATGGAAAGATGGAATGCTGTATTTCTCCACCAGAGACATGGTTTGTGTTGTTCTTGTCCTTTTCTCTTTTAAAGAGGCCAACGACTAAAAAAATAAAAGAGGACAACGAGTCCCTTTGCTGCAGGGCTGTGTGCTAAATGTTCCCAGAGTCACCACTGTGCTGTTCAGAGCACAGATAAACACAGCATCTCCTTCCCCAGGAGAGTCCAAGGGCTCTTCCAATGTCATCATCTCAGCCTTCCCCACAAAACGTCCCACCTGGAGACTTTCTTTATAAATATGGTAGCAGGTGAGTGGAGAGCACTGTCAGCCGCATTGGCTGCATGATATGTAGGGCCCAGTGCAAAATGGAAGCGTGGGGACCCTTGTTAAAACTGGGATTTTAAGACAGTGACAGCAGAGCATTAAACCAAGCGCAGGATCCCTTCTGAGCGACTGCACAGATCATCGACCTGCCCGTGAAGCCGGCCTTGACCGTCAGGGGGTTTGTCTTCTCGAAAGTTTGCTTTCTTTAGGGACACAGCTTCTCTGAGGCAGAGGCAGCCTCAGCCAGAAAGACTTTCTCCACGCCTCCTTTTTCTTTTCTTCTCTTGCCTGGTGATGCCATGTCTCCCCCGTGAACTCTGCCATTCCTGCCCCAAACTCCAGGTCAGCTCCCTGCTTACCTGCTCCTTTCCCCCACCTCTCCTTGCTCCCAGGCTGCATCATCATTGGCACAATGGTCCAAGGTGTCTCTGCCAATTGTTTATTCCTTCTCTCTTTTCCTCCACATCTGTTGCTCTGACTTCAGAATCTGACTTCAGATGCACAGCATTCTACCGCTTCTCTCCTTCTCCACCCTTGTCACCTTGGTCCATGCCACCAGTATCTCTTGCTTGTATGACTGCCATGCGACAGCCTCTGAGCTACTCTCTGCCTTCTTCCCCTTGGCTGTACCCTCCAGCCTGTGCTCCAATAGCAGAGCATGTCTGTCCTCTCCTCAAATCCCTCCAGCAGCTCCCATCTCGCTCAGGGGTCCCTTGTGTCCTTATCTTCTACTACACTCCCACTGGAGCCTCCTTGCTTTTCCTAGAAATATGCCTTTTCCTAGGCATGTTTGCACGAGGGCTTTTGTGCTTCCAGGTCCTTCTATGTGGCCCCCTGCCTCCCAGCCTCCAGGTCTTTAAATGACTCCTTAGACCTGCACACTCCCCCCTCCCCTATACCTCCTAATGCTGCTTCATATTTCATTTTTGTCCTTAGCACTATCACTATCTGCCATGTGATATGTTTTACTCATGTATATATACATTGCATGAATTCTCCTACTAGAAAAACCTCATGAAGGCAGGGATTTCTGTACGTTCTCCTGTATACCCCCAGTACCTAGGATGGTGCCTGGCATAGAGCAGATGCTCACTTATTGTTGGCAGGAGGATGAATCTCTGCCAGAATCGGGTTTCCTTGGGTGTTTTCAGTTGTATTTCATGCTGTCAGGCCTTGGCCTGCTTGGGTATCACTTCCTGAATATGTACATTTGCTCCTCATTCTTTTATTCAGAAATATGCTAAGAGCTGTGGATACAGGAGTAAAGCAGAGAGACTGGCTTCATGGTATTTACATTGCTAGTGAGAGTGAAGCAAGAACAAAGAACATAAAGCAAAAGACAATAGATGATTGTGACAAGTGTGTGGTGTTTGGGAGAAGAGAGGCCTTAGGTCTAGTGGTCTGCGAAGTCTTCTCTGAGGGTGGGGGGTACATTTCAGATGTGACCTGAATGATTAGGAGCCAGAAGGTGCAAATCTGCTGGAAGAGCTTTCCAAGCCATAGATACCAGGTACAGCCAAGGAGCAGATAGAAGCCACTGAAGCTGGAGTGTGGGAGAGAAGTAGCCATGAGGTCAGGGAGACAGGATGATGGGGGGACATTGCAAACCAGGTAAGCAGTAGAGATTTTCATCTAGGTTCTAGAGTCTGTGGTAAACAGCTAGCTCTGTTCTGAATTTCAGGCCTTAAGTGCCTCAGACACTGATGCTCATGTGTGCTCTGTCCTCTGGAGCACAGACCATGGGCTTTGGAGTCAGGCAGACTTGGGTCCAAATTCCATTTCTACTATTTACCAAGGACATGCCTTTGGGTTTGGTTTCCTGAGTGCTTGCTCACTCACCAAATGTTTACTGTTACTTCCCATGTCCCTGGAGGGCACCCTGCTGTGCCAGGGGTTAACTCTTCAGTTGCTGGATATGAGGAGATTAGGGGAAATTTGGGGGAAGAGGCTTGAGGCAGTGGCTTGTTACCAACCATGTGGAAGTATTTCAGAAGTGTCGTACTTTAACTGGGTATTGTCCCAGTTAAAGAGGACACAGGATGGTGACATAGATTCCCTTTCAACCTGACACCTATAGTCTGAGAGTTGGGCAGGGAAATCCAAACCCTTGACATACGTTGTCTTATTTAATTAGTGTACAATCCCAGTTAGCGAGCAGCAGAGCATGGTGGTCAAGGGTGTAGGCTCCAAGTAGCTATGTGCAAATCCAGGCTGGGTCACCTACTTAGATATGTGTCCTTGGGCAAGTTACGTACCCTCTCTGTGCCTCAGGCTGCTCTTCCATAAAAAGGTCGTAATAATTACCTGGAGATGATATCAACTTCCTAGGGTTGGCGTGAGGATTGACTGTGTTTATAGAGATAACATAATTACAACAGTGTCTGAGGCACATCACACTATCCCCATTTATAGCTGAGAAAACTGAGGTTTGGCAACTAATGATCCTTCTCAAGCTCACACTGATAGGAGTGGAGAAGCCAGGACAGAAACCCAGATCCTTCAATTTAATCCTGTGTTCTTTCTATTCTAAACTAACACTCCTTAAGGGGGCTACTAGTGAAATTTTACATGGGGGTCTACGTGGGTAACAGCCCTTAACTCAATACTAAGTTAGGATTAAGTTTAAAAATTGCTTAAAATATTTTATCATAAAACTAATATAACCTCATCAGAGAAAATTGAGAAGTAGAAGAAGAAAAGCTAGCCCTTTGGTTGTACTTCAGCAGGTCTGTTGCTCTAGGTGGGTGAGACAAGGCTTGAGCAATAGCAGGATGGGCAGAAAAGGGGACGGGACAGAATCCGTGACCTGCTGCTGACTGCATTCTCAGGCGCCCATGTTTGGGAGCGCCTCCAGCATAGGGGAGCAGTCCGAGGGGAAACTGATCCCCAGAGTCTTTAAAGAAGGTCTGTTTTTGATGGTTGTCTCTACCTGGAGAAGAGAGGGTGCCCTGGGTCATGGGTGTAAGGAGTGTGAGTGGCAGCAGTTCAGGCATTGGATTCCATTCTGGAAGATTCCTAATGCCCATTGTCATGTTAAAGGCTCCAGGGTCGAGTAGTATGGCGCATAAGACATGGTGCTTAAGTGAACTCTTCTGACTTATTTCCTAATGGATTAAAAAAATATATAATTATCCAGCAACATCCCAAGCATTTGGATTCTGTAGAATGTACTTTGGGAAATGTTTCAGTAGAACAGTATGGAGAAAACATGTTTTGAGAAAAATGTTCGGAGTACATGAGACAGAAGCCTGGGTTGAAGAAAATAGATGCTTTCAAAAATGCTGACTTAGGGACCCAGAATGGGACTAAAGAACTCACCTGAAAACAGAAGACATGGTGATCAAGTAAGGGCAAGAGTGAAATGAACAGCCCCCTTACTCATATGTGTGTCTGTGTGCCTGCATGGCCATGTTTGTGGATACTTTGTACCAACATCCACATTCCTCTCATCACTAAAGACATCACTTTTATGAGAAATGGCCTACAGCACATGCAGTGGATGTTTTTTTTCCCTCTTGGCATCCATTTCCCTTTTTTGTTTTTTGGTGCCTCTATTTCCTTTAGGGGTATCTCTCCTTCCCCATTGTCTGTCCTTGTGGTTTAATAAGGGCTGTCCCTTTTCTGGCTCTAGGGGTGGTGCCATGATACTTAAGCCATCATATCCCCAAATACTGCAGGCCAGTGATTGGTTCAAGAGAACCGAAGAGAAGCAATGGCACTCTTGCTGGCAATGCTGGGGCAGAGCATTCTCTACCCACACATATGCAAGGGTTGTTTCTGAGTTCTCTACTCTATTCCATCAATTGGTTTGTTGATCCCTGTGCCAATACTACTTTGTCTTCAGTACTATAGTTTATGAAATGTCACGATATTTGATAGGACAAGTTCATTAAATTCAGTGTTTAGGAGTATCTTGGGTCACTTTGCTTTTACATATAAATTTTGGAATTGGCTGGCCAGGTTCCTTTGAAAATCCTGGTTAGAATTTTCAGTGAATTCATAGATCATTTTGGAGATAATTGACAGTGTTAAGATTTGGAGCTTTCTTAAAAAGATACACAAAAATAGTAAGGTTTTTGTTTTTAGCTTTTTGCCTATGAAAAATGAATTTTCTCTCCTTAGAGGGAGATGTCATCTCACTAAGGATGCGTGTCTCAGATAAAAGACCATTTGAGGGGCTTCTGGTGGTGCAGTAGTTAAGAATCTGCCTGCCAACGCAGGGGACACGGGTTCGAGCCCTGGGACTGGACTGGGAAGGTCCCACATGCCGCTGAGCAGCTAAGCCTGTGTGCCACAACTACTGAGCCTGCCCTCTAGAGCCTGCGAGCCACAACTACTGACCCCACGTGCCACAACTACTGAAGCCTGTGCACCTAGAGCCTGTGCTACTCAACAAGAGAAGCCACCACAATGAGAAGACCACACACTGCAACGACGAGTAGCCCCTGCTAGCTGCAGCTAGAGAATGCCCGCGTAAAGCAATGAAGACCCAATGCAGAAAAAATATAAACAAAATTAAAAAAAAATACCATTTGAGACCTTAAGTTCATTTTTTAAAAGTTCTTTACTGTAGTTCTCCTGGTGGAACACTGTCAAATTTTGTTTAGATGAGAGAGAAATTTTGCTGAGTATATTTCCAGGTTGACAGTCATTTTCTCTCAGTATTTTGAAGATATCCTTTCACTAACTTCAGGGTTCCATGGTTGCTGTTGGAAAATCAGCTTTGTTTATTTGCTCTTCCTTTGTGGGTGATCTGTTTTTCTGCTCTTTGAATGCCTTTAAGATCTTATTGTCTTTGGTGGTCCACAGTTCACCATAATGTGTCCTCCATTCTCTCTGTTCTTTCCTCTGGTACTCTGATTGGATGCATGTCACTCTCTTGCCCACGTCTCTTAACCTTTTATATTTTGGTCTTTTCGTGTTTCTGTGCTGTAACTGAGGTAATTTCTTCATCTCCATGTTTCAGTTCATAGTTGTTTTTTCAGCTGTGACTAACCTGCTTGTTCAACCCGTCTGTTAAATTTTAATTTCAACTATTATATTTCTATTTCTAAAAGCTCTGTTGGCCCTTTAAAAAACCTATTAGGTCATTTTTAATACCTTCTAGTTGCTTGTTCACTGTTAAAATTCTATCTTTCTTTTCTTTAAACAATTCATATTAACTATTTTAAATTCTGATTTTGAGAATATTTAAGATGCTTGTGTGTTAACTAGGTTTTTGTGTTTATGCTGATTCTTATTCAGACTTGTTTCCTTGTGTGGGTCTTGTAATTCTTTGTGTCTGAGCTCAAATATTGTCTTTAGTCTGTGGGATTTCTGAGGGCCCAATGTATGGAAAGTGTTTTCCCATAGAGAAATTTTCTTTTGTCTGCTTGGAGCCAGGGAGAATTACTGAACTGGCAACACTTTAACTCCCTTCGAATGTCCTGTAATAATTCTGAAATTTCAGGTTCAACACTTTAATGAGGACCAAGGATCAGTTTTCTAGTAGCAGATTTGTTGTTAGTAATGTTTTCATTTTTGATCAGGGAAAATCTTTTGTATTTACTTATTGCCCAAGTTCCCAACACTAGATTCAACTTGCTGTCTTTTTTTCCCCCCTACTCTTTGAGATTTTCCTAAGTTTCTGCAGAGTCTAGCAACTAACTAAAATTGTATTTGCTAAAGTTTATCCAGGATCAAGTTGTATTTTAGAATGAGAGCCCATCTGAATATCTATTCTGCCATATTTCTGGAAGTTGAAAACTGAAAAACCTTATGTATCTCTCATGCCTTGCAGTTTACAATGAATTTTGCCATACAATATCTATTTTGATCCTCACAACTTTTAAAATAAAAATACTCAATTTCATCCATATCTTTAACTCAATTTAAAGATATGTGTGGGAAAATTCTGGTTGTAAAAACAATGTTTTTCATGCTCAAAATGTTTATTTATTTATTTATTTTTGGCTGTGTTGGGTCTTTGTTGCTGTGCGAGGGCTTTCTCTAGTTGTGGCGAGTGGGGCTACTCTTCGTTGCAGTGCACGGGCTTCTCATTGTCGTGGCTTCTCTTGATGTGGAGCACAGGCTCTGGGCGCGAGGGCTTCAGTAGTTGTGGCTTGCGGGCTCTAGAGGGCAGGCTCAGTAGTTGTGGCGCATGGGCTTAGTTGCTCCATGGCATGTGGGATCCTCCTGGGCCAGGGCTCGAACCCGCGTCTCCTGCATTGACAGGCGGACTCTTAACCACTGCGCCACCAGGGAAGCCTGCTCAAATGTTTTTACCTAAGTATTCAAAAGGAAGTATGCACATTCCTTAAGATGTAGAGATTTTGTGGAGCACAGTTAATTAAAAATGATTTTGATCTGTTTATGTTTTCATACATTTTGTTTTCATACAGAATCTTCAAAGGATGTGAAACAGTCAAATGAGTTAGAGGAAGCAGTAGCATGAAAATATAGTTGCCAAGTGTTACTTGGTTGAAACAGAGACAAACATAGGTTTTAAGAAGTCAGAGAGAATGGCAGAGATTATCTTTTTGCTCTGCTCTCATTTTCAACTCTCCGCAGTCGAAATAAGGGGAAAAAATGGTTGTTCTTTAGCCAAAAGGGTCTTTAGTGAGCCCAGAAGACATGGGGCTTGGATTTCTGACTTGCAGAGGGAATTAGAGTGAAAGTTATTGGGTCTGAGAGTGAAAGTTGAAATTCACTGAAGAAAAGTACCTGTGAAATAAACTTCATTTGTCAAGTTTTAAAAATAATCTCTCCTTTTGATTTTCTTAATAGTATATTTGATTAGTAAATTAAAAAGTTTTGATGAGGTGTAATTTATAACTTTTCTTATTTTATGATTAAGGCTTTTTGTATCTTGTCCAAGGTAGTGAAGATTATTTCCTACATTTTCTTTTAAAACTTCTATAGTTTAAACTCTTACTTTTAGAGCTGTTATCCATCTCTAAATTTTTTTTTAAACATCTTTATTGGAGTATAATTGCTTTACAATGGTGTGTTATTTTCTGCTCTATAACAAAGTGAATCAGCTATACGTATACATATATCCCCATATCCCCTCCCTCTTGCATCTCCCTCCCACCCTCTAGGTGTTCACAAAGCACCGAGCTGCTCTCCCTGTGCTACACAGCTGCTTCTCACTAGCTATATATTTTACATTTGGTAGTGTATATATGTCCATGCCACTCTCTCACTTCGTCCCAGCTTGCCCTTCCCCCTCCCCATGTCCTCAAGTCCGTTCTCTACGTCTGTATCTTTATTCCTGTCCTGCCCCTGGGTTCTTCAGAACCAATTTTTTTTCTTTTCTTTTTTTTTAGATTCCATATATATGTGTTAGCATATGGTATTTGTTTTTCTCCTTCTGACTTACTTCACTCTATATGAGTCTCTAGGTCCATCCACCTCACTAAAAATAACTCAATTTCATTTCTTTTTATGGCTGAGTAATATTCCATTGTATATATGTGCCACATCTTCTTTATCCATTCATCTGTCGATGGACACTTAGGTTGCTTCCATGTCCTGGTTATTGTAAATAGAGCTGCAATGAACATTGTGGTACATGACTCTTCTTGAATTATGGTTTTCTCAGGGTATATGCACAGTAGTGGGATTGCTGGGTCATATGGTAGTTCTATTTTTAGTTTCTTAAGGAACCTCCATACTGTTCTCCACAGTGGCTGCATCAATTTACATTCCCACCAACAGTGCAAGAGGGGTCCCTTTTCTCCACACCCTCTCCAGCATTTATTGATTCTACATTTTTGATGATTGCCATTCTTACTGGTGGGAGGTGATACCTCACTGTAGTTTTGATTGGTATTTCTCTAATGATTAGTGATGTTGAGCATCCTTTCATGTGTTTGTTGGCCATCTGTATATCTTCTTTGGAGAAATGTCTATTTAGGTTTTTGGCCCATTTTTGGATTGGGTTGTTTGTTTCTTTGATATTGAGCTGCTTGTATATTTTGGAAATTAATCCTTTGTCTGTTGCTTCATTTGCAAATATTTTCTCCCATTCTGAGTGTTGTCTTTTCGTCTTGTTTATAGTTTCCTTTGCTGTGCAAAAGGTTTTAAGTTTCATTAGGTCCACTTGTTTATTTTTGTTTTTATTCCCATTTCTCTAGGAGGTGGGTCAGAAAGGATCTTTCTGTGATTTATGTCATAGAGTGTTCTGCTTATGTATTCCTCTAAGAGTTTTATAGTGTCTGGCCTTACATTCAGGTCTTTAATCCATTTTGAGTTTATTTTTGTCTATGGTGTTAGGAAGTGTTCTAATTTCATTCTTTTACATGTAGCTGTCCAGTTTTCCCAGCACCACTTATTGAAGAGGCTGTCTTTTCTCCATTGTATATTCTTGCCTCCTTTATCAAAGATAAGGTGACCATATGTGCGTGGGTTTATCTCTGAGCTCTCTATCCTGTTTTATTGATCTATCTTTCTGTTTTTGTGCCAGTACCATACTGTCTTGATTACTGTAGCTTTGTAGTATAGTCTGAAGTCAGGGAGCCTGATTCCTCCAGCTCCATTTTTCTTTCTCAAGATTGCTTTGGCTATTCGGGGTCTTTTATGTTTCCATACAAATTGTGAAATTTTTTGTTCTAGTTGTGTGAAAAACGACATTGGTAGTTTAATAGGGATTGTATTGAATCTGTAGATTGCTTTGGGTAGTATAGTCATTTTCACAATGTTGATTCTTCCAACCCAAGAACATGGTATATCGCTCTCTCCGTTTGTATCATCTTTAATTTCTTTCATCAGTGTCTTATAGTTTTCTGCATACAGGTCTTTTGTCTCCTTAGGTGGGTTTATTCCTCAGTATTTTATTCTTTTTGTTGCAATGGTAAATGGGAGTGTTTCCTTAATTTCTGTTTCAGATTTTTCATCATTAGTGTATAGGAATGCAAGAGATTTCTCTGTATTAATTTTGTATCCTGCTACTGTACCAGGTTCACTGATTAGCTCTAGGACTTTTCTGGTAGCATCTTTAGGATTCTCTATATATAGTGTCATGTCATTTGCAAACAGTGACACTTTTACTTCTTCTTTTGCAATTTGGATTCCTTTTATTTTTTTTTTTCTCTGATTGCTGTGGCTAAAACTTCCAAAACTATGTTGAATAACAGTGGTGAGAGTGGGCATACTTGTCTTATTCCTGATTTTAGAGGAAATGGTTTCAGTTTTTCACCATTGAGAATGATGTTGGCTGTGGGTTTGTCATATATGGCTTTTATTATGTTGAGGTAAGTTCCCTCTGTGCCTACTTTCTGGAGAGTTTTTATCATAAATTGGTGTTGAATTTTGTCAAAGCTTTTTCTGAAACTGTTGAGATGATCATATGGGTTTTCTCTTTAAATTTGTTAATATGGTGTATCACATTGATTGATTTGCATATATTGAAGAATCCTTGCATTCCTGGGATAAACCCCAATAGGTCATGGTGTATGATCCTTTTAATGTGCTGTTGGATTCTGTTTGCTAGTATTTTGTTGAGGATTTTTGCATCTATGTTCATCAGTGATATTGGCCTATAGCTTTATTTCTTTGTGACATCTTTCTCTGGTTTTGGTATCAGGGTGATGGTGGCCTCATAGAATGAGTTTGGGAGTGTTCCTCCCTCTGCTGTATTTTGGAAGAGTTTGAGAAGGATAGGTGTTAGCTCTTCTCTAAATGTTTGACAGAATTTGTGTGTGAAGCCATCTGGTCCTAGGCTTTTGTTTCTTGGAAGACTTTTAATCACAGTTTCAATTTCAGTGTTTGTGATGGGTTTGTTTATATTTTCTATTTCTTCCTGGTTCAGTCTCAGAAGGTTGTGCTTTTCTAAGAATGTGTCCATTTCTTCCATGTTTTTCATTTTATTGGCATATAGTTGCTTTTAGTAATCTCTCATGATCCTTTGTATTTCTGCATTGTCAGTTGTTACTTCTCCTTTTTCATTTTTAATTCTGTGGATTTCAATCTTCTCCCTTTTTTTTTTTTTTTTTTTGTGGTACACGGCCCTCTCACTGTTGTGGCCTCTCCCATTGTGGAGCACAGGCTCCGGATGTGCAGGCTCAGTGGCCATGGCTCACGGGCCTAGCCGCTCTGCGGCATGTGGGATCTTCCCAGACCAGGGCACGAACCCATGCCCCATGCATCGGCAGGCGGACTCTCAACCACTGCGCCACCAGGGAAGCCCCTCCCTTTTTTTCTTGATGAGTCTGGCTAATGATTACCAATTTCTCAAAGAAACAGCTTTTAGTTGTTTTGATCTTTGCTATTGTTTCCTTCATTTCTTTTTCATTTATTTCTGATATGATCTTTATGATTTCTTTCCTTCTGCTAACTTTGGGTTTTTTTTGTTCTTCTTTCTCTAATTGCTTTAGGTGCAAGGTTAGGTTGTTTATTTGAGATTTTTCTTGTTTCTTGAGGTAGGATTGTATTGCTATAAACTTCCCTCTTAGGACTGCTTTTGCTGCCTCCCATGGGTTTTGGGTTGTTATGTTTTCATTGTCATTGGTTTCTAGGTATTTTTTTGATTTCCTCTTTGATTTTTTCAGTGATTGCTTGGGTACTTAGTGACGTATAATTTAGCTTCCACTAAATTATATTATGTTTGTTTCTTTTACAGTTTTTTTTCCTGTAATTGATACCTAGTCTCATAGTGTTGTGGTTGGAAAAAATATTTGATACAATTTCAATTTTCATAAATTTAACAAGGCTTTATTTGTGCCCCAAGATATGATCTATCCTGGAGAATGTTCCATGAACACTTGAGAAGAACGTGTATTCTGTTGTTTTTGGATGGAATGTCCTATAAATATCAATTAAGTCCATCTTGTTTAATGTACCATTTAAAGCTTGTGTTTCCTTATTTATTTTCATTTTGGATGATCCGTCCATTGGTGAAAGTGGGGTGTTGCCCCTACTATGATTGTATTACTGTTAATTTCCCTCTTTATGGCTGTTAGCATTTGCCTTATGTATTGAGATGTTCCTATATTCGGTGCAAAACTATTTACAATTGTTATATCTTCTTCTTGGATTGATCCCTTGATCATTATGTAGTGTCCTTCTTTGTCTCTTCTAATAGTCTTTATTTTAAAGTCTATTTTGTCGGATATGAGAATTGCTGCTCCAGCTTTTTTTTGATTTCCATTTGCATGGAATGTTTTTCCATCCCCTCCCTTTCAGTCTGTATGTGTCCTTAAGTCTCAAGTGGGTCTCTTGTAGGCAACATATATACTGGTCTTGTTTTTGTATCCACTTAGCCAGTCTATGTCTTATGGTTGGAACAGTTAATCCATTTACATTTAAGGTAATTATCAATATGTATGTTCCTATTACCATTTTCTTAAATATTTTGCATTTTTATTGTAGGTCTTTTCCTTCTCTTGTGTTTCCTGCCTAGAGAAGTTCCTTTAACATTTGTTGTAAAGCTGGTTTGCTGGTGTTGAATTCTCTTACCTTTTGCTTGTCTGTAAAAGTTTTTATTTCTCCATTGAATCTGAATGTGTTCCTTGCTGGGTAGAGTAATCTTGGTTGTAGGTGTTTCCCTTTAATCACTTTAAATACGTCCTGCCAGTCCCTTCTGCCTTGCAGTTTCTGCTGAAAGATCAGCTATTAACCTTATGGGGATTCCCTTTTATGTTATTTGTTTCTTTTCCCTGCTGTCTTTAAACTTTTTTCTTTGTGTTTAATTTTTTATAGTTTGATTAATGTGTGTTTTTGTGTGTTTCTCCTTGGATTTATCCTGTATTGGACTCTCTGAAGTTCCTGGACTTGATTGACTATTTCCTTTCCCATGTTAGGGAAGTTTTCAACTATAATCTCTCCAAATATTTTCTCAGTGTGTTTCCTTTTCCCTTTTGCTCTTCTTCTTCTGGGACCCCTCTAATTTGAATGTTGATGTATTTAATGTTGTCCCAGAGGCCTCTGAGACTGTCCTCAGTTCTTTTCATTCTTTTTTCTTTATTCTGCTCTGCGGTAGTTATTTCCACTATTTTATCTTCCAGGTCACTTATCCATTCTTCTGCCTCAGTTATTCTGCTATTGATTCCTTCTAGAGAAATTTAAATTTCATTTATTGTGTTGTTCATCATTGTTTGTTTGCTCATTAGTTCTTCTAGGTCCTTGTTAAATGTTTCTTGTATTTTCTCCATTCTATTTCCAAGATTTTGGATTATCTTTTCTATCATTACTCTGAATTCTTTTTCAGGTAGACTGCCTATTTCCTCTTCATTTGTTTGGTCTGGTGGGTTTTTACCTTGCTCCTTTATCTGCTGTGTGTCTCTCTGTCTTCCCATTTTACTTACCTTACTGTATTTGGGGTCTCCTTTTTGCAGTCTGCACGTTCGTAGTTCCCATTGTTTTTGTTTTCTGTCCCCAGTGGATAAGGTTTGTTCAATGGCTTGTGTAGTCTTCTTGGTGGAGGGGACTTGTGCCTGTGTTCTGGTGGGTGGAGCTGGATCTTGTCTTTCAGGTGGCAGGGCCATGTCCAGTCATGTGTTTTGGGTAGTCTGTGACCTTAGTATGATTTTAGGCAGCCTCTCTGCTAATGGGTGGGGTTGTATTCCTGTCTTGCTAGTTGTTTGTCATTGGGCATCCAGCACTGGAGCTTGCCGGCCATTGGGTGGAGATGGGTCTTAGCGTTGAGACGGTGATCTCTGGAGGAGCTCTTGCCAATTGATATTACATGGGGCTCGTAGTTCTCTGGTGGTCAATGTCCTGAACTCAGCTCTCCCACCTCAGAGGCTCAGGTCTGACACCAGGCTGGAGCACCAAGACCTTGTCAGTCACACATCTCAGAAGAAAAGGGAGGAAAAAAAGAAAAAAAAATTAAAATAAAAACAATTATTGAAATATAAAAAATTAAAAAGTAATTAAAAAAAGAAAAGAGCAACCAAACCAATAAATCCACCAATAATAACAAGTACTAAAAACTATACTAAGATAAACATAAAAATCAGAAACAAGTCAGTAGCAGGCAGCAAACTCCAAGTCTACAGTTGCTCCCAAAGTCCACCTCCTCAATTTTGGGATGATTCATTGTCTATTCACGTATTCCACACATGCAGGGTACCTCAAGTTGATTGTAGGGATTTAATCTGCTGTTCCTGAGGCTGCACAGAGAAATTTCCCTTTCTCTCCTTTGTTCGAACAGCTCCTGGGGTTCAGCTTTGGTTTTGGCCTCACCTCTGCAGGTAGATTCCCTCAGGCTTCTGTTCCCAGCCAGACAGGAAGGGGTTAAAGCAGTGGCTGGTTAGGGAGCTCTGGCTCACTCATGCCAGGGGGTGGGGAGGGAGGGGTACGGTAGTTATAATTGGAATGCAGGGCAAGCCTGCGGTGGCGGAGGCCGGCATGATGTTGCAAGAGCCTGAGGCATGCAGTGTGTTTTCCCGGGGAAGTTGTCCATGGATCAAGGGACCCTGGCAGTGGCGGGCTGCACAGGGTCCCAGGAGGAGAGGCGTGGAGAGTGACCTGTGCTTGCACACAGGCTTCTTAGTGGCTGCAGCATCAGCCTTAGCATTTTATGCTTGTCTCTGCTGTCCACGCTGATAGCCATGGCTCGTGCCCATCTCTGGAGCTGTTTAGATGGTGTTCTGCCTTCTGTGGGCACATGGGGAAGGAATCCCCTCTTCTCATGCACCCCAAAACAATGGTATCTTGCCTCTTAGGCAGGTCCAGACTTTTTCCCGGACTCCCTCCTGGCTAGGTGTGGCGCACTAGCCCCCTTCAGGCTGTGTTCACACAGCCAACCCCAGTCCTCTCCCTGAGATCTGACCTCCAAAGAAGCCTGAGCCTCAGGTCCCAGCCCCTACCCATCCCAGCTGGCGGGTGAGCAGACAAGCCTCTTGGGCTGGTGAGTGTTGGTTGGCACCGATCCTCTGTGTGGGAATCTCTCTTCTTTGCCCTCTGCACCCCTATTGCTGTGCTCTCCTCTGTGGCTCCAAAGCTTCCCCCCTGCCCACCCCCCATCTCTGCCAGTGAAGGTACTTCCTAGTGTGTGGAAACTTTTCCTCCTTCACAGCTCCCTCCCAGAGAGGCAGGTCCCGTCCCTATTCTTTTGTCTCTGTTTTTTCTTTTTTCTTTTTCCCTACCCAGGTATGTGGGGGATTTCTTGCCTTTTGTGAAGTCTGAGGTCTTCTGCCAGTGTTCAGTAGGTGTTCTGTAGGAGTTGTTCCACATGTAGATGTATTTCTGATGAAATACATTTGTGGGGAGGAAGGTGATCTCCATGTCTTACTCCTCAGCCATCTTGAAGGTCTCCGCTATAATTTTTATGTTTGGTGCGAAGTAGAAATTTTTTTTTTCCCCTATACATTCAGTTTTTCCAGTATCATTTGTTGAAAAGATTTTCGTTTCCTGTTGAATTACTTTGGCATCTTCATCAAAAATTAATTGACCATACATATGAGGCCTATTTCTGGATGTTGTATTCTGTTCCATTGATTTATTTGTCAATATTCATTGGCTGTTAACTTAAAATCTGTGCATTATAATTTGTGCAAATTATACCTCAACCACAAATGATGTAATGATTAAAAAAATCTTTTTTTTTCTATATCTGGGTCATACTTGTCAAACAAAGATAGTAATTAGTGAATTAGGAAACATGTGCTTTCACTCCAACCATTCTACTTTTCTATAGAAGTCCAACTACCCATCCGTTTATTCAATAGAGATTTATTAAGAGCTATTACATGTTAGATACTGTGGTAGGCTCTGGGCATACAGAACAAGCAACCCATGGCCCCTGCTCTTGAGGAGCTCATAGTTGAGTGAGAAGAGATGGACATGAAAATGAAAATAACAACCTAGTGTGGTAGGGGTTGTGATGTAGGTAAACACAGGGCACTGTGGGAGCCAGAGCAAGCCACCCAACCCAGCCTAGAGTGGTTAAACTGGGGAAAGATTTGTCAAAGAGCTTGTGAACTAGAACTTGTTCAAAGTAGGTGGGAGATTGCTTGGCATAGAGAAAGTACCACCCATGGTTATAATGATGCTGAGGTTAGGAGCTTAAGTCATTGACCTGGGATCATTCAGCTGGTAAATATGGAGTCAGGATTTGAAAAACTGGGTTTTTAAAAATCACTATTTCACATCAAAGAGCTTGTGAGCTAGTTGTGTTCAAAGTAAGATAATTACAGAGCTTACCTCTATAATTACCTGAATTTTGGATACAATAAAAAAATTTTCCCCCAGAAAATTGTGCTGCTTATTTTTAATTTGTAAAACAAACTTCATTTTACTGTGAAAACCCATTCCACTTCTGGAAGTAGTTCGTGGCTGACCCGGGCAAGGATGATCCATGCGCACTCATCAGAGCTGGACACCTCTGTAGACAGAAAGGCAGGGGGAGTGGGAAGAGCTTCTGCCAGAGCCCTCAGCCAATGAGTCACAAACATTTGCTTACTGGTATTCTTTGAGACCCTTAAACCCATTTATGAAAACTGGAAAATGTCAGTAAAAGTAGCTTTTTCAACATAGAGAGTGTTTCAAAACATGAGGTGCATTTTGATCATTCTGAGAAAAATGGTCAATGAATATTATTAAATAAAATACTTACAAAAGGACCAAGTAAATATACACAATCTCAGTGATATTACGTTCTGATAGCTGCTTTCAAGGAAGACATTTTCTTTGGTAATATCTGAGGCCATCTCATCAGATATGTATTTTATGACATATTTGTTAGAGAGATTTGCTCATTTATGTTTTGATGTTATGCTCACTATTCTCACTTTAAGTATTATATTTGTAAGACTGGTTTTTAAGAAATTGCCACCTTTTGTAACTCCATATGTCCTAAAAGTATTTGCCCAGTTCCTCATATTGATTTGGAATTTCCAGCAGTTGGAATATATACTTTTACATGAGTTTTCTTCATTTTCTTCTGTCTTGAAATGTGAGCGTTCTGTGCCAGGCTCAGAGAACTGGGAAGGGCTGGAACTTAGAGTGAGACCTGCCTCCCAAGGGAGAGCATATGCTGAGTGTAGACCCACCTGCACTGGCTAAGAGAACAGCAGAGAATATCAGATGTCGTGGGATACTAGCTTGATTGGAATACGGCCAGTGTCAAGCAGTGGAAGGTTAAGTGACCACCTAAAGGATTCCAAGTTCTGAGAGGCATGTGTATCAGCCAGGATGCTTCCAGCTGTAATAGTAGAAAACACCAACACAATAGGTGTAAACAAAAAGGAAATTCATTTGGTCATATAACTGGAACTCCAGAGGCAGGACTGGCTTCAGGGTTGATTTTTATCCAATGGATTTGGCTGAATTTCTGTATTTTTTTTTCATTTTGTTACTCTTGCATCATCCTGAGATGGGTGATGGGGCAACTAGCCATTCCCATGCACTAGGTGTGGATATGATCATGTCCAGAAGAAGAGTGAGAGTGTCCCTTCCGGAAGCCCCTATAATCCTCATTGGCTCATTCTCAAACTAAGCAAGGAAGAGGAAGAGATTTCCTTTGGATTAATTGGGCCTATTATTGGAGTTGGGGTAGCTGTCAGCTTCCCCTGAGGCAGGTGGCCTCTGTGGGAGAGGGTATTTTGTGGGGGATGAGGTGGGGAATGGATGCAGCATAGGCTATCTGGTATCCACAACAATGGGGAATCCAGAAACAGGTGACCCTCAGAAATTTAGATATATTGTGAGCATCGAGGAAGATTGAGAGCAGTTAGTAAAGTCCTAGGCACCAGATGACCCCAGATGAAGACTGGCATTATTGAGAGAACAGGAATGAGGCAAGATACTAAACTATGGTCCATGGACAGGGTGATCAGCGAGAAACCCAGAAAGGAGAACCGGGACTCAAGTTTGGGTCCAGCTCAGCACAAGTGTGAACTCTTGGCTGAGGACAGGACTGGCATGAGTGGGCCAGTAGAGTTTGGGAACATCAGTGCATGGATTAGAAAAAAGAAAATAAGAGGAGGAAATTCAGCTGATCCAGCAAGGGGAGCTGTTACCCAAATGGCAGAGCAAGGCAGGGCAGGACCATCCCCTTGACTGGGGCAGAGTCACACATTAAGAAGAGCAGGCCAGATGAGGAGGGGTTGGTTGGGATGAAGGGAAGGAAAGTTAAGTGCTAGAGGACAAGGAGCCAAGACAGAATCGCTGGGGGCAGGAGAGGGTGTAGTTACTACTTACTACAGCCTCTTTGGTAGCTGTGCTGCCACATTTGTGTTTAAAGTAATAGTGCTCATCGATTGCTGTTGGTGGTCTCAACTGTGGCCTCAGTTGAGGTGTGAGGAAGAAAGCAGAGGCTGGGGAACTAGTTTTCTGTGTGAAAACAGAGAAACTGAATTGTGCTGATGCATTTCTGAGTGTAGTTGATGCTCAGGTTTCTTAATGAAGGGAAAAAAATCTTGCAGCTGAAAATCTGTTCTCAGGTCAATGAGAAAGGTGACAGATAATATGTTACCAGCTTTTCTGTCGATTATCCATTATGTTATGAGGATTGTATGTTGAAACGCTGCAGATAAAATGTCTCAATTAAGACTATAATTTAGATTTAATGAGTTATTATATGTTAATAAAAGATCAATTAGCAGTTAAATAGCCATTGATCCAGGTACAATAAGTATGTCAGAAAGACATCAAGTTGTCACTGAAATAACCGGAGATTGCATGAGCAACGTGTAAGCAATTAGATTCTCAATATATTCAGCCTATAATGAATGTCAATGCATTTAATTGCCATTTAACAAGAAAGCTTAATGTAAAGTCTCATGCCATTAACTCACATACCTGTTCACAGTTCTTCAATAGATGCATTTATTCAGTGGTCCATTCAACAAATATTTAATTAATCACACACCAGGTAAAGTGAGAGAAACATGAGTATTAGGTACATTTGATTCCCTGCCTTCAAAGAACTTAAATTCTAGTATTGAAATCTAGATTCACCTACATGGAAGAATAAAGGGCCCAGGTAGATAGTAGTATATTTTTCACATATTTTCTGATTAAGCTCCAGTTATCACCACCATCAACTGAAATTTCTTACATGTTGAAAGAAAACTTTGTTGTTGGGAACTGATGCATTTAGGGGATGTTTGTTACCACAGCACTACATAGCAAAGCTGACTAATATAGTGAATAGAAGAGTGGTTGACTAGTCAGGCCAGAGATATGTATTCTGGTGTGATGTTGACATCGGAGAATCTAAAGCTTTATCATCCTGGATATTTGGAGAGGGGTGTTTGAAAAGTACATTAGCTTTCAGTAGAGCAAGTGGGTATTGATAAGTAAAAATTACTCTCAGTGTTTTCATGCCCAGTCTCCAAGATAGCAATTTCTCTGGGACCATAGGAGGGTCAAATATATATATATATATATATATATAACTCCTCCTTTTAAGGGGGTCACTGTGGCCATGTTTCCACCTTCTAACTTGGCTCCCCTGGTCGTGCAAAGGCCTTTAAGATGCAGGACCTCTCTCTGAGTCTGGCATTCTCTCCCAGGCTCTGCTCTGGAAAGTGAGGCACTGGTTCTTTTTCCTTTCTGGGTTCCTTCTTTCTCTAGGTTATTTTCTCAAGGACCAGGAAGGTTTTTATGTTTATTTAAAAAAAAATCTCATTGTCAGGCATGAAAATGCTTATGTGATGCTTGCATTCTACCCCACGTGAATTTATTTCACGAATAGTGTTCAAGCACTCTAGGCTCTGGATCTCGGAAATCACAATTCTTTTTCCTTCTCAGAAAGTTCAGCTTTTTCTAGGAACTTAAAGATCTTCTTTAGTTGCTCAAAAGACAAACTGTCTGTCTCTTCAGCCCTTCCCTGGTTGTCCACGGAGGGCTGGAACTGCCTCAGTGCTCAGTTGTGGGGCAGGTATTTGTTCCTGGGAAGCAAAGGAGTGAAAAGTATTTGTTGTACATGTTGTGACGTAACAGACCCCAAGACCAAACTCCCATAAGTCTCTTGTATATGTCAGTCTTGGTTAGTGCTTGACTTGGGGGGGTAAAGATAAAGGGTCTGTGTTCCACCTTTAAATCAACTGGAAGCTTAGATAAGAGATACACCACAGGAGATGAGAGAGGGAGACATTGAGAGTAGCCCAGGGGAGGAAACTGGAGTCAGAGGTGGCCATGAGAATAAGGTCTTTAGGAATTACTGGGAATCTAGGTGACACTGCTGGACATCCTCCTGATTTGGGAAAGGCAACCCCAGAAGGTTGGAAATCTGGGGACACCTATGGTGAGGACACCTGAGTTATAATTGTAAAATAAACAAATGAATAACCAAAGTAATGATCTCCTTGAAAAGTGGAAAATTTAGACATGAAAGATATTAAAAATTTAGCCATGTAACCCAAAGATGGGTTAAAAATTGCTTCTAAATTTAATATTCTTTCTCCATCTCAATTTAGATTTAGTTAGGTGAGGTTGTATCTATCGACAGTAAAATTTAGCTTTGGACGCTACTTTTAATTAATTGTGTCTTAAGAAGCAACTCTCTAGGATCTGCGTTCATATCCATTACTCCTGCAGCAGGAGGAACTCTGTTGCTGTCACTCTGTGAGGTGGGCAAAGATAGAAGGACAGAGGCTAGAGCCCAAGGGGAGCTCAACACAGGGTGGCGGGGAGGGAGGAGCACAGGCAGGCAGACAAAGGATTGTTTCAGTACCTGGACAGCTCAGTGTGGAACGAGGCCAATGTGGGTTTTATGTTTGAATCTTATTTTATTGGATAACCAAACAGATAAAGGGATTGCACAGAGTAATTGTTTTGTAGTCAAGCTGGCTCCCCACTTTTGGAAAGGGGATGAAAGAAAAAATAAAGGAATGGGGGTGATGGGCAATTTGTGTGCTTCTTTGCTTGGACCGTCCCTTCCCCTAGAGGAGTCTGGGCTGGAAAACCCACGACATCACTAAGTAAATTAGTCCTGACCATAGGCTTCCATCAGCTCCCTCCCACATTACAAACGATGGGCTTAAAGGAAGTAAAAAAGCGATTTGAATGGCAAGCACTTAAAAAGACTCCCTTGTTCTGCACCTCCAGGTCTAATAGCCCTCCCCAGAGCAGACACAGCATTCTAAGATAAATAAAAATATCCCGCCTAAGCACACACGAGCACACAACAAAAGCCAAGTTAAGAAGGTTAGCGTCTTAGTTGTCTCAGCAACATGCCATCAAGTTGAGATGAGCAAGAAATGCAGATAACACAAGGAAGAAGGAAAACATCATGAGCCCACAAAGAGGGGAAAGCTGGGATGCTGAGAGAAGAAAAGCAAATCCCTTTTTCTTGCTCTTTCATTAAGGGGAACTTAACTTTTAAATAGCCTCTCTAAAAAGCTAAAATAGAATCTGCTTTTGTGTAACCTGTGTACTTGGTGTATGTTAAGAAATTGTGTTATCAGCATTTCCTGTGTGGCACCACGTTCAAAAGCAAAATTGTTACAAATGTTCGTATAATTCTACAGGGAAACAAGATGGTGTCATGTTAAAATGGGATTTGATTTTTTATTAGAAATTAGTGGTCTGGGATAAACATACAGAAAAGGCCAAATGTAGATTGCTTTGCTTACCTGAGCCAAAAGTCATCATAATATTACAGCAAAAAATGAGACAAATGGACATTTGAGAGCCTGATTCTTTCTCTTCCAAGACTGTATTCAGAAAATTGCTGACATTTGGTTCCTAGGAGGGGGACATTTCTGATTGTGGAAATGTGACATCTATACTCTCAGCCAGGGCTTTAAACTTGTTATTGGAACAGGAGCATGGGGGTAGGAGGGAAGTTAAAGAAAGGCAGGAAAAGAGGCAGGAGAAGGTGGGGGAGGACGAGCCTATTCCATTGTTACACACCTCTAGTTATTAGAAAATGTGTTTTAATGTTGAATCAAAGTCTATCACCAGGTAACTTTCCAAATCCTGTACTGTAGAACAAATCAGGCTTTCTCTAGCTACTTCAGTTCTTTAGATATTTGAATGATAGCATTTCTTCCCTTGATCTTCTCTTCTTTGGGCCAGGGGTTCTTAAAGTGTGGTCCTCAATCTGGAGCATCAGCATCACTGGGGAACTTGTTAGAAATGCAAATTCTCAGCTCCTCTTCCCCCACGTAGGGCATGGGTCCCAGTAACCTGAGGTGCAACAGTCCTCCAGGTGATTCTGATGAAGGCTCAAATTTGAGAACCACTGCTCAAGGCTAAGAATGCTTTGTTCATTCAACTCTCCCATTTTAATTCACTCATTCATCCATCCATTCATTCGTCCATCAAATATTTATAGACTTAAAACATTGTAGACTGGGATAAAGGGATAAAGACACATTGTAGGGGTAAAGGCATGAAAGACACAGTTTGTGCACTCAGACAAGAGAGATGGTTTCAAGATCCCTCCCTGTCTTAACTGTTCTCTGTTTGCCTGGTTGGTTATAATTCCCAGATGTGATCAATCAGTAGCATGTAGCATAGCAGAATTGCTTCCTCCCTAAATGTAATATTTATCCCACATTTCATCCACAATGTGGACATGAGAGAAATTGTCAAATGCCTCACTGCATCTCACGGAATCCAAGAGATGAGTGAGCAAGGATCTGGGATAATGGAACAGGTGTTTGGGGAAGATTAATCTAGGAATAGTGGTTAGGACTGAATGAGGAGGTGTGGTAGATTGCTCCACCTGATTCACTCCTAGTGAATCAGCCTCCCACTACTCACCCTCTTGTGTAGTTCCCACCCACATTCATGCTGGGCTTGGTCATGTGACTTGCTTTGGCCAATGGGACATCAACATCCATAAAGCAAGCAGAAGTTTGATAAGTGCTCATGCATTAGGGTTTGCCCTCTTAGAATGCAGCTTCCATCTTGTGTGCAAGCCCAGCTTGGTATGGTCCCCTTGAGGATGAAAGAATACATGAAAAGAGAGGTCCAGAAATCCCGGTTGTCCTCACTGTCCCGGCTACGTCAACTTTCTCTGCAGACCCCTGAATTAGTCCACGTGAGACCAACAAAGAACTGCTCAGCCAACCCCCAAAATTATGAAAAATAATACACTCATGATGTTTTTAGCCATTAAGTTCTGGGACGGTTTGTTACACAGCAATAGGTGACTAATACTGAAGAATACTAAAGATAAAAGGGGGATTTGGGGACTAGGGTGATCAGCATTCCAGTGGGGCAGGACCATGGACATGGGAAAAGGAGGAGTCCTCATATGAGAGGCAGTTTCCCTGTGGAAGAAGCTCATCTTTGGAGGATAAGAAAAGATGGTTCTGAGATTTCAGAAGCATAGAGAATGATAGAGACAGAGCCAAAACAAAATATATTTCTGTTCTTGGTAAGTATCTCTATTATGTGTCCTTAAGAGGGAACAAATGGTATTCTGGAGATTATCTCTAGTAGTAGAGGCTGTCACTGGGACTACAGTGAAATCCTTTGTCTAGATGCTTTGCTAGATCCTGTCAGAACTGTGATTCCAGGTGTAATTGCTGTCTACAGCTATGTTACAAATGACCCCAAAATGTAGCAACTTATAACAACAAACATTTATTTTCTCACAGTTTATGTGGGTCATCCAGGTGTGGTTTTCCTAGTTTCAGTGTCTCTTACAAGGCTGCAATTAAAGCACTGACTAGGACTGTAGTAATCTCAAGGCTCTACTGGGGAAGGATTCACTTTCTAAACTCACACATGAGGTTTTTGGGAGGATTAAGTTCCTCATGGGTTGTTGGACTGAGGGACCCCAGTTCCTTGCTTGCTGTTGGCTGGAAACTTTCCTTAGTTTCTTGCCGTGTGGACCTCCCTGTAGGGCAGGTCACAATATGGCATCTGGCTTCGTCAGAGCAAGCAAGAGGACAAACTTAACAGGAAGCCAAAATCTTTTTGTGATCTAATCTTGGAAGTGACAACCCATCACTTTTGTCATATTTTGTTCATAAGAAGTGAGTCTGTAGGTTAGCAGACTGCACTGAAGAGGAGGACATTAGGCAAGGCCATGCATATCAAAATGTGGAGATCACTGGAACAATTTAGATGTTGTCTCCTACTTTGGGATTGTGGGGTAAGTGGTACTTCTGACTACACAACACATAGGTGGCCACAACCTTGTTAGCCTGGGCCAGAATTTCCATCTCCTTGGATGAGGAAGGTTGAATACCATCCTAGAGCCACCCTCTAGGTTTTAAATTCTCTGAATTGGTCACATAGAGGAATCTATTTTCTGAAATAAGCTCATTCCTCCTTTGCTGAGAGAGATCTGGACCATCTGATGGGATGGCCCTGTTTTCTCTCCATTTCACCTCAGGATATCAAAATCTTTATATACATCTGCTTGTCTTCCTGCTATTCAAACTCAAGTTCTCTCTCTTCAACAAACCTGCTACCTTAATAAAGTCTTTACTTGATTCAGCTTCTCCCTGTGATTGCTGTCCTATTCCTTTCCTACTTATGACCCCCAAACTTTCTAAATAAGTGGTCTTCTAACCCCTGTACTAACTTTCTCCCCATTGCTCCATCTATAAATTTCACTATCTGCAACTACCTCTAGCTCTCTACTAAAACTGCACTCTCCAGGGCAGTCAAGGACTCCCTTCCTTCATTGCAGCCACTGGCCCTTTGTCAGACTCATTCCCTTTGGCTTCTTTACAGCATTTGACACCCCCTGCCCCCTTTCTTGTAGTGCTTTCCTTTGGTTTCTGTTGTAGGTATACTGTACAGCACATAGTAGACACTCAATAAATATTTGTGGTGGAATGAATACACTGCTAGTATCTTCTGTTTCCAGGATTATTCCATATCTATCTCCTATCTTGGCTCCATTTCTACTTCTTTCTCCTATAAATATCGATTTGATATTTGATTCTATGTGAGGTATTTATCTCACTTAGAGGGTTCATCTATTTCTTACAAAAAGGTTTGCTGGAGAGAGAGGGGGAAGATGGCAGAAGAGTAAGATGTGAAGATCACCTTCCTCCCCACAGATACCCTGCATCTGTGGAATACGTGAATAGACAATGAATCATCCCAAATTGAGGAGGTGGACTTTGAGAGCAAGAGTTATTATTTTTTCCCCTTTTCCTCTTTTTGTGATTGTGTATGTGTATGCTTCTGTGTGAGATTTTGTCTTTATAGCTTTGCTTTCACCATTTGTCTTAGAGTTCTATCTGTCCATTTTTTTTTTTACTTTAAAAAATTTCTTTTCTTAATAATTATTTTATTTTAATAACTTTATTTTACTTTACCTTACTTTATTTTATTTTCTTTTATCCTCTTTCTTTCTACTTTTTCTCCCGTTTATTCTGAGCCGTGTGGATGAAAGGCTCTTGGTGCTGCAGCCAGGAGTCACTGCTGTGTCTCTGAGGTGGGAGAGCCAACTCAGGACACTGGTCCACAAGAGACCTCCCAGCTCCACGTAATATCAAACAGGGAAAATCTCCCAGAAATCTCGATCTCAACACCAACCACCCACTAGCAGAGAGGCTGCCTAAAATCATAATAAGTCCACAGACACCCCAAAACACACCACCAGACGTGGACCTGCCCACTAGAGAGACAAGATCTAGCCTCATACACCACAACACAGCCACTAGTCCCCTCCACCAGGAAGCCTACACAACCCACTGAACCAACCTTAGCCACTGGAGACAGACATCAAAAACAACGGGAGCTACGAACTTGCAGCCTGCAAAAAGGTGAACCCAATCACAGTAAGATAAGCAAAATGAGAAGACAGAAAAACACACAGCAGATGAAGGAGCAAGATAAAAACCCACCAGACCTAACAAATGAAGAGGAAATAGGCAGTCTACCTGAAAAAGAGTTCAGAATAATGATAGTAAAGATGATCCAAAATCTTGGAAATAGAATGGACAAAATGCAAGAAGCAGTTAACAAGGACCTAGAAGAAATAAAGATGAAACAGACAATGATGAACAACACAATAAATGAAATGAAAAATACTCTAGATGGGATCAATAGCAGAATAAATGAGGCAGAAGAACGGATAAGTGACCTGGAAGATAAAATAGTGGAAATAACTACTGCAGAGCAGAATAAAGAAAAAAGAATGAAAAGAACTGAGGACAGTCTCAGAGACCTCTGGGACAACATTAAATGCACCAACATTCGAATTATAGGGGTTCCAGAAGCAGAAGAGAAAAAGAGAGGGACTGAGAAAATATTTGAAGAAATTATAGTTGAAAACTTCCCTAATATGGGAAAGGAAATAGTTAATCAAGTCCAGGAAGCACAGAGAGTCTGATACAGGATAAATCCAAGGAGAAACATGCCAAGACACATATTAAACAAACTGTCAAAAATTAAATACAAAGAAAATATATTAAAAACAGCAAGGGAAAAACAACAAATAACACACAAGGGAATCCCTATAAGGTGAACAGCTGATCTTTCAGCAGAAACTCTGCAATCCAGAAGAGACTGGCAGGACATATTTAAAGTGATGAAGGAGAAAAACCTACAACCAAGATTACTCTACCCAGCAAGGATCTCATTCAGATTTGACGGAGAAATTAAAACCTTTAGAGACAAGCAAAAGCTGAGAGTTCAGCACCCCACCAAACCAGCTTTACAACAAATGCTAAAGGAACTTCTCTAGACAAAAACACAAGAGAAGGAAAAGTCCTATAATAACGAACCCAAAACAATTTAGAAAATGGGAATAGGAACATACATATCGATAATTACCTTAAATGTAAATGGATTAAATGCTCCCACCAAAAGACACAGATTGGCTGAATGGATACAAAAACAAGACCCATATATATGCTGTCTACAAGAGATCCACTTCAGATCTAGGGACACGTACAGACTGAAAGTAAGGGAATGGAAAAAGATATTCCATGCAAATGGAAACCAAAAGAAAGCTGGAGTAGCAATTCTCATATCAGACAAAATAGACTTTAAAATAAAGACTATTAGAAGACACAAAGGACACTATGTAAGGATCAAGGGATTGATCCAAGAAGAAGATATAACAACTGTAAATATTTATGCACCCAACCTAGGAGCACCTCAGTACGTAAGGCAAATACTAACAGCCATAAAAGGGGAAATCAACAGTAACGCATTCATAGTAGGGGACTTTAACACCCCACTTTCACCAATGGACAGATCATCCAAAATGAAAATAAATAAGGAAACACAAGCTTTAAATGACCCATTAAACAAGATGGACTTAACTGATATTTATAGGACATTCCATCCAAAAACAACAGAACACACATTCTTCTCAAGTGCTCATGGAACATTCTCCAGGATAGATCATATCTTGGCTCACAAATCAAGCCTTGGTAAATTTAAGAAAATTGAAATTGTATCAAGTTTCTTTTCCGACCACAACACTACGAGACTAGATATCAATTACAGGAAAATATCTGTAAAAAATACAAACACATGGAGGCTAAACAATACACTACTTAATAACGAAGTGATCACTGAAGAAATCAAAGAGGAAATCAAAAAATACCTAATAACAAATGACAAGGGAGACATGATGACCCAAAACCTATGGGATGCAGCAAAAGCAGTTCTAAGAGGGAAGTTTATAGCAGTATAATCTTACCTTAAGAAACAGGAAACATCTCGAATAAACAACCTAACCTTGCACCTAATGCAATTAGAGAAAGAAGAACAAAATATCCCCATAGTTAGCAGAAGGAAAGAAATCATAAAGATCAGGTCAGAAATAAATGCAAAAGAAATGAAGGAAACAATAGCAAAGATCATTAAAACTAAAAGCTAGTTCTGTGAGAAGATAAACAAAATTGATAAACCATTAGCCAGACTCATCAGAAAAAAAAGGGAGAAGACTCAAATCAATAGAATTAGAAATGAAAAAGAAGAAACAATTGAAACTGCAGAGATACAAAAGATCATGAGAGATTACTACAAGCAACTCTATGCCAATAAAATGGACAACCTGCAAGAAATGGACAAATTCTTAGAAATGTACAACCTGCCAAGAGTGAATCAGGAAGAAATAGAAAATATGAACAGACCAATCACAAGCACTGATATTGAAACTGTGATTAAAAATCTTCCAACAAACAAAAGCCCTGGACCAGATGGCTTCACAGGCAAATTCTTTCAAACATTTAGGGAAGAGCTAACACCTATCCTTCACAAACTCTTCCAAAATATAGCAGAGGGAGGAACACCCCCAAACTCTTTCTATGAGGCCACCATCACCCTGATACCAAAACCAGACAAGGATGTCACAAAGAAAGAAAACTACAGGCCAATATCACTGATGAATATAGATGCAAAAATCCTCAACAAACTACTAGCAAACAGAATCCAACAACACATTAAGAGGATCATACACCATGATCAAGTGGGGTTTATTCCAGGAATGCAAGGATTCTTCAATATATGCAAATCAATCAATGTCATACACCATATTAACCAATTGAAGGAGAAGAACCATATGATTAGTAGATGCAGAGAAAGCTTTTGACAACAGTAAACACTCATTTATGATAAAAACCCTCCAGAAAGTAGGCATAGAGGGAACTTTCCTCAACATAATAAAAGCCATATACGACAAACCCATAGTCAACATCATCCTCAACGGTGAAAAACTGAAAGCATTTCCACTAAGATCAGGAACAAGACAAGTTTGCCCACTCTCACCACTCTTATTCAACATAGTTTTGGAAGTTTTAGCCACAGCAATCAGAGAAGAAAAGGAAATAAAGGAAATCCAAATTGGAAAAGAAGAAGTAAAGCTGTCACTGTTTGCAGATGACATGATACTATACATAGAGAATCCTAAAGATGCTACCAGAAAACTACTAGAGCTAATCAATGAATTTGGTAAAGTAGCAGGATACAAAATTAATGCACAGAAATCTCTGGCATTCCTATACACTAATGATGAAAAATCTGAAAGTGAAATCAAGAAAACACTCCCATTTACCACTGCAACAAAAAGAATAAAATATCTAGGAATAAACCTACCTAAGGAGACAAAAGACCTGTATGCAGAAAATTATAAGACACTGATGAAAGAAATTAAAGATGATACAAGTAGATGGAGAGATATACCATGTTCTTGTATTGGAAGAATCAACATTGTGAAAATAACTCTACTACCCTAAGCAATCTACAGATTCAATGCAATCTCTATCAAACTACCACTGGCATTTTTCACAGAACTAGAACAAAAAATTTCACAATTTGTATGGAAACACAAAAGACCCTGAAGAGCCAAAGCAATCATGAGAACGGAAAATGGAGCAGGAGGAATCAGTCTCTCTGAGTTCAGACTATACTACAAAGCTGCAGTAATCAAGGCAGTATGGTAGTGGCACAAAAACAGAAAGATAGATCAATGGAACAGGATAGAAAGCCCAGAGATAAACCCACGCACATACAGTCACCTTATCTTTGATAAAGGAGGCAGGAATGTGCAGTGGAGAAAGGACACCCTCTTCAATAAGTGGTGCTGGGAAAACTGGACAGGTACCTGTAAAAGTATGAGATTAGATCACTCCCTAATACCATACACAAAAATAAGCTCACAATGGATTAAAGACCTAAATGTAAGGCCAGACACTATCAAACTCTTAGAGGAAAACATAGGCAGAACACTCTATGACATAAATCACAGCAAGGTCCTTTTTGACCCACCTCCTAAAAAAATGGAAATAAAAACAAAAATAGACAAATGGGACCTAATGAAACTTCAAAGCTTTTGCACAGCAAAGGAAACCATAAACAAGAGGAAAAGACAACCCTCAGAATGGGAGAAAATATTTGCAAATGAAGCAACTGAAAAAGGATTAATCTCCAAAATATACAAGCAGCACATGCAGCTCAATAACAAAAAAAGAAACAACCGAATCCAAAAATGGGCAGAAGGTCTAAATAGACATTTCTCCAAAGAAGATATACAGGCTGCCAACAAACACATGAAAGAATGCTCAACATCACTAATCATTAGAGAAATGCAAATGAAAACTACAATGAGATATCACCTCACACCAGTCAGAATGGCCATCATCAAAAAATCTAGAAACAATAAATGCTGGAGAGGTTGTGGAGAAAGGGAACACTCTTGCACTGTTGGTAGGAATGTAAATTGATACAGCCACTGTGGAGAACAGTATGAAGGTTCCTTAAAAAACTACAAATAGAACTACAATATGACCCAGCAATCCCACTACTGGGCATATACCCTGAGAAAACCATAATTCAAAAAGAGTCATGTACCAAAATGTTCATTGCAGCTCTATTTACAAGAGAGCTCTATTTACAAGAGATCGAAACAATCTAAGTGTCCATCATCGGATGAATGGATAAAGAGGATGTGGCACATATATACAATGGAATATTACTCAGCCATAAAAAGAAACGAAATTGAGCTATTTGTAATGAGGTGGATGGGCCTAGAGTCTGTTATACAGAGTGAAGTAAGTCAGAAAGAGAAAGACAAATACCGTACGCTAACACATATGTATGGAATTTAAGAAAAAAAAATGTCATGAAGAACCTAGGTGTAAGACAGGAATAAATACACAGACTTAGTATAGAATGGACTTGAGGATACGGGGAGGGGGAGGGGTAAGCTGGGATAAAGTGAGACAGTGGCATGGACATATATACACTAACAAACGTAAAATAGATAGCAAGTGGGAAGCAGCCACATAGCGCAGGGAGATCATCTCGGTGCTTTTTGACCACCTAGAGGGGTGGGATAGGGAGGGTGGGAGGGAGGGAGATGCAAGAGGGAAGAGATATGGGAACATATGTATATGTATAACTGATTCACTTTGTTATAAAGCAGAAACTAACACACCATTGTAAGGCAATTGTACTCCAATAAAGATGTAAAAGGAAAAAAAAGAAGATTCAAAAAAAAAAAGTTTGTTGGAATATGTTTTTTATAATATTGCTTGGTGAGTGACCTTCATTTTTCCCTTCTGGGAGACCCCCTAGCATTTGCTTAGGTTAGTTGTCCCTTTCCAGACCCAGGGGATGAAGCTGGTCACTGTAGTCTCATTCTCTGTCAGGGAGTGGTTTAGACATGAACATATGACTCAGTTTTTTTAATATTTTTTATATTTGTTCTTATGACTTTATTCCTTTTGTATTTCTGTAATGTCAACTCAGTGGACTTGGGGAGACATATCCATGTGCTCAGTTTTCCATTTAAATTAAATGCCTGATTATGTTTTAACACACGGAGCCTATGTTAATGTGTATCTGATATCTATCGCCATGTAACAAGCCACCTCAAAATTAGCAGCTTGAAACAACGGCTGTTTTATTTGCTCACAATTTGGTGAGGCAGCGATTTGAGTTGGGCTCAGCTGGGCAGCTTTTCTGCTAGCCTCATCTGGGGTCATTTAGTGGCCTTGGTTATTTGGCAGCTCTACTGAAGCTACATGGTTTAAGGCATCCTCATTCACACATGTGGTAGTTGGTGCTGGTTGTCAGATGGTGAGTCTGTGGGGCTTTGACTGCTCAACTCTGCTATGTGGCCTTGCCTCCTTCAGAAAGTCATCCGGGGTTTTATCACATTGCAGTTTCGGGGAAATAAGGTGAGAGAAGCTGCTGCAAAGCATTTTAAAGCCTATGTTCAGAAGCCATGTGTTATTTCTGCCACATTCTACTTGAAAAAACAAGTCAAGTCATAGGCCAGTTCAGATTCAAGGGATGGGGAAACTGAATCCAGCCTTTGATGGTGCAGCTGCAAATTCATACTGCAAAGGAGCATGCTTACAGAGATGGGAGGATTTTGTGATCAGTTTCTGCAATCTGGTATTTATGTACTGAAGACCAGATGACTTTATTGTTCTTATGTAGGTGATATATGTTGAATATAAAATAAGCAAAAAGTAAAAGAGGAGAACAAAAATATTGCCTCAAATTCTGTCAAGAAGTAACCTGATAACTTCAGGTGAATATCATTCCAGGTAGCTCTTTAAGTATGTAAAAGGAATGAAAATGCAGAATAATTTTATAAAAATTGAGTTTTACTATGTATTTTCAGAAAAATAAAAAAGCATTAGATTGAATTTTTCTTGAATTTAACAGATGAAAAAGAAACCAAAGAAAAACCAAAGGAATTATGGAACTTCAGATAATTTTTTTTTTTAACCACAGAGGTATTAGATCCTAAAAGTGCTCCCTAAGGTAATAAAGAAAGATTATTAAAAAAAATTAAGAAAGCTAGATTTTGTTTTTAAAAAAAGGTCCATGTTTAATTTTAGACATATTGATTGACTCTCTGCTATGAAAGATAAGGAAATTAAAACTTTTAATCTTCCTCTCACCTCATTTCCCACTCCCCTCATCTTATGAGTTTTTTTAGCAACATTATTTTTTTAAAATGTTGGAGTATAAAGCATTTATATTCTACATTTATAATTTTATAATTCCATAATTATCATGGTTTAGTCTTACACTTATAATTAAATGAATTTGCTGCTCACTGCCTGTCCTTGTACTGCAGTTTCTGCTTTCCTGAATTATTTATTTTTAAAAATTCTGATTCAATTTTAGTTTGCTGGGTTTCTTTATGAAACAGTTTTCAAGATGAGCTCATAGTACTTGCTCTCTGAGTTCTTGCATACTTGAAAATTTCTGTTGGTTTCCTCCATACTGACCTGGCTGGGTATAAAAGTTTGGTGGATATTTTGTCATTAGCATGCTATATTCCTTTAGATGTGGTAAATTTGATAATTGCCATACCTTTTCTTTTTGTCTTGTTCTTGTTAATGTAGGCAGCCTTTCTGTTTCTCTGACTGAGTATGGATGAATCTTCTTGGCTCCCTTCTCTCTGTAGCTGAGATCTGTTTTTCTCCTCAGCTACTGCTTAAAGCCTGAGCTATTGCAGTTTTATTCACTTTTCAGTTTACTCAAGGTCACAGGGCAGGAGCTGGGGAGGTGGTGGAGGAGAAGTCTTCTGGAGCCTTAGGCTGTGGCTTTGCTGCATGACCTGGGCTCTGGGCTATCTTCTGGGATTTTGTTAAATGACCCATTCTGAATTTATACCTCCTTGTTAGGGTGTCTCTTCTTCCTAGGGAGGATACCCACAGGTTTCAGATCATCGTCACAATTCAGCATGGCACCCTGGAAGGCCATTTTACTGATAGCCCAAGATTCCACTGTATATAGTAGGGGGCTTTTATCTCCAGGGTTTTAACCATGATATTTCCTTGGCTCAGACCCTAGTCTTCTCTCCAGACTCAAGGCTATTGGAGGAAGTCTCAAGATTTTGTTGATTCACCTCCCCTCCCCACCCCCAGTTTGGTTTCTGGGAGCTGAGGCCAATGTTAGGAACTTGCAGAGCCACACCGCAAACTTGACTCACTTCTTGGTCACCACTTTTTGAAGTCTGTAGATGTTTGGATTATTGTTGATGAATTTTTTTTGCTGGTGTTATCATTATTTACTAATTTCATAAGACATGAGATAAATGTTTATCTTCTTTTTGCCATGTTTACCCTGAAGCCATGACATACTTTATTTTTATATAGTCATATATGTTGGTTGCTTACTTTGAGATTTTGAAGTGTTAATATAAAGCATATTTTTCCAATGTACTTTTCTTTTCTAGAAAGTATAGGAAGTCCTCTTTTTACTTCTTTAGTTCTGACAATTCCTCAGATACAGTAAAGAATGGTGATAAGCTAAGAATAGAAAACAAAAAGCACAAATTAACTACAGCTATAAAACAATATTAAACAAAGCAAAAAACACCTTACAACCTTTCAGTGAATCACACAATTGAAACCAAAGTCAAGATTTTCACAGATGATATTATCTAGTTTGAGATGAGAAATAGTTTCATTTTTCAGTTGAGTACAATGAGATTTGGAGACTTTAAATCACCTTAAAGCTCAAGGTCACACAGCTAATAAACACAAGAGCCATGCTTTAAATGCAGGCCTGTGATGTTCTAAACCCAAAGTTCCCTTCCAGTACTCCTCCAAAAGGACCCTAGAAGAATCCGGTGCTATTTGGTTGGATGGAGTGCAGAAAGGAGCTCAGACAGCATCTTCACCAGACAAAGAGAGGACAGAGGAACAGGTGAATTTGTCGGTAAAAATATCCCATTTGTGATAGTTCCCCAAGAAACAGACTTCTCTCAAAAATTTAAAGCATGGTCATCTTTTAGTTTGGGCTTCAAGAAGGAGGCCTAGCAGAGTTATAGGGGAGAGGGACTTAGGGATGTTTACATCAGTTGCAGGAGACTTTATTGATCACTGGTTGATGTGTAACAAACCACCCCAAGCTCAATGTCTTCAAACAACAATCATTTATTCTCACTCATGCACCATCTGAGTAGGCTGACGTTCAGCTATTCTAGGCTGAGCTCTCCTGGGCCTGACTCCAGGTTTCAGGTTGGGTCCAGGTTTCCTCCAGGTGTCTTTCATTTTCCTCACATCAGTGGGCTGGCTAGATCATGTTCTTTTCATGGTAATGGTAGAAGTGCTAGAGAGCACATGCATGCAAACATGTGCGTGTGTTTTTGCTTGTGTCATGTTTGCTAACATCCATTGGCCAAAGCAAATCACATGGCTGAGCTCAAGGTCAAGGTCCTCCAGTGGCAGGAACCACAAAACCCCTGGATAAAGGGGAAGAATTCAAGGAGGGGTGAAGGATTGGGTCAATAATTTAATCTACCACAGGGATTAGGAAGATTTCTTTTTAAAAGCGGACAAGAAAAACAGCCCGAAGGCCCTGAAAACAAAAGGTATTAAATTGAGAAGATTCCATCTTGTTTGAAAAGGTTATTTCTGGGAAAGCACAGTTCAGGCTCTGTGGGTAACTCAGAGTGAGATCTGAAGTTAAATGATGAGGACAGAAATGGGGTCTTGAATAAAAGTCAGAAATGACCCGTTTGTACAAAACAGGTAAAAAAGACTTACCATGTCTCCCATTTCTTGTTTGTAGGAAAAAGGTTTCAGCCTCCTAGACCTTTCTTGAGTTCCAAAGGGCAGATTCAAACACTTACTGACTAGAGGAATGAGGGAACATAGAAACAAAGGAAAGTCAGTCAAGTAACAATAGTGCAGTGATAGGGCAGGGTCCTGGTTCCTCCTCAAGGGATATACATAACAATCTGATACATATCTCTGAGTCCTTCTGCAGGCACTAAGGTCCCCATCCAGGTGGAGGATGGTAACTTCAGGCTGAGTACAAGCCCTTGGACCCCCAGACTGGTTGGAACCAGAAGGCTGATGATTGAGATGCTTGGAACACCACCCTGTTACCTCACCATTGACCAATCAGGGGAAGGTCACACAACGTGCAGCCCTCCCCCCAAATTTTGCCTCTAAAAACTCTTCCCCAAAAACCATTAGGGAGTCAGGGCTTTTTGAACCCAAGGTACCTGTTCTCCTTGCTTGGCCCTGCAATAAACCTTTCTCTGCTCCAGACTTCGATGTTTCCATTTGTTTGGCCTTACTGTGTGTCGGGCACATGAACTTGGGTTTGACAATGCATTGTCTTGGAATCCTATTCACCCCATACACTATTTTTCTAGGCTGCAATGCTCAGCAGAAAGTTTGTTTCTGTCTGTTTTCATTGCTGTTTTCCTGGCACTTTACTCAGTGTCTGGTACATGATATGCATCCCACAGTTCTTTATCAAGTGAGTGAGTGAATGAATGAATGAAATATGGGAGGGAAATTTTAAGCTATTTCTTTTTTCTGTGGCTTGCATAAAAAATATCTGAATAATTAGGCAGTACCACGTTGGGGTTAAACCAGAATCCAGTATAAACATGGATTCAAAGTGTGACTCTACTCTTAGTTTAGAGACCTCACAATTTGCTGAGCATTAGGTAAGAATTAATCCTGGAGAAAATGTGTGGGGAAGGTGTGGCCTCAAACTGATCCAGAGAACAGTTAAAAGGAGGAAATGAACAGCAAACATTTTTCCAGATTGAAGAACCATCTAGGGACCTCCCTTCATAAACCAGATGGCAGCCTCCAGCTGGCTGCCTGAGAGATACTGAAATTGGAAGTGCTTGGTAGCCAAGTAGACCTTCCTTCCTTCACGTCTGCAGGAGGCCCGGGATTCCATGGTTTGTAATTACCTCCCAACTGAGCCTTTGTGTGGTAACATCGCTGGCAGATCTGAAGCTACTGCAGCATTTTCTCTAGTAATTTGACATTGCCTCAAGTCATATTATTTTATGGATGTAAAGACATAATGCTGGCTATATCAACATTTAGGCCCAGGGAGGTTTTTTTTTTTTTTTTTTTTTTGTATAGAATGGTGCTGGTGGGGTGGGGGAGGTGTTAAAAAACATTTATCTTTCTCATACTTTCAAATACCATTGGTGGTGATGTAACCTCGCTTACCTTTTTGGAGTGCAGATTGATGATGACTATCAAAATTTTAAATGTGCATGAACTTTTGCCTCAGCAGGGGTCTCCTCATGAGGGCCTATGGGCTATGCTAAGGCATCTTGTCCATATCTCAAGAGCAAAGGAAGCTATTACAATGCTTTTAAAGCAAGGGCGGCTGGAAGTTGGGATTGATGACATGATCAGATTTATAATTTGCAGAAGTACTTATTGAGAGACAACTGCAGAAGTTTAGGTGAGAGAAAATGGTAACTTGGACTCAAGTGATGGTGACAGAGATGAGAAGAGGGCTGCATTTGAGTGGATTTAAGAAGCAAATTCACCAGAGTTGGTAAATGATTGAATTTGGGGAGATGTCAGGGACGACAGCTTGTTTTTATCTAGATGGATGGTGATTCTCTTCACTGAAATGAGTTTGCTTTTGGACTGTGAAATACTATGCAGCCATTAATAGGGATAAGGTAAATCAGTCTTTCAAAATTTCCAGACATAGACAAATGTCCATAACATGTTATTAAGCAAATTAGATTATAAAATAGTAGAAACAATTTCTTATAATTTGTTGACATCTATCTATCATCTATCTATCTATCTATTTATCATCTATCTATCAATTTTAGACACTTTGAAGGGTTTTGTGAATATAGGCACCAAGCTAATGACAGTGGTCATCTCTTGGGTGTGGGTGGAATCACTGGGGACTTTTACTTTCTCCTTAATGTACTTTAATGTTGTCTGATGTTTTGGTGATAAACATGTTATAATGTTATAATTTGATAATATTGCAGTCACTTAGCAGCAGGGAGGTCAGAGAGACTGGGAGCTGAGAAGCAGTACTTCCAGGGACCTGACAGAGTGACTTACAGCCTGAGGGCAGCCTTAGCTCAGGAGACAGTGAAAGGGAGGGCAGCTTTGGAAGAGATCCCTGATGGTTTTCTTGTGCCAAACAAACTTGGCGTGTGGATGACAATGTCCCTAGATGGCATGTCACCCAGTGCAGTGCAGTTGAGCTGTACAGATGTTGTTCTGCAGCTAGTCTGCAGGGTGGCAGAGGAAGGAAGGATGGCCATATACCTTTGGTGCATAAAATGTTCAGAAAAGGGAATAAAAATCTGAACAGGGAGAAATGAAAACTTGAAAGATTTCTGCAGTTTCTTTTTCTGAAGTTCTAGCCATCTGTCCATAGAGCCACAGACCACACAGACATCCGTGCCCATCAGCAAGCCTGACACTTGTCAAGGACGCCTGAAGTCAACCCAAGTGTGAGCAGTTTTAATTCTCTAATTGTAGATGACTCCAGTAGCAACAGGCACTCTGAACCCCCAGCCAGGATCACAAGAGATGCAATCCTGCCTCCTCCAGGTAAATCCTGCGATTACCCAGCACAGGAAAAAGGTGGGATCTGAAGGGTTCTTTATTGGAAGCCCACATGGGCACTGGCTTTCTGAAGCCTGGCTTCACAGGCTCCATGCGGAGCCCATCAGCTCAGTCCTTTCTTCACCACACAACCCAGGCCATGCAGTTCAACCTGCCAACCAATTTGTGGTATGAGTTGCAATGAATACTCTTAGTTTCAACCCTGAGTGTTTGATGTATCATAGCCCAGTGTGGTCTGTTGGGTTTGAATCCAGACCCACCACTTAACCAGCTGTATGAGTTTTGAAAAGCTACTTTGTGCCTCAGTTTGCCCATCTGCAAAATGGTAATAATACTAGCACCTACTTTATATTGATGGCTGTGAATATTGAGACTCTCAGGGTTGTGCCTGCAAATAGTAAGCACTCAATAAATGTTAATAATTTTTGTTATATTCTGACCTATGTTAGATGTCTGATGTCCTCAGAGTTGATCAATTCCACATCCACCATTGCCTATGTTATCAGTATCTGGGCATACATTGAGGGTCCTCTAGGATTTTGGAATTGAGGAAAATGGTTGTTTTTGAGGATGAAACAAAAAGATAAATACATAGTAGATTACAACAAAGTCACCTCAAAATGACAGAATGGTGTCTAGGCAAGCAGAGCTCAACTGTAACTATTCATCATTCATTCATGCATGAAATAACTTCTGAGTGCCGACCAAGTTTCAGGCACCAGGCTGGGCATTACATGAGAACTGGGACTTGATTCTTGCCTTTGAGGAGCTTACCAACCAGTGGAGGAAATGGGCAATAAACAAGAGTAAGCAATGAACACAAATATTGTAACAAATTGTGTTAGGTGCTACAAAGAAAAGAAACAGGGCACTGTTAGAGGAGGGATTGGCTGTATAGTATTCTATCGTATAATTATAACCATACGCTGGGCGATTATGAACAATGCTGCTATGAATATTCTTATATGTGTGCTCTGATAACAGAGAGTTTTGATAAGTTGCAATTTTCTAGGAATTTGTCCATTTAGTACCAAGATCAGGGCGTTGGGAGCAGGCACCCTAGATGTATGCAATAGGGAGAATTGCATGCATTCTCTATAATTCTCTGTAGAGAATTTTAAAACCATAATAAAATCAGTGAAACTGTCAGCAGTTGCAAACCCCCTTCCAATCTTTTGTTGGTTGTTATTCTAAAAGAAAGCTGAGATTTCTGTTGCATTTTAATAATATATATGTGAGTTTCAAACTGGCACTTTAAAAAAACTTATTCTTTAAAAATCACTATATTCTATGTGAAAGTTAATTTGGAGGACTCTCAGTTATGGGGTTGGCTCTTGACACAGTTGCACCCAGCTACACACGTTTGTTTCGAGAGTCATGTTGTAACAGTTAGGAATTACTAGAGTGTGCCTGCTTTGAGTGCAGGTTGTTTCTCCAACCCCTGTGGTATACTGCATGTTTCTTTGTCTAAATTGTAGATTAGAAATCAACAATAGTGCAGTAACTGGAAAGTCAAAGAAACAGAACTGAAGGTACATAAATTCTGTCATTCTATGTGACCACTTGGATTTTACAAACATCCATAGAAATGTTTGAAAGCAGCTAGAATGTATCCCAAGGACAAAGGCATAGACAGTATTGCCGTTTCTAGACTTTATTATGAAGTGATATTTTTGTGAAATTTGGCCACACTTACTGTGTTTAAGACTTTTCCTAACTACTTGTGTATCTATTTCTTCATATGAAAGATAGGTTTCAAAATTAAAATTAATAAAAAGTATTTTTTGCTCAGTTCTGAGTAAAGAGAGATTGACGAATCTGGCTAGACTGCCTATGGACATGAATATGTGAGCAAGATCAATTTTGATGAAGTCATCGACAAACTTTCAGAAGTTAGGCTCAAAAATAGAAATTATAATGATTGTGTTTATTACTGTGACAGATCAATATGTAAGTGTATTTTCCCTTTAAAAATACATTAAGGCAATTCAAAAGTATTATTCCATTGCTTTCTTCATCTTTTTTCTTGTAATATTTATTGTATTAAAACAATTTTTTGGGTACGTATCTGTGTGTGTTTACTAGCATACAAAGTTCAATAAAAGAAATTTTCAGTCTGTGTTTTTTTTCTTTTGTCTGGTCATTATTATTATTTGTTTTATTACATGATTATCCCTAAAAACAATTTTGTTGAATAGAAGTTGGGGGTGTTAAAAAGGATTTGCTCTGGGTATCAAACATGCCAGGTGTGCCACCATGTCCATTTCATTTACATTTTCAAATTTATAGGCATTAAGTTGTTCATAAATTTCTCTTATCTGTTTGACATCTTCAGCATCTGAACTGATTTCTTTTTCGTTCCTGCTGTTAGTTATCTTTGTCATCTCTTATTCTAGGGGATCAATTTTGAATTTGTTTTCCCTTTCTCTTTTCTATGTTTTCTTTAGGTTTCATTGATTTCTGCTGTTCTCTCTTTTCTAGGTTCCCCCCTTCTTTTGCTAACTTTTTGAGATGGTGCTTAACTGATTCATTTTTTTCTTAACTAATAAATGCATTTTAAGGCTAATACTTACTATAGGTCTCAGTGTATAGTATTTTCATTGTCACTTAGCTCTGTTTTCAAATTTCCATTATTATTTCTTCCATTATCTGTGGTTATCAATATACTTTAATTTCCAAATATTTCAGAATTTAAGAATATTGTAATATTATTTCTGGTTTAATTGCACTGTGGTTAGAGAATATAACACTGAGATATACTGATCTCAGTCTTCAGAAATGTGTTGAGACTTGCTTTCTGGTCTATTATATGGTCTATTTTTGTAAATATATGTGTAAGTTTGTAAAAACAGTATATTCTGTTGGGTATAATTTTCTCTGCATGTCCATTTGGTCGAGGTTGTTAATTCTGTTTTTCAAACAGGATTTTAAAATATCTTCACTGATTTTTATCAGCATGTTCTATCAAACACTGAAAGAGGAGTGTTGAAATCTTCACAATTTGTGGATATAGACTTTTCTACCTGCTAAGTTTTACATTCTGTACTGTAGGCCACTTTACAAATGCATATAAACTTAAAATTGTTGTGTTTTTCTTTCATGAATTGAACATTTTTATTATTATGAAGTGATTGTCCTTATCTCTAGGAATGATTTTTGCCTCAAGTTCTATTATGTCTGATATTAATACAGCTATACCATCTTTCTCTTTATTACTATTTTCATGCTAACTTTTAAGTTTTCTATATCGTTTTATTTTATGTTTTTGTAAAAAGTATATAGTTGGATCTTGTACTTTTTCTAATCATTTTTTCTTTAATTGAAGTGTTATTGATTTATATTCATCATAATTACTGATATATTTGGAATTTTTATGCTATATATTTTCTATATCAATTTCATGTTTGTTTCTCCTTTCTAAAATTTAACTGTTTTTTATTCCACTCCTCCTAATTTTTGGGGGGGAGGGTATTTTAAACTCCATTTATATTCTTTTAGAAGGTTTTCTGGAAATTATAAAATGCATATTTAAATTTTAAAAGAGTTAATAACTTTTCTCCATCTTCCAAATGACACCTTAGAACACTATAATTCCATTTATCATACTTTTGTTTTTATTTAATTGCCTGTGCTGTGCAGCTTGTGGGATCTCAGTTCCCTGACCAGGGATTGAACCTGGGCCTCTGCAGTGAAAGCACCAAATCCTAACCACTAGACCATACCTTTGACTTATGCATTATTACTATCTGGTAATAATGCCTTTTTAATTTTTAACCCTATAGGCATTATTACTGCTTTATGCCATCAATATTTACTTACAATTCCCATATAGTTCCACTCAATTTCATTTCATATCTCCTTGTGTTTCAGACCTTTAATCTAGGATTACTGCTCACAGCATGTCCTTTAGATTATGAGGGTCTACTGCTGATAAAATTTTTCTGAAATATATTTTATCTTCTCTCTTAAAAGATATTTTTGTTGGATAGGGAATTCCAGGTTGCAGTTTTTTTTTCCTTCAGGAATTTGAAAAGACATTCAGTTATCTTTTAGCTTTCACTGTTGCATTCGGAAGTCAGTTGTTGGTCTAAATGCTTCTTCTTTGATGGTAATCTTTTCATTTTCACTTGCCACATTTAAGATTTTTGATTTTTTTTGTTTTCTTCAATTTTTCTATGATTTTTATAAGGGGTGAATTTCTTTTTATTTAACCTTCTTGAGATTCTTGAATCTGTGGATTAAACTTAAATCAGTTTTGAAAATTCTTAGCTATTTTCTCTTTACAAATTACCTCTGTCCCTTTCTCTTCTCTTCTGAGTTTACAATTTTGGTTATTATATTTTTATTTCTAGAAGCTCTATTTCATTTTTTCTAAATCTGCTATGATACTTTTTATAGTCTTCTGTTTCCTGCAGATATTTTCAAGTTTGCCATTTATATTTTTAAACATGATAAATAACTATGGTAAGCATCTTACCAAATTGTGTCTATTAGTTGCAATATTTGAAGTTTGTGTGTGTTTCTGCTCTCTGTGTTTTTTCTTAGTTCTTGTATATATTTATATTATCTTGTATTCTTATATGCTTGGTAATTTCTGATTGCTTGATGGTCATTGCTTTTCAAACATAATTTGTGAGGTTTCCCCAGTATGTAGAATAGATGTGCTAGCTCCTTCCAGGGGTCTATGTGTTCTACCTTTGGGACCACCACAAAATAAGTTCAAGGACTGAGGGTTTTTGGCTCACTCAGAAAATGGAGGAGTTGGGGTTTAATTGTGCATGAGGGCCTATAGTGGACACTGTAGGTACCTCACTTAAATTCCCCCCAATCCTTTTCACTGGTTCTCTGTGTTTAATCCCCCAGAATTGTTATGCTTTGCTGCTAATAACTAGTACCTGAAACATTCTTCAGAAACTGCCCTTGGACTATTGGAATCACCTTGCCCATTGAGATAGCAAGAATTTTCTGGGACTTTATGTCCTCAGGGTTGCCTGTAACCAATAACTGATTGATACAGAAATACCTGGGAGTTTACATCCCCTCAAGAAGGCCTTATAGCCAATGAAAAATTGGTGCAGGAGCACAAAAGCCCAGATCCCTTGCCTGGAGGTGAGAAAATCTGTGATGTGTAATTTATACTTCAGAGCTCCCTGAGGATCAGGCTGAAGCTGGGACTCACCTGAATTTTCTCACCCTAGGTTGGCTTTTTTCTTTTCTCTATCCTGCTTCTCTTAGTCACCAGTTTTTCCTGAGAGTATTTTCTTAACAAATCAGCTTCACTGAATCCTTGTCTCAGGGTCTGCTTCTTGAAGAACTGAATGCAGATAAGTCCTGTCTACAGCTAAGACTTACTAGAGATCCCCTTCTGATCTGATTATCTAGGTAGCTCTTTCCACCATTCCCAGCAGGCAGGTCTAGCTAGATCTGATTTTCTTTCCCTGAAGGTATATCTCTTTGGGATCCTAAATTAATATGAGGAAGATCTTAAACAAGACTCTCTACTCTGGGTGAATTCTCGACTTTGGCTTCTCTCTCTCTCTTTCTTGACAGGCACAGACATTGACCAAGAAAACAAGTATTTCAGGTATCTGCAATTGCCTCTTTGATGCTCTGGCATGCTACTTACCTGGTTGTTCTCAGCTAGAGTACATTTTCCAGAATCTCTTGCAATTAAGTGGGAACTCTGACTGAGTTCTGGTCAACAGAACGTGGGTAGAAGTGACAGAATTCTCTTCCAAACCTGACCCCTTAAAAAACCTACATGTGATCTTCCATGTATTTGCTTTTCTGCTGTCAACAGCTGGATACAGAGGACTTAAGGGAGGACTCTGAGGCTCTCGAAGTGATGAGTCAATAGATGAAAAAATATTGATTCCTCGAATGGCTATGTGGAGCAGAACTGTCTCCACAATCTTTGTTACCAGATTATGATGGGAATAAGAAAACTTCATTGGTTAAATTACTGAAAATTTGGGCTTTTTTTTTACAACAGTTATTGAGCCATGAATCATACACCTGCTTTTTTGTGGGTCACTGGTGATTATCTTTGTACCATTTTGTTTTTATCTCACAATAATCTACTCAACTCTAGCCTTTTGATTTATTAAATCATTTATTTAACAAATATTTATTGGATGCTAGCTACTATTCTAGGCACTAGTGATACAACAGTGAATGAAAAATAGTCCCTCTTCTCATGGAACTTCCATCTATGTGGCCATTTCTTTGCCATGGTGGAATCTTCTTTCTTATTAGTCCATAAACAGTGAACCAACTTACCAGCCAATAAGGTGAGATCTTCCTTTTCTCTTTTCTAATACGGTTATTTACTTCTATCTCATACCTTTTTCCCTTTTCAATTTTAGCTACCTTTAAATTATGCAGGAAGGATAATTTCAAACTAGTCAGACTGTTTCCTCTATTTTATTTCACTCAAGATGAATCCATGTCAACTGTACTCCCATTTACTTTTATCCTATGCCTGTCACTAGGTGATTATGTGACCTCTAAATTTTATCCCTTTTTTAGGTCTTTGCTATGTGGTCTTAACACAATTCACAGTTCCATAGGCTTTGACATTAGAAAGTACCACCTGCCTTGTACAACTCATTTATTTTATTAATTTTTCCCTTTTAAATGGACTTTATTGTTTAGAGCTGTTTTAGGTTCACAGCAATATTGAGCAGAAAGTACAGAGAGTTCTCATACAGAGAGAAAGTACAGAAAGTTCTCTGCCCCCACTGCTTCCCCCACAGATTGCTGATAACATTCTGAACCAGTAGTATACTTGTTACACTTGATGGATCTACATTGATACATCATTGTCACCCAAGGTCCATAGTTTACATTAGGGCACAGTCTTAGTGTTGTACATTCTGTGGGTTTTAACCAATGTATAATGACATGTATCATTTATAGTATCATACAGAATAGTTTCACTGTCCTAAAAATCCTCTGTGCTCTGCCTCTTCATCCCTACCTCCTCTTCCTCAGCAACCACTGATCTGTATACATTGGTTGAAACACAGAAAAAAATGTGAAGTTGAAATCAGATAGTCAGGAGAGGCCCAAATTTCCAGAATATTTGGGAAAGAGCGGGTTTTTTTTTCAAAGTGCAAAAACCTTAGCAAGAGTTTAGGTGGACTCTGTGTCCCTCTTCGCTGCTCTGGTAATGCGCAGCCCAGGGTGAACTCTTCCCGGCAAATGCAATGTCTTAAGAGAACATATTCAGCGTGATGTACACTCAGCTCTGATTACGGTCTCTGCTCCTGAGCTGACGGGTGTGTTGCATGAGTTGGGTTAGGGTTTTGCTACTGAAACCTTCACCTAAATATGGATGATCCATCCACTTCTAGGAAAGTGGATATCTCTTATTTGGAATTCTATAACCTTCGAAAAAAGGGTAGATATTTGATGAATCAATCTAAATTTTCCTTTTCTCCTTTAGCTCCTTCTTATTACTGGCTATAAGACCAGGGGGTGGGGAAGGAGGTGAGAGAGAGAGAGAACACAAAAGAGCACACTCACTTATCAAGAGGTTTGGACCATGGCCGATTTGAAATATTACTAACCTTGCATTTTCAAATTTGATGCACAACAACCAAGATGCTAATACTTTCCTTAGTTTAGAAAAAAAAAAATCCTTTCACCCATCTCTTCTAGCCAAAGATTAGGAAGGAGGCTTTAAGAAGATTTAAAAAAAAAAAAAACCCAACTTCTGAGCAGCGGAAAAAATGGTTTGTGATTCAGGGGCTTCGGGCAATTCATCATGGAAATTGGGTTTCTTAGCAGACATCGTGTGAATCCTTTCGTCCCTGTCAACTTTTTAATACATTACATTGAGAATGTAAATCGTGTTCGTGAGGGGGAGAGGAGGAAAAAAGGGAGCGAGAGAAAAGAGAAAGCTTCCTCATTGTGGATTTAGAAGGGAGGAAGTATGAGGCCTATAATTCATATTAACTAATAAAAAATATCTGTATAAATATGTAGATATGCAGGTATATCTGGGGAGGAAGTGGGGAGAAGTGAGTGAGACAGAGTAAAATTGAAATCATTTTATCTTTTTGAAGGGCCTTTAATGGGAGTTTCCTTATAATTTATTTTAATTTCCTTTAGTTTTTCTTCCTTTAGGTTTGTTTCTTTAGTTATGTGAACCAATTTATTTCCACCATTCCCACGAAAGCAGAGGACAGAGGCTTGAGGTCAGGAGTTCCACGATTGAGGAAAAGAGAAAAAGGAAACAGAATTTAATGCCTCATTAATAGGGAATATTGCTGAGAGAGCTGGAGCTTCTGCCCTGTCTCTGTGACTACAGGATTGGGCAGAGCCCTTGGCTGGCCTCCTTACTACCCTTGTAGCCCAACTTCATTGCTTGTTCTGAAGGTGTTTTGTTCCCCTAAGTGGTTCATGTCTACTCAGGGCTGTTGGGGATAAGATTAGTAGGTGCATTGCTTGCTGGCTCTGTAGAATGTTCTTCTGCCTATCCTTCCCTAAACATAATTTGCTGTCATTTTGCCCCCTATATGGGTTTATCATCAAAATTCATTGTAGAGGTCCTTTTGTGTTCTTCTTTCTAGTTTCTTGGGTGACAGCATGTCTGTCTGGTCCTCTGGAACCCAAAGAAGTTTCAGTCCAATGACTTTCCTCTGTGGATGCAAGGGCTCAGCAACACTGGGCACCGCCAGAGACAGGACAGGATAGGTCTTCCAGGGCCATGTTCCTGTTGCCATTCCTGACGAGGGGAAAGATAAGAGGGAGGAGTTGGATTCCGTGGCTTCTTTCTTCTGATGCTCTCAGGGTCCAGTTCAGTCTCATACACACAGACAATGACAAGTTGTTCAGCCAGCAGCCTAGTCACCTCTTGAAATGGAGTTGGAGACTGGCTTCCTATTGATTTTGTCCTATACAATCAGGTAGGAAGATGGTGCAGGGGGCCAGGAACCTCAGTTTTGCCTTACTTAGGCCTCACATATTTTCAACTAATATTCCTTTCCCTCTTGCCACTGAGGAAAAAGAAAAGAAATATTCTTCCTAGGAACTGACAAGGACTCCTATGGAGCAACTGATCAGTAAATTTTGGAAAAGAAGGAGAGATACCACCTGCTTTGTGATGTTCAGGGATCATAATGGAATTAAATGGAGACTTTTAATCATGCTTATGCATATGGGAAATGGACTAATGTTTGAATTTACTTTTAAAAAATTAATTTAAATTTTATTTTGATCTATGTCACATACTTACACATTACTAAACTAAGAAAAACAGAAGTCTCCTACACATCCCCCAGTCCCCCCCTGACACTCTTGAAGATGCTTCTTATGATGTTTTCCTCCATAAACCTATATCTGTGATCACTGTCCTCTTTCTTCATTGATACATTTTGCACAGATCTACTCACTCCTATTTTGATAGTTGAAGACTCAGCCCTCTTGCTCGCTATATCACCACCCCTCACTCTTCCAGAATAGTTCTAACAGTCAGTGTTTATATTATGACAAATATGCAGATATAGTTCACAGCTGAGCAGAGTAGGACACTGTTGCTTTCCACTGCTCTGTCCTCTTTCGAGCTCCATCAGGGCTCACCACTCACAAGGCTGCTGAGGGAGATGGTTCTGGGATTTTCTTTCCTCTTACTTCTGGGCTGGCTCTTCTCTTCTCTGGATCTCCATGTCTTCCTTTTTGGTTTTATTTTTTGGTTTACACCTGCAACTAGCCAAAACATGTCCTTTAGTAGCTTCCTAAGAGAGAGTACATAAATGAAAAACATTTGAGCTCTGTGTCTGATGTTTTTATTTTACCTTATGATTCATTGGTAGTTATTTATAGACTCTAGATT
>NW_006785406.1:565824-566230 GCF_000442215.2 Lipotes vexillifer | reverse complement strand
TCTTTCCCTTAGAATTTTTAAAGCACTGCCCTCTCTTCTCTAGCATCCAGTTTTGTTTTTGGGAAGTAGGATGACTTTCGGAGCTTTATTCGTTCGAATGTGCTATGTTTTGTTTTGGTTTGTTTTTAGGATGTTCTGTTTAACCCAATATTCTAAAATGTTATGATGAAGTGTACTTTTTATTCTCTCTTTGTGCTGGGTACTCAGTAGACTTTTAAATCTGGAAACTCAAGTCATTCAGTTTTTTGTTTTTTGTTTTTTTTTTTTTTGCGGTACGCGGGCCTCTCACTGTTGTGGCCTCTCCCGTTGCGGAGCACAGGCTCTGGACGCACAGGATCAGCGGCCATGGCTCACGGGCCCAGCCGCTCCGCGGCATGTGGGATCTTCCCGGACCGGGGCACGAACC
>NW_006785406.1:549133-565734 GCF_000442215.2 Lipotes vexillifer | reverse complement strand
CCCGTGTCCTCTGCATCGGCAGGCGGACTCTCAACCACTGTGCCACCAGGGAAGCCCCTTCAGTTCTTATATACTTTCTCTGGGAATATCTTCTCGTCTTTTTATTTTGTTCTGTCTGCATATCCTGGGTTAATTCTTTAGTTTTCTCAGTAATTCTCTCATATTTTAAGTTTTCTATTCACTTTCCTGGAGAATTTATCAATTTTGTATTTATTCCTTTTGCTGATTTTTAAACTTTGGTTGTCATTTTTTTCTTTTGTTTTTCTTAAAAAAACCCCAAACCCCCAAACACCTTGCTAGTTCTTTGTCCCTTTATAACTTTTTAACTCTGAAATTACTCTTTTCAAGTTTTCTTTTGGGCCAGATCTCATTGCTTTTGTTCTCGAGGAGGTTTTTTTCCCTTTCTTCTTTTTTCCTGTCCTTGTTTTGGTGTCTCTGTTTGGGAATGGAGCAAAGAATTAAGACCAATTAGAAGCCCTTGTATGGGTGGGAGCAGGGCTTCTTCACTTGTTGTCTTTACTGTGATGTGATCAGAGGGTGAGCCAGCCACATTTTAGGGGAGCGCCCAAACAGCAATAACTGGATCTCCTCTTACGGAGTTTTGTTAATTCCCTCTAAAGAATAATCTTTCTATTTCTTGCCAGGACACATGTATTCCTGGTTGCCTGCTCTTGAGAGGGATGTAGTGTCCAGGGGCCTCAGAGCTCAGTATATAGGCCTCCAACTAATCCCTTGTTTTCAGCTTCATACCTAATGCCTGACCTCTGAGCTGAAACCTCCGTTTTATCTTCTTCAGGGAATAAACCCCCCGTCTCCTGCAGAGGTGAGAGATCCGGATGGTGCCAGTTGCCTGGGATGCCTGGGGGAGGGTTGGGAGTGGGAGTTTGGAAGATCCAACTGCTCTTTATATAGATTGTCAACAACTTCATAGTTTTCAGCTGCACATCTCACCCTGGCCTCCAGAGTACTTGGTGCTTCTGAGTGAGGCCTAAGTCTCTTCACCTGAGGGCAGGACAAAGCGGCTTGCTTTCTATCTGTGTAGCTCCTCTGCAGGCACAAAGATTCTACTTCCTCTATTCCTTTAGGGCTGTCACCACCCATCCATCTGCTTTCTGGCTTCCAAACCTATTGAAACTGATCTTCCACTCTCTCCTACTTTGCCATTCTTCTGGCCTTTGTTGGTTGGTACTTTTTGATTCCTTTTCTTTCATTTAGAGAGTGTGGGGAGGGGAGGAGATTGATGTGTGGTTAGCTTACCACGTTTGACCAGAGCAGAGTCAGCTCATTCTCTCCTAGATCTCTGCTGTTTGTTTTTGACTAGGCTGGTGGGTGAGACCCTGGTGGTTAGAATTAGGTGGGTCTCGTTTCAGCGACTCTTCCATTGCTCTGAGCTCTGAGAGCATCAGGAGGGGACCCTTGGAGCAGGTCAGGCTCCCCTGGTGAACCAGCATCTTCTCCCACTTGTGGAGCCTCAGTGCTTAGGTCTAAGGCCAAGACCACCTGGCGGAATATTTGTAGGTGAATATTTGAAGGTGAGCGGCAGAGATGAGCAATCTCAGGACTTGTCTTCCTTTCCATTGGTGGGATTTCTCCACAACCCAGGCCCTGCCCAGAGCTGCAATTAAAAACAAATAACGTCAACAAACCCTGACATTGGAGACCTTTGTATTCTCTACAAATTGTTCAAGGCTTTGCCTGAAAAGCTTAAAAACCATCCCAGGAAGTTCTTAGGCTAAAACCTTCCGAACACCACAGCCACCCCCCCACCCGCTTCTTTACCACCCCAACTGGGAAAGTGAAGAGGGGAGGGAAGAAGCCCAGGAAGGAGAAAAATAAGAGAAGGGCTTGTGGCAGCTCCCAGCAGCAGCCGTCCAGAGTAGCATCTTGATTTCATAAGCACCACTTTAGCATAAATTATCCCATTTTTAGCTTGTCAATTCGGATAATCTTGGTCCCAGAATGGATTCTGGGGGTCTTAAATGATCTGGTTTGGCTCTTCACGGAGTCTGAATTTGCAGATAATTGCCAGAGCTCTTTTGGCTGGGTAAACTTGTTATCAATTGCCTTTTTAAAAGTCAGCACTAAAATAATCATTCCCGTGAGCAAAACCCATTACAAACCTTCACTTTGAGAGCATAAACACATTTCAGTGCTGGGGAACAAATGTGTGAGATTTCATCAGTGCTACATCTGGAAGGGCTTGTGAGAAGTTGGAGATACATTAGGAAAGTCCCTGTGTGGCAAAGCCTCAGGCCTGAGCTGGGGATCAGACACCTTCAGGGGGCTCTGGACTGTGGTCACTGGGCACCTCTCATGTCCCCCCCCGACCCCCAACCCTGTGCTGCCTGCTGGGCAGAGATGCCGTGGTCTCCCGAGTTACCATCACCTCAAGGACATCCCTGTCTCACGTGTCAGAGTATTGCCCCAAGTCAACTCCTTCCTTATGCCAGTTGGCCTCATCCTCTTGGGCAAAAGAACACCCCCTCATTTACAAAAGAAGAACTTCAAGATCAGGCTGAAAGAGCAGTCAACGGTGCGGTGGAAAGTTGTGGCGGAACAGGCTGGAGCCTGGGTTCTGGCCTCCTCTCAGTGACCTTGGGCAACTCAACTGCTTTAGGCCTGAGTTTCCCCATCTCCCAGGAGAGAGGTATTAATACCTATTCCAGTGTTCTTTCAGGGCTCTTGTAAAAATTAAACTTTAAAATTGTAAAATTACTATATAAATAGAAAAATATAATATTAATACATTTTAATATAAAAGGGCAATGTTAATTGTCTTTTTCACAGGACAATCACAGGAGTCTCCATTCTGGTTTTCTCACTTCTAATCTTTATGTTATAAAACATTTGTAATATTTACTGATATAAATGTAAATTTATTATTATTTCAAGGCAGGAATGGGCCTAATCCTGGATCAAAATTTGATTTCTTGAGTCTTAAACTACCTAGAATATGTGTAATATGTATATCAAAAGATTTTGAAGTCAACTTGAATTTCTGATGCTAAACTTTATGCCCTTTTTCTTGGCTTTGGCCTCAGTACTTGTGGGCAATGGGTCATTTCTCACACTGTGGGGTAATTTGATTTATAGATTGTAAAGGCAGCACATGCTATGCACCTTCATGATTTTCTCTAAAGGGAGACTATTTGCTGTGTTCTCCGTGTTTACCTTTCAGTATAAGCTGAGATTGATCCCATAGCAGCCCCACCCTTCCCAGATCTCCCACACCCCGACCCTCACCGTTTTTCTCGTGACCATAATCCCCCTGTCTTCCAAAATACTCTCAGAAGATGACCCCGCCTCCTGCCTCTCAGGGAAACAGGGGCCTCCAAGAGGGAAGTCCCTCATTCCCGTGGGTCTGCAAAGACCCCGAGAGGAGCAATGAGAAGGCAGAGTGGCTGGAATGGTGCGGAGAAGGGAGAGGTCAGGAGGCCGGGGCCTCATAGGTCACAGGCAGGACTGTGGCCACAGCTCAGGGTGATGGGGGCCCTTGGGAGGTTTTGAGCAGAGAAGTACCATTTTCTGGCTTGGGGTTTACCAGGTCACACTGCCTGCTCTACTAAGAATGAAGGTGGTGGGAAGAGATCAGAGGCAAAAACAGCAGATCCATCAGGAGGCTAGAGCAATAATCCAGGTGAGGGATGGATATCTCTAGTCCCGTCCATGTATCCAACTGCCTCCTGTACATACTCACTTGAATGTCCCACAGATAACTCAAAATCACCCAATCTCAAGTGAGACAGTTCCCCAACTGCCCCATTTTATGTCCCCTGTCTTAGTGGGCAAAGCTCTGTCTTCTGGGCTCCCTCAGCTTGGATGCCTCCTTGGCTCCTCCCTCTTCCTCACATCCAGTTAGCGACACGATCCTCTATTGATACCACTTCCTGGATATCACTCCATTCTGTGCCTTCTTCCTATTCCCGTGCCCACTGCCTTGGGTCTTTTCACAGGACAATTGCAGGAGTCTCCTTTCTGGTTTTCTCACTTCCAAAGGCAGATCCCCTTCAACTCCACTCCATCGTCCAGGCTCTCACCTGAGAGATCTTTCTATAACCTGAAAGTAACTGAATTCCTCTGAATCACTCTTGATCAAGCCCTGCCTGTGCGGTGAAACTTTGCTCATTATCACATCCACTCCCCAAACACAATCTTACACTGAAAGCCTTTGAGGAATAACGGAACTTTCACAGAAGGTTTCACGGGGAGTGGAGGTGATGGTCACATCAACCTAGCTGAGCAAATTGCCCTAATAATCGCATGTAAACACCCAGCTCTGTTCCTCCGTTCCTCTTCCTATCCCTTGCAGGCTGCCTCAAATCCCCTCCATGCTGGTAGCAAACAATAACGAACTTAGAAACCAGAGCTCCAGAGCCTTTCCTTTCCCCCCTCCTCAGCTTCCCCCATCCCCCAACCCGTGGTGGGGGGAGGGGTGGCGCGTTTCTGTGCATTGCAAATCCGATCAGGTTAAAAAAAAACGGAACAAAATGCTTTGGTGGTTTTTTTCTTCTCCTCCCTTAAGACCAAATTTAGCCTGGCCCAGGAGTTCCGGTTTACCTTGCTCTGCCCTGACTCTTGCTTCCTACACACCAGAAGTACTGAGTGAAGCCCTTAATCTCCAGGAACAAGCCAAGTTCTCCCAGTCTATACCTTAACGCGCTGCTGGTGTTTTCCCCAAATTCCTCTTCCTTCTGCTTATTCTTCAAAATGCCTCTGAGCTGTCCCATCATCCAGGATGCCTTCTCTTACCCCTAGCTGGGTTAGCGCCTTGAACCTGTGTAACTGTGGTTGCTACCTGTTCAATGTTAGCAACTTGGTGGTGGCTTTGGGTCTTAGACCCAGGTTTGTCTGTCCTCTAAGCTTTTGTCCTTTTTTCTCACCTCCTGTCTTCACCCAAACTATGACCCTCACTCTGGCTAATCTAGGTTTCCTTGGAGGATTCTGGATATTTTCCTTCAAGGCTGCTGGCTCTCTTTTATAGCCTGTGAGAGCCCCTTCCCAGCCTCTTAAGCCTACCTGTCCAAGCCCACATCTTCCTTTGCTCCCTTGGTGAGTCCAGGTGCAGAGAACGTCTGGCCTGGTCAACATTCATGTGCTGCAGTCCCCCCCACCCAGGGTCCCATGCTTTGCCTTTTTCCAGATCCTCGATGCCCTGTAAGTGGTGGCTTCACCAGGTTGAGTATAAGAGTAGCTTCTGTCTCGCCCACAACATTTTCTTCCTCCAGGGCTCCCTCCTCAAGCCATGTCCAAACTTCTTCAAAACCTCTCTATCTTCCTTAAGGGAGAGACGGAGCCCTGTCATGCACACTCCCAGATCTGTGCTTTCTAGTCCCTGGGGCAGCCCTTCGCTCTTTCTTGCAAACTCCAAGGATGTGTCCCCATGAGGAAGTCACTTTTCATTTATGCTGCAAAATCCATGTTTAAATGTTGGGATAAAATATTCCATGGCAAGAGATACAAATACTTTATAAAAGACTTCTGGAACAGTTTATGTCAGAAACAGCTTAAAATGTGCAGGTTGCATGGGTGACAAAGAATGTAAATTTCAAATAATACCTAGCCAGCAGCTAGAGCTGGAAACACCTGACTGGAGGGCAGATGTCTCTAGGAGTTAAGAAGAAAGCAACTTTCATTGAAGAATAGTATGAGTCATGGAATTTTCACACTTAAGTGGCATGATTTTTCTTCTTTCTCTGCTTCTGCCAAATGAAAGATAGAGAAGAAGGGAACTAGAGAGGGAACACTTCTCCATCTTTCTGAAGTTTCAATCTCATGGCTGAGAAAGAAGCCTGGAACGCAGAGAAGTCACAGCATCTGTAGGACCTGGCTCAGAGAGGTTTTTGATGTCATGCTGTTCTGAATCCTCAGGCATGTTTCCCAGGCCTTGATGGGACTTGATTCCATGATAAAATGTAAGGTGATTAGAAAGGGACTGTGACAATATCTCCTTTGCAGTTGTGGCCTCACTACCTCTTCCTCAGCTGTGGCCACTTACCTGGTTTAACCTGAGGACCCTGAGCTGCTCAAACCCTAGGCTTGGTCCACCCTCAATAGGAAGTATGTAAGAATCCTCAGGTTAGGTTAGAAATTCTCCTTATGACCTTGTTGGCCTGTGCTTTATATTGCTTCTGTCTGACCACCCACGGTTCTGCCTTGCTGCCTGTTCTGATCTCTGGGTCCTGCTTGTTCTTCAGTCTCTTCCAGGCACATGTGGATCTCTGCCTGTTCTGACCTTCAGTCCTTCTCATCACAGTGCCAAAGGTCAGGCTCTGCTGTAGTCAGTAGCAAAGATGGCCCAGAAATGCATTGGAAGACATTGGAATTGATTTATTAAATATCTTAATCAATGATTATGCCATTAATTTGTGCTACATTTAGCTGTTTAATATGTGTAATTAAAGAGAAGGATGGAGAATTTGTAGTCTAGGTCTCCATCTCAGTAAGCCTTGTGATCAAGTCACCCTACTGGCAGGTGTTAAGAGCCCAAAATCCAGCCTTTTGAATAATTCCTTACACAACCAATGTTTGGAGATATGGTTGACATCACTTCCACCTCTTGTCCAAGCCACTTACTCCACTTTCCCTCCAGCCTATGCTTTTCTCCCTGTTCTACATGTCTTCAATCTCTCCTCATTTGTTTACTCACAGATCAGATTTCCTAAAATATCAACCCTCACCACCATTACTCCTCATCAACATCAGCTTATGCAGACATTGCAGCCTAAGAGATGGAGCTGGGCTTTCCAGTCTGTGGCCAGGCCTTGTATGTGTTCAAACAAATTACATCTATTTCTGATGTAGAAACCCAGCCTCCAAGAGCTTCAAGGAATCTCAGGATTTCCCCAGGCCCTGCTGTTTGTCCTTAGGCAACTATGGGTTCCAATTTTTTTTTTTTAAACAGAGTTGAATGAAACCCAGGAGGTTGAGTGGCTTGAGTGGTTGAGAGAGCAAAGCGTGGGAGGACCAAAGGTCCTCTCCAAAGGAAGATATGCTCACACATCACATGTTCGTAGTTACTCAAGAGGCTGTGGATTTCCCACCCAGGATTCTGCCTCTGGCACTGGCCATCAGAAAGCAGCAGGGGTCCTATTTGTCCAGACATTAATCTCAAAGCATTGTTAATACCCTGAAGGTGCCAGCTTTCTTCATCAGAGTTTTTTCATCAGATTTATTATTAATCTCAAAGCATGGTTAATACCCTGAAGGTACCAGCTTTCTTCATCAGCACTTTTTCATCAGATTTATTGAACCCCTCTGAGCCACTGCTCTGGTCTGGCGAGGTGTCTTTACCTACCATAACCCATAAATCCCTTCACTCTTGCCTTCTTGCCTTGGTTATGCAATTACCTTTGTGGTCTGAATGTCTGTCCCCAACTCAGCAAATTTAGATCTGACATGCCTGGTTCAGGCTTTGCCTGGGAGTGTCTCCTGGACCAGCTTGGGCCACACTGCCTATTCCTGACTCCAAATTCCCATAACAGATCAATCTGTCCCATAAGATCATTGTGCTGGGTGAGAGGGCTGTGCTGGGTGTGGAGCAAAGGAAAGGGTCATTAGTTTCTTAATGCTTTTGTAAAAAATACCTTGGTGGTTTAAAATAACACAAATTTATTCTCTTAGAATTTTGGAAGTCAGAAGTCTAAAATCAAGGAATTGGTAGCGCTGTGCTCTTTCTAGCGGCTTTAGAGGAGAATCAATTTCCACTTTATGGAGGTCACCTGTAGAGGTAACCCTGAATTTGATTAACTTTTCCCCCAAAAGTTGAGTTTTAAATTGGAGGACACTGGTACCTTGAGTTGACAGGTGTAATTTCCCCCTACCAAGGGGAAGTGTGGGCTCAGAAGCTAGATTAAAATATAGATAAGTGAAGAATGTTAGAGTATTACACACCTGACTTCCCTCATTGTTGTGACTTTTACAATATCTGCTACATGAACACTTCCAAACTGCCCTCCAGAAAGATTGTACTAATTGGTACTTTCTGGAGTTATAAGTGCCTGTTTCTTTTGGACCCTTGCCAACAATAATCACTATTATTATTTTTTCTTTATTTTTGGCAATTTAACAGGGGAAAATGACATGTCATTGTTTTATAATTAGCATTTATTGAATTACGAGTAAAGTTCAATATTTCTTTCATAGATATTTGAGGTTTTTGAGTATGGTAGGTATTTCCTAGTTTCTCTTTTCTGTTTCTAGAAAGCTTGGTAGATGTCTTTGTTATTGTCAGAGATGGCTACTTTTTTCCAGATTCTGCTTTCTCCCTCTTCCTTGGCAATAGGACTGTAGCACAGCACAGTGCCCTGCATTTCCCGGATTCTTTATGGGTAGGTATGGACATGTGATTAAATTCTCTCCAATGGATGTGAGTGGAAGTGATGTGTGCCACTTCCGGTTCTGGCCCACAAACCCTCTCATGATGGCAACCAGAGTGTCATGGCGGCCATGAATTGGAGATGGTGAACTCTCTTGTCAGTATAGTGGAGGACCATCTGTCATGGACTATTTCATGAGCAAGATTTACCTTCTATTTTGTTTGAGCCATTGCAGTTTACTTTACACAGTTCTAACACATTTAAATCTTTATTTTTAATCAAGTTCTTCTCCCTCATTGAACTGTAAGCAGAGTCCTTGCTTAGTCATCTCTGTCACCTATGACATAGAGTAGGCTTTCAAGAAACATAAATTAAATGAATGAATGAGTGAATGATGTTTCCTTGAAAAGACTTTTGCTGCTTCTCCTAGTTCAGTTCTCAGAGAACTGTTTGTTCTCATTTCCAGGGAAAAAAGGGAAAACCATACATGTAAATTACATGTTGACACTCAAGGCAATTTCAGGACATATTTCCATTTATAAAACATGGTCTATTTGCTTACCTGGTAAGCCAGAGATGTCCTGACTGTACAGTCTCCTGACCTCTCAGATGATGATGAGGAGAATGGCTCTGGATGATTGTTTATTATGGTGTGACCATTACCCCTTCAAACTGAGTTCATGTGAAACTTCAGGCCTCCTGCCTGGAGTAGAGTAATTTTTAATCCCACACTAGAAGTTAAATGGGCCCAGTGAGATCCAAAGGACTTAACAAATCCTCTGCTTTGTCACAGTGAAGACCTTTGCCTAATGCAAGGTCTTATCCTGTGGATTGCTTGGGGCCAGAAGATAGCCTGGTTAATCTAAGCTGCTCCTACCTCCCTACAGTGTTCACTGAACTGGGTTTTTTGTCTGTGAATAAAATGGACCAGATTTGGGTTGGTTGCCATGGTGACTGTATCAAGAGCCTCTGGGCTCTCTATCTTTCTCTGCTGACAGCTCCTGTGCAATGAACCCCCTGTGGTATGTGGGTGCCTCCATCCACAAACTTATGCAATCACCTTCTCAAGAAGGTAAAGTTTGTTATGAAAAATGGGCCAGTTTGTAAAGGAAATGCATTCCTGGTTACCCCTCCTGAGACATGGCTCTCTGGTCACATGCAGTTTACCTAGATTATGATTTCAGGAACCATTATTGGTTAGCTTTCCAACACAAATCCCCCTGGACCCGAAATGGTGGCCTCTAACTTCCTCATCTCCTTCAGCCAGGACCAGTGCTTTTTGGTTTGGAATTTGTTATACCTTAGTAGGTTTGGAATTATAAGTCCAGTTACATGGAGGCAAATTCCTTCCTCTTGGGCCCAAGGGCAGCATCTCTGCAGCTGTCCCAGGGTGAGAAATGTGGCTTAGTTCCTTGTCTTCTTCTCAAGGGTCAACCTGCTGTTTACGAAGGATACTTTGAAGGGGCCTCTGGAGCTCTTGGCTCAACCTTCTTGTCCTAATGGATGGCCTCACTCAAAATGATGGTCTGAGGAAGGTGGAATTGGCTCGCTGATGTAGGTTATGGGTCAAAAGAGATCTATTTAGTCTTCCCTTTCCAAACAGTAGCCATGTTTCTATATACCTGAATATCTATGTAACATTGATTAAATACTAACCATTTATGTGCCATAGACTATCTCAAATTCAATTCCCTTTTACACTTGGCATCTTGAATTCTGTATGCTCAAAACCAAACTTGGTCACCTCTGGTCTGCACTACAATAACAAACTAGCTGGTCCATACATATCCACTCATATTCCTCCAATGCATTCTCTACACAGCAGCCAGAGGGGCTTCTTAAAATTCATACCTGATCATGTCACAGGCTGAGACCCTTCCAGGAGCCTTGCCCTGCTTCTGGGATGAGGATGTGGCTGGCAGGACCCCGACTCCCTTTGCAGTTTGTGTTGCCCACTCTCCCGCTTGTTCTCTGTGCTCTATCCACACTGGCCTGCTTTTGGTTAATCGCTTCTGGGGGTTTGCTTCTGTCACAGGGCTTTTGCCCAGGATTCTCCCTGCTGGATTCTCTTGCTTCTTTCTTTATTTAGTTTACTGTTAGACATCTTTCAGATCTCAGCCTAAGAGTTTCTTATCAGGGATACCTTCCCTGACCCTGTAGACTAAACCATGTTCCCCTATTAGATGCTCTCATGGCATTTAGGTTTACATGTTTCCCTCACAGGGCTCATCTCTGAAAGTAATTACACTAATTGTGTGATTATTTCCTCTATGTCCATCTCCCTTACTAGACTATGAGGTCCACAAGAACAGGGTCTGGGTCTGTGATTGTTCATCATTGTATCTCTCTACCCAGCACCATGCCTGGAATACAGTAGGGGCTCAGTAAATGTTTCTTGAATGAATACACTAATCCTCACAATCACTGGCAGAGTACAGATTATTATATTTACTTTACAGATGAACAAATTTAGGGCAAAATCTCTCAATCTCCATTGACTGTTGATTAAAAGTTCTAAAAAGTTTAAAATCTGATGTTAAATCCCAAGGACCAATATTTAATAATTGCTATTTCCATTGTGTTTATAAGACTCAAAGGGGTTTGGAGGGATTCAGGGACCTCTAAGAGGCAGTCACAGCTGCTGCCACGGATTGGGAGCATTTGCAAATGTTCACAGGGAGGTCATCAGAGGTTAAGGAGATCTAACCTTCTCCTCCAGGAAAGCAGAAAGTTTCAACCCCTCTGCCTGATCCTGTACCTCATTATATAAAACACACCTCCCTCATTCATCTACATCCTTCACTCCTGCCTCCCAACATTTTCCGGTGAGAGTAGGTACCCCTCCTCCAAGCTCCAATGGTACCCTGTTGTTATTGTTGTCTGAGCATTTTAACTACAGTTACTTTTTCATGATGCTTTTATTACATTTACTTTTGTGACTCTCCTACTATTCTGCAAACTTCCCTTTTCATAACTACATTTCTGTGACTCAGCTCCTGGTACACAGTGCTTGGCATGGATCTTAGTGGTTCTTTACCCCCAGTGCACATTTGATTCCCATGAGTAATGGTTAATACGTCCCAGAGCCTGGGCTCTGAGTCAGCTGGTTTGGGGTTGGGCCCAGATGTTGGAAATTTTAAAAATCCCACAGATGATTGTGATGTGCAGCCAAGTTTGTGAATCTCTGGGCTAGATACTCAAAACAATTTATTGCAGTGAACTAACTGGAATCATCTTCGTGTGTGTGTGTGTGTGTGTGTGTGTGACATTGGGTCTAGGGGAGAATTGGCCTTGGCCCTGGTAAACTCCTGTGCTGCTCCCCTCTCTCCCAGTGAACCTTGTGGATTCTGAGGATTAGGATAGACTTGCGGGGGTTGGAGGGCTTCCAGGGACAAAGCTGAGGGCCATCATGGTTGTTAACAGAGACCTATTCCCCAGCTCTAACTCTGTGCTGAGCACAAGGGCAGCGAGTCAGCAATTTATCTGCTTTCTACTGACAAATGTAGTAACAGGAATATTTTTCCTGATTCTGCATGCTATTTGGAGGTCCAAATCAATTAATTTTTCTTGGGTTTTTCAGCTGGTGCATTGATTTTTATTCACTTATTAATTCATTTACTCCCTCAATAAGTATTGATTGATTATGGGTGTCTGAGGGTCACATGAAGGAAAGGTTATACAGGTGCTCTGAAGAGCTTAAAATCTAGCTGGGTAGGTGGTATATGTACATCAGACATCAGTGCTGTACATTTTTTTTATTCTTTTTTTTTAATCTACTCTTTGGAATTTATTTTATTTTTGGCTGCGTTGGGTCTGCTGTTGTGCGTGGGCTTTCTCTAGTTGTGGCGAGTGGGGCTACTCTTCATTGCAGTGCACAGGCTTCTTATTGCGGTGGCTTGTTGTGGAGCACGGGCTCTAGGCGCGCAGGCTTCAGTAGTTGTGGCATGTGGGCTCAGTAGTTGTGGCTTGTGGGCTCTAGAGCACAGGCTCAGTAGTTGTGGCACACAGGCTTAGTTGCTCCATGGTATGTGGGATCTTCCCAGGACTAGGGATCGAACCCGTGTCTTCTGCATCGGCAGGCGGATTCTGAACCACTGTGCCAACAGGGAAGCCCCAGTGCTGTACATTTTGCCACTAAGAGGGTGGACATTTGAGCAGGACAAGCTGGTTGATTGCCTGGCCCACTATTTATTAGTTGTGGACCCTGGGAAAGTTGCTTTACCTCCCTAAAGACTTAGTTTCCTCATATAAACATTTCTTGAATAATAAAAACTACATCATAGGGCTGCTGGGAGGATTAAATGAGGTCATCCCTGTAAAGCATTTAGCATAGTGCCTGGTACATAGTAAAAATTCAGGTGCATGTTAGCTGTTATTATAAAAAAGATAGCAACCTGGGTTAGCAAATGAGTGAGATTGAGAGTGAAGAATACAGAAAAATTTAGAGAAGGTTGAGGTTGATGTAGTTATGGGGAGTTGAGAAAGAAAGCCTTAAGAAGGTAGAAATTAAGCTGGTTCTTGGGATGGGTGTAACCTGGAAAAGTAGTGAGAAGTAAAGACTTGCTGGGTGTGTGGGTTTGCAGGGGAGGGTGGGAGGTCTGTCCAGGGGTGAGTACACTTGTTATTTGAAACGTGGCAAAAGAGTTCATTATCAGCCCTCACACTCCCCTCTGCTCCTGGGCTGCTTGGGAGGCTGATATATTAATTGGTTGTGTCTGCTAGTCCCCTTCTAACCCTGTATTCAGTAAGTGTGATAATTTATCGTTGAGGACCAAACGTTCCAAAATGCCAGTCGCAGAGCTGGGAAAGCTAAAGTTAGCATAAGAGTCCTGGGTATTAGAACTTCAAGTGAAATTCTAGATTCTGAGATCAGGTTAAGACCACTTTGGCCCTTTAACTGCAGTTAACATTTTCCTTGAAAAATCCCAACCTTTAAAAGCTTCTATTTGACAACCAGCTTGCCAATATTTATGTTCCACTTCATTAGCATCACCAGGGCTGACTCTCCACTTTCAAAGATATGCATTTGGCTGGAAGAAATCACTGCTGTTTGCTCATTTCACGTGCTCATACAAGTACACGCACATCTGTGCACGCACACACACACACACGCACACACACACACACACACACACACACGCACACTGCTACACGGCATGCCCCTAATCTGTGTGTACACGTACTTGGTCCCTTGGGAAAGTCCTGAGTGACGTCTTTTCTGTGTTTGACTTTATCGTCTCTATTTCCTTCAAGTCCTTTTTTTTCCTTATTCAGCTATGAGCATTCTAAAGAACTGAAGGGCAATATATTATGTTGCTTTAATGTTTGTTTCCAGGGCTAATTATTTTAAGTATGTTTTGCTGTGATAAGATCCCTAATAAATATTCCAAATATTTTAGCATTAGGACTGCTAGTTTTGCCTTGTACCTCAAAGATACAGACATGGACTCTGAGGACCATGAGGGAAAATAAACAAATAAGAACGACATTTTAAAAATTCAATCTATTTAAACTTAAAAAAAAAAACTTCATTTTAACCCAGGTCCATGGACTATTGGTTTGAAAAATGTCAACTTTATTAAAACAAGCTACCAAATATGAATTTGCGTCTGCTGCTTCTACTGACTCAGAGCCCGTCAGAAAATACACATTTAATTAGGTCAGTAATTCTTAATCCTTTTAAGGGGTATGTGTGAATGGGTGGGTAGTCTTTAAGAATCTGATGAAAGCTAGAGATGTCTTCTTCAGAAAAATGCATGTAAACACATTACATCCATTTTCTTCCTACAATCTAGTTTGCTGCATTGCAAACATATCTTTCACATAGTTATAATGTTAAAACAATACTTTAAAAAGACATGATCCTCTTAATCTCATTTTGCATGCAAAAGTTAATAGCCACTTCCTAAAAAGTCTTAGTAAGTTAAAATGTGCAAATATAAGTAAAATGTAATTTAGTTCCGAAGTGAGTTTCATAAGAAGATTGCTGAAGTTTGGTTAGAATGAGATTGAAATTAGAGTGTGGGTTTTCTTTATGTGATAATGCAAATATCTTTCACAAACCATCAATTTAGACTTTTCATTTCTGTGGTAACAAGGATAGCAAATTCTAACCTGCAACGGTATTTGCTAGCAAAAGAGAGTTTTCACAGGTTATTCTGGTAGGCTTATGTCAAGGAACACAGAATTCTCTGAAACACTTTGAATTGAATTCTTGCAAGATTATTTTCTTTGCCTTCAATTCAATGAGGTCAACTTTGTCAACGTCTGAATCATAAATTTTGTCTTTGTCATTAAGGAAAAGAATCAGGACTATATATTTCAATTTTAAGGTCATACAACAGAAATATTCTTCAAGGGTTTCTTTGTCTTCCCATTTGTACCTGCACAAGAGTCAGCAAAGCCTTTTCACTCTTGGCTCTGGCCTCCTGCTGTCCTTTCCCCAACAATGCAAGGAACACATAGCTGTCTTTCTCCAAACACCTCTTCCACAATGGTAGTCTGGTCAGGAGACTTGAAATTTTTTTCAGTAGCATTTATAATGGTGTCTGCTGGATGTTGAGTCAAGAGTTATGGCTCATTCAGATGGCCACAGATGTCAGTCAAGTCACTCAAGTCATGAATGAGCTCTTCTGTGTCAAATCAGTCTGACAATGGGCTTTGCTAGTCACTTAAGAAAGGTAAAGCTTTCTGCCTGAAGTTAATCAATTGCTTCAAAACTTGTACTTTAGAAAGCAAGTGAACTTCAGCATTTAATTTCTTGACAAATCCTATTGTTAAGGCATGATTCAAGGTTCTGACTCTTAAGTTGAAGCGGACATGACTTATTTTAGAATTATTGTCTACATGATGTGGATGTAGAAAACAAGAGGTCAGTCTGATGTGAGGAGTTTCTTTTTCAGCAACATGGGAAACCTGGAGGCTTTGTGAAACAGCAATGTGTCCATCTTTACCCATGGCACCAAAATTTTTCTCCCAACATTTTGCCTGGCAAAGAAATTTTTCATTATTTCAAAGTTGCCCTAAGCATCTGATGCTTCTGAGAGGGGCTCGCCGAATGAACATCTGCATGTATGTAATAGGAAAACAAGGAGCTGGTTCCACTGATAACAGTTCATGCATTCATTCAATTGCATGATGAAGGGAACTTGGCTGGCTCAGTGTCCCCTGAGACCTTCTCAAACAGAAGAAAATCTGGTGACTCTAGGTAAGGGCAGCACTTCTTGACAAAGGCACTGCTTCAGTGTTTTTTCTCTTCTCAGACTGCAGATCTACTTGACTGCTTTAGGGTAAACCACCCCAAGTTCTGCCCAGTTACAAAGCTTCTTTTGCATGGTCATGAGATAAGCATTGTTGTAGCATGCTCTAAGTCTGGGCTATTGAGTTGGTGTAAATTTCTCTAGTTTTTTTGAGTTGACCTATCTTCTCATGAAAGCGATCCATTCTGAACCAGGCATTCCCACAATAGACAGATGCCAATTGTTCCTTTGATTTTGCTAGTTTTTATGCTTCCACTGAGCGAGAAACTCGCTGTGCAGGAGGGACCATGTTTTGGTGTCCATTACATTTAGGATGAAACCCAAGGAAACGCATTTTCTTCCACTTTATTTTCTTTGATGTTTTCCCACCTAAGCCAGGCCATGTACTAAGGATTGATGCTCATAATCATAATAGAAGCTTACATCTAAAATACATATCAACAGGAAAGAACTTCAATGATGATGACTATTTGTTACCTGATGAAGCATAGTAATATCCATGCCACTCTATACTTGTGCGGTATGAAACAATTTCTTCAGAACAAAATTTGACAACAATTTTTTCCATAGAGACAATTTTCAAGCTATTCAGAAGGAGCTCAAATATGACAAATCTCTTCTCCGTTTCACTAATTCTTTAAAATCCATTCAAAGACCCATGAACTCTTAATCTAGAGAAAGACCAGTTTTGCTGAGAAAATTCCAAAAAGGGTGAAACTAAAGCAAGAAGTAAAAGTATACTGCTTCCATTATGGTTAGAATAAAACCCAGAAATTCACTTTTAGTGCCTCAAACTCAGTGAATTGGTCCATCTTTGGCCCATCTGCTCCTAATAAGTTCCCCATGGAAATATATGCATACCTCTCTAAAGCATTTTCTAGGTTCTGTTGAATTTTCATCTGACTCCTGGACTAGATCGGGAATTTTTTGAGGGCAGGAACAAAAATTATTTCCATACTTTTTTTTTTTTTTTTTTGGGGTACGCGGGCCCCTCACTGTTGTGGCCTCCCCCGTTGGGCAGGCAAAA
>NW_006785406.1:526725-549073 GCF_000442215.2 Lipotes vexillifer | reverse complement strand
GGACCGGGGCACGAACCCGTGTCCCCTGCATCGGCAGGCGGACTCTCAACCACTGCGCCACCAGGGAAGCCCTTTTCCATACTTTTAGGAGTAACATTTTGCATGGTACTTGGCACATAGTGATTTCCTATAAATTGTTGAGGAGTGAGTAACCATCAAATGTTCTCATATTAATTATTTAACAATATAATTTAGATCCTCCTAAGGATACAGTTTATCACCAGTACCTGATGTATCACAGTTATAAACTGTGCTTGCCTTTGGCCTTTTGTCTAGGGTTAATTAGTCTAACCACTTTGGATGTATTAAGATTCCATTTTTTTCTGAGAATGTCTTTATTTAACCTTAGGTTTTTTTTACCCAAATATTTCTTTATTGAAATATAGTTGATTTACAATGTTGTGTTAGTTACTGCTGTACAGCAAAGTGATTCAGTTATACATATATATACATTCTTTTTTATATTCTTTTCCATTATAGTTTATCATAGGATATTGAGATATTGAATATAGTTCTCTGTGCTTTAAAGTAGGACCTTGTTGTTTATCCATTCTATATATAACAGCTTACATCTGCTAACCCCAACCTCTCACTCTATTCCTCCCCCCTTCTCCTCCCCCTTGGCAACCACCAGTCTGTTCTCTATGTGCATGATTCTGTTTCTGTTTCATAGAGAGGTTCAGTTGTGCCATGTTTTCTCTTCCACATATAAGTGATATCATATGGTATATGTCTTTTTCTTTCTGACTTACTTCACTTAGTATGATAATCTCTATTTGCATTAAGATTGTATAATTAGAGCTGCAATCCCTCCTAAGAAAGATAGCCAGGGTTAGTCATACGTAATGCCTCATAAGGAGATAGTTGTTAAATGTGTAGGCATTTTTGCCAGGCCCTCAGGGTTCAAAAGTGCGAGGGATCTTGCCTGGTCCAGAATATACAAGGAGGGACTTTGTCATCTGTGCTCTGATTGCTATGAGATGCTTAGTGCCCAGGCCCTCGTGCCTCCTTACAGGCAGGAGTCTCAGCTGCTTCCCAGGCCGGTGCTCTCCACAGAAACACCTCAGCCCTGGCCAACCTCTTTTAGCTCTGCCTGGCGGCCAGGCCAGATTCTAACACGAGGGCAGGCACTGGGCTGAGGCTCTCAGCAGTACTGAGCGCCCAGTGGAGGCCTCTGCAGCTGGGTGAGCAGGGGAGGGTGATCCTACAAACCGGAAAGGCTCTTTCCTGAGACTGCTTTCTCTCTGGCTGTGATATCAGACCGTTAACACTTTCATCACATATTTCACATGCTTAGTGAAGTATCTTTTCATCATTTTCTTACACCAATCATGTTAACATATTACTCAGAGAGAAAACTCAGAAAGATGTGACTTTTGGGCAATGTGTTCCGGCACCATCCAGTCCCTGCCCCTGCCACTAGTGGGTGCTCTGGCTGTTCCTTCTTGCCACCCCCAGGAGCAGCAGCTTCTTTACCCTTGTCCCCTCGAGAGATGAGCCTAATCTCTTCAAAGAGTTTCAGCTTTCAGATCAGAAGCCAGGAGCAGGGCCTTTTCAGCTGACTTCAACTTTCTGCCCTGTAACACAAACACTCATGAGACGAGAGAACACAGAAACTTAGCCCTTTTTCTTGTGGCATGAGGAAAGATACAATGAGAACAAATCACAGATGAAAAGCTTAATAATTTTCCTGCCACACACCCTTGTTGAATATCCTTAACTGAACATCAGATATTCCCCCAAAGTCTAGGACATTAGGAATCACTCAGTGTTAGCTCCATACTGTACATTTTCACAATCAGGACTCTTAGTAAGTAATTTTCTTTCTTTCTATTTTTTTTTTTTTTTTTTACCACATCTTAAATATGCAGGGACTAAATAATGTTAGAAAGCATTTCCCTTCTATTTGAAATACCATTACTAAAGAAAAATATGAAACATTAGTGGGAAGGCAGATGCTAACTTCCCTAAAATGTAACTTTTAGAGTCCTACCTGATTTATTCTAATTTTAGTTACTAAATAATTGACAGTATTCTGGATCATAATCCTAAATTTACATTCAAAACATACACAGAGATTCTATTCCTTTTAAAAGTGTCAAGCTGGCTATATTTAAACCAGAAAAGGATTAACTACTTGCAATACTTTTATTACAGTGAAGTGTTTGGAAGGATACATATTTCTCTTTAATTTCCATGAATCCCTGTGGGATGAACTGTCTCAACCACAGAAGCTAGATGTTGGCCCCAGACTATAAGCCCATGACAAAATGTATCCCCTGGGATCATTGCTTTTACAGTAAGTTCTCTACATACGAATGAGTTCCATTCCAAGAACATGTTCATAAGCCCAATTTGTTCATAAGTCCAACAAAGTTAGCCTAGGTACCCAGCTAACACAATCGGCTATATAGTACTGTACTGTAATAGGTTTATAATACTTTTCACACAAGTAATACATAAAAAGCAAACAAACACAAAAATAAAGAAAACATTTTTAATCTTACAGTACAGTACCTTGAAAAGTACAATTGTACAATACAACAGCTGGCATACAGGGACTGGCATCGAGTGAACAGGCAAGAAGAGTTACTGATTGGAGGAGGGAGAGGAGGTGGGAGATGGTAGAGCTGAAGGATCGTCAGCAATAGGAGACGGAGGGTGAGATGCAATTTCACTCACGCCTGATGCGGGTGGCACAGGTTCTGGTTCCTTGCCGGATTCAATTCCATCTACCCTCTTGAAAAAAACGATCCAGTGATGTCTGGGTAGTAGCTCTTTTTTTCTCATCATACCAGTACCAGCTACATCACTGCTGTTTTTACACTTGCTTCCAGACATCCTGGGCTTGAAATAAAGATACTGTACTGCTGTACCCTATACAGTACTGTACAGTAAAGTACACAAAAGCACAATCAGCTGTAGAAGATGCATGCACATGACAGTGTACGCCAGACACGTGAACTAACTTACACGATTGCACGTGAGAACACATGTTCGCATCTTTGAAAGTTTGCAACTTGAAGGTTCGTTTGTAGGGGACTTACTGTATTTTGGCAGGAAGGGTGCTTGTCTGATGAGGGCACACCTAGAAGGTAAAGAGGAGCTGCAGGAATGGAGGATGGAGTTGCCCACGCGGGGAGCAGATCACTGGAGTGTGACCTCAGTGCCTCCCACCACCTACATCAGACCAATGTGATTCCGGGCACACACATTTCATGGGCATCTGAGTGACAGATTTGAAACAGTGCAACATAGAGACTCCAATTTCACTTTATGCACAAAGTGTAAAGCAATGCAACTCCCCCAAATGAAAAGCAGCAACAGTCCAAGCCGGAAGTACCCATCATGGACTGGAGGACCCAGGTGATTGTGAAATGAACTGTGTGTTTGCTGCCACAGGGCGGCGCCATCTTAGCTGATGTCCGGCGTCAGCACTTCGCGACCATTCCGTTGTTTACGGGCACCTGAACTTCCCTGAGTGACTTTTGGTGGCTAGTGTTCTGTTATTTTAACATTCAGTTATCATTTAGCAAAGTCATCCAAGCATTCATCAGGTGATGTTTGTACAGGTGATGAAAAACGTACCAAAAAGATCAATAACTTTGGAATAGAAGTTAGAGGTGATAAAATACGACCAAGAAGCGCCAACAACTGCCATGATATGCTATTAATGTAAGAACAAGCCCTCTGTGAAATATTAGAGCTAATGCTGAGAAAATAAAAAGCAGCATTAGAGCACATCATCCTACAATGTTCGTGGATTTATGTGTTCCCAGAATACATCTCTCATTTTACATTTATTTCTAAGAAGAATTAGTCTGGAATTATCAGACATCTTCAAGAGCTTATCTCTGGCATAAACCTGTGATCTTGTGTTTGTTTACTGTTCTTCCCTTCTCCTATCATGCGGTTTCACCTTTCATCCCAGTGACCAGCAAGGTGCCTGAAATACAGCAGGGGCTTGGTCAAGGTCTGTGGAATAAATGAGAAATAACTAACATGGATATTTTTCACATACCCAGAAACTGGTTAGTACTACACATGCAGTATCTCCATTAATGCTCAAACAACCCTAAGAAGTAAGCATTATCATCCATAGTTTTACAGGTGAGGAAAGCAGACTCAAAGAGGTTAAATAACATAGCCAAAGTCACATCACTAGTGATAGGTAGAGCTAACTCTGAACCAGTCCCACTAGCTTATACTACCTTGCAAACGAACTGGAGGGGGAAAAGGTTGTAATTAAAACCATAACTGACTTCTACAGCACAAGTGATTTCTAGAGGCTATCAAGCAACCTTTGGGCAGCTAACTGTGTAGTGACTCTTTCTGATTAGCTGATGAGCAAAGGTAGACCTGGAGACAAGTTTGAAAATAAAGGCTGGAGAGAAGTGTGGTCCCCAGTCCAGCAGCATCAGCATTACTCAGGAACTTGTTTATAAATACAACTTCTCAGGCCCTATCCCAGACCTACTCAAACAAGAATTCTGGGATGAAGACAAGAAATCTGTGTTTTATAAGCTCTCCAGTTGATTCTGACACATGATCAAGTTTGAGAGCTACTGACCTACACAATAGAAAGAAAAATACCATGTTTGGACATGAAATTCCTGGGGACATTTGGAGAGGAAGGCAGTGATGAGGGGAAAATGTTGAGGGTGAAAGTGAAGAGACGGAAGTCTGAATCTGAAGACATCCAGATCTCTGGATGCGGTGAGGTGGCCAGGATGGGAGCCTGAAAGGAATAGGGATGTGTGAAATTTCATTTCTAGTTCTGCAGTATATCACCGTAGTTTTCTCAAACACTTAGTAATGTCTGATTCACAGACAAAGACTTATGTGAATGGTTTTTTTTTTGAAACATCAGAGAAAGAGGTTGACTTCTATTCTCTACTAGCATGTGCTAGTTGGAGAAATGACCCACTGACAAAACTAATTCAGCAAAAACAGAAGCACAGAGCCAGGAGAGACTATAAGAAGACAGGTTGTGCGGAATTTCAGGAAATCTTAAGGAGGACGTTGGAACCACTCTTATCTCGCTGTTAAGGGTTGTGTTGATCCCCCCCCTAGCATGAGTCAGAGAATGAGCTAATAAACTGGCATACTGACTGGAGGAGGGAGAGGAGGTGGGAGATGGTAGAGCTGAAGGATCGTCAGCTCTGAGGTTCTGGTCCTTGTATTTCTGGGGCTGGGACATATTCTGGTGCCCAAGTGCTAACTCCTAACTCTCAGGATTGCTCAATGACTAACCAGTTTGTATGGAATTATGGAGTGTCAGCATTTGTATAATCTTCAGTAATTGGTAGGCATACTCGGTCTCGTTATCTAATGTTGCAAAGTAAGCCACTCTAAAACCAAGTGGCTTAAAACAAGGACAACATTTATTTTACTCATGAATCTGCAATTAAAGCAGGAGTTGGCAGGGATAACTGTTTTCTTCTCCACCTGGAATTAGTTGGGGAAGCTTGAAGAAATGAGTTGGCATCATCTGAAGGCAAACTCACTCAAGATCTGGTGGTTGATGCTGGCTGTTGACTGTGATCTTAGCTGTGTCAGTCAGCTACAACACCTACACATAGCCTCTCCATGTAGCCTGGGATTCCTTACAACATGGGAGCTGGATTCCAAGATTGAGAATTCTGGATAGAGGGATCCAATAAGAAGCCATATTTTCATCTATGACCTTGTCTTAGAAATCATGCAGTGTCACTTCTGCCAGATATTCTATTGGTTGAGGCAATAGTGGCTTGTCTAATTTCAAGGAGAGAGAAAGCCTTCATTTCTTGATGGGGGTGTGGCAAGGTTCAAGAAGAGCTTGTGGAACCAATAATATTGATAAGGTCATTTTCTGGGGGGATGGCAGGGGAAAATAACCCTTTCATCTCAAGAGAAAATGACTTTCAAGGAGGCTCAGGCTCTGTGCAGGTTGCAGGTAGGTGGGCGTGAGGCAAAATAGTGGCCCGAACTCCAACTTTTTCAGTCTGCACCTGAGAAATCAAAAAGAAATCTAAAAAGTTCAGTCTGGCTGAACTGCACACTGGGGTACCCTGTACTCCCATGGGTTTTCAGGGCTATAAATGTATGAGTGTGCACTGTGGACCAGATATGGGTGGCTGATGAAAAACAGTTGGCAGGAGGTTGCTTTGTGTCCTATGCTCTAGGATGGGTGGGATGATGACCCTCTGCAGACAGGGTCTGGAGATGAATAACCACATTCCTGGGGGCTGCAGCCAGTGTCAGTGGTAAACTGGAAGAGACAAGGGCTCCTCTGTTCCCAAAATCTTTGTGGAAAACAGACACACAGGCACACGTGCCTTTTTTTTTTTTTTTTGGCAGATGAGGAACGAGCTCAGTTTTGTGTCTGGGCTGGGGAAGTTCTGAGCAGAGTCTACATGTGAGGTCACAGGAGCCCAGAAGGGAGGGGTGGTCCTGAGAACGTGAGATGCTGGAATCCATGGGAAGGGCTTTGGACTTCCAAAAGCTATGGCTTTGCAGGGTGGAGCTCAGGTTAATTTTACTTAAATCTCAAGGGAGAGGGAGGTCCCAGCTGACTCTAGATTTCAAGAGAGTGTTCAATATAAGTGACATGGTGAATCAGGGTGCTTTATCAACGATGGTGGGGAATTTGTCTCAAAATAGCTATGTCTCCTGTTTCCTCAGATTAAGCTAAACATTTATTGAATGTCTATTCATTCTGGGTACTGTGTGAAGTCCTTTATATTATTTCACTTGATATTCATAAAAACCATATGAAGAGGTTCCTGCAAGTATCTTCTTTTTTTTTTACAGATGAGGAAATAGACTTGCCCAGAGTCAAAGGGCTGGAATAGGATGAATTCAAACTGAGGTCCTCAGACTCTCAGGCTGAGACCATTTCTTATAAATGCCACTTTAGCTGTCATATACCTATGAGAGGAAGGGTAGGTGAGTGAATGCCCAGTGGTACAAATGAACACAAATTCAGAACCATTTGAGAAGGATAGGTTTGTCTAGAAATGATGATGAGAGAAATTAGAGAAGCAAAGGCAAGGTATAAAGAGGAGAAGAGAGATAGGGTCTGGGTACTTGCTCTGCCATCCTGTTTGCCCTTCATGGTGTCATGTGTATCAATACACTGATTGGTAGCCTGCTCCATATCAGGATTATGGCCAGTAGATTTCTTGTGCTTCCCTAGAGAGTTGTGTCGAGAAGGATTCTGAGGCTCAGTTCTGGCTCCATGCTAGAGTTCTGTTATTAGTGAGTGGTGTCTGCCACAGGTAAGGGAGACAGAATTGGGGGTCAGAAGTGCTGCTTATATGTCCCTCCCAAATATAACCAGCAGCCTTGCTTTTCAGCTTTCCTTTCTCCAAGCAACATTAGCTCCATGTCCTTTTACCTTTTACCCAGAAATCTTTGTAGCCTTTTGGGGTTATTTTTATTTCTCATCCATTCTCATACCATAACAACGTCGAGGTCTTCATGCCTATTTACAAGCAAGAATGACATGTTCATCTGTTTCTTGGGGGAAAGGGCCACCTGAGTGAAGAATCAGGAAACAGACCCACCCACCTTGTGCTCATCATAGCAGCTCTCACCATGGCTGGGCTCCATCATATAGCCTTCTCCCTGCCTTCTGAAGAGTCTGCTCTTCAGAGCCTGTCTATTTCTTATAGTACATTGACACTAATTGCTTCTGGGAATTTTTAAGAATCTTTCAAAATCCCTTACAGTGATGGCAAATGCCCTGGGGTGTTGCAAATTCAGAGTTGGGGATTATTGTTGAAAAGCTAAAGCTCTGACTGTGTCCATAACAACCAGGGTAAAAGTATCGCTTTGCTTGTCTTGTCTGTTGAATAGCTGATGGTGGTTATTTTTGCATCAGATAGAGTAAGTAGATCAGACAGATAGCAAGCATGCAGACAGATGGTGCTTGTGTTTACATGACACCAAAATATTTGTCTTAAAGACAATGTTCTGGAACTACAGAATTGAGCCTGACTGGTTTTATATATTTCTCTGATTTAGCTGTTTAGCTCAGCCTCAGACAGGCAGTTTAGAGTGGTGAGGAGAGCGTGGGCTTTGGTACAGATGGAGCTGCACTGGAATCTTGCTTCTGTTCCTTGCCAGCTCCGTGACTTGGTGTCTTAATTTAGAAGATGAGATCAGTGGTGTACTGATACTCATTTGCACTTTGAGTATGTAAATGTGAATGTGAGTGGTAGAGGACAATGTATATAAAACCACGCGCTGAATACTCAGCAAATGCTAGGTCTCCATCTGCTTTCTCTTCCGCAGCAGAAGATAAGTGTACTGGTAGCAGTGGCCACCATAATTACATACGTGGGGAACAGAGTTCCTAAGAGCCCAGACATGGTGGAGGACAGGAAGTGAATTGGAGACAGAGGCAATTCCTGTGGAAATACAACAAGTTATTTGAATCTTGGCCCCTAATCCAGAGAGCCTGGGTGTCCAGGTAAGGCATGGGGTAGAATACCTCAAGGTTTAAATCTACTCATCCAAAGAGGGAAGGCTACCTCTCTCCTCACAGCCAAGGAAGGACAAGAATAAAGAAGGAGAACCAGGGACTTCCCTGGTGGTCCAGGGTTTAAGACTCTTGGGAGCATGGGTTCGATCCCTGGTCGGGGAACTAAGATCCTGCATGCTGTGTGGTGTGGCCAAAAAAAAAAAAAAAAAAAAAAAGAAGGAGAACCAGATTGTGTGGACCAAAATGAGACAAACCACGGCAGAGGTGGGACCTGGAGGAGGAAGAAACGCCATAAGCTTCAGCTTCTCCACATTCTATGCCAAGAAGAAAACAGCAGGATCTTCAGGTCTGGAAGTCCAGAAAGAATGTGTGTCTTCCTACAGGCTGAAGGAAAAAGAAAAGCTGGAGGTCACAGAGAAAGATCTGATCAGGAAAGAAGCCGTCTTTAGGGTTTAAGAAAGGAAGCAAATGCAAGTGGCAAGTGTAGTAGTTGCAAGTTGCCAGTTATGGCTGCAAATCTTAGTCTCAAAATCATCAACGGTTTCTTGTATCTTTGTGATAATTCTTCACCGCGTGTGTGTGTATGTGTGTGTGTGTGTGTGTGTGTGTGTGTGTGTGTGTGTGTGTGTGTGTGTGTGTGTGTGTGTGTGTGTGTGTGTGTGTGTATCTCAGACCCTTTGTTAGTTTTCCAGGGCTGTCATAACAAAGTACCACAAATAATTGGAGGTTTAAAACATGGAAATGTACTGTCTTATGGTTCTGGAGGCTAGAAGTCCAAGATCAAGGTGTCGGGAGGGCCATGCACTCTCTGAAAACTTGCGAGGGAGAATTCTTCCTTGTCTCTCCCTAGCATCTAGTGTTTGCCAGCAATCCTGGCATTCCTTGGCTTACAGCTGAATCAGTCTCTATCTCTGTTGTCACATGGCATTCTCCCTGTGTGTTTGTGTCCACGTTGCTCTCTTAAGGACATAAGTCACATTGGATGGGAGCCCACCCTAATGACCTCATCTTAACTTGATTACATCAGCAAAGTCCCAATTTCCAAAGAAGGTCACATTCACAGATACTGGGGTTAGGACTATAACATATCTTTTGGCAGGGGGACACAATTCAACCCAAAACACACCCTTTAGAGTCTAATGAAAACTATGGTCTTGCTACAGAAAACACACATGTGTACAGAATATAACATTTTGCAAATGATTTTAAGGAGTTCACAGACCTCTGAAGCCTGTTGTGGACTCTTTAGGACTCGCTACTCAAAGTGTGATCCAGCAGTGTCCGCACCCAGGAGCTTTTTAGAAATGCAAACTTGCAGGCCCCAGCCCAGACCTGCTGCGTCAGAATCCACATTAGGATGAGGTTCCTCAAGTGATGTGTGTGTACCTGGGAGTCTGATACACCCTGCCCTGGGGATCCGCATGCATCCCCCAGATGAAGAACCCCTTCTCTCTCTCTCTCTCGTCCCATCCCTGGTTTCTAGCTGGTAGAATCAGGCTCACCTGCCCAATCTTGTTCCCCACCATTCAACACACCTGCTTCCACCACAGCCAGGTGTGTTCTCTCTGTGCCGTTAACCAGATCCATCCCCTCCTTCCTTGCATGGGGCATCTTGTTATCACTAGCAAATATCCCCTAGCACCTACATGACATAAGACAGAATGCTGTCATCATTTATTTGACCAAATTATATTGAGCAACTACTGTGTGCTGGGCCCTGTATAAGGAAGCATAGTCTGTAGTCCAGCTCTCTCTCCTCTTTCCAGGTTAACCTGCTTGTTCTTCAGGGTCCACACTAAGGATCACCCCCACTCTTCCTGAGGCTCCCCTCAGAACCACAGCGGCCATTTTCTTTCCCACAGTGACTTGGAATGTTCACTGCTGTTTGACTGGCACAGTTGGTGCTGGTGACAGAGATTTACCTTTTTTTTTTTGGTACCTAGCAGAGAAACACCATTAGAAGTTGCTAGCAACTTTGTTCTAGAGTCATCAGTTCATCCTGGGGAGTGGAAACAACCTGCGGAGATTTGGAGACCAACCGGGACCTGATGATTAGGGAGACGGTGAGTGGTTTAGGGGGCTTGGGTTTAGTGGCCTCAGGTGGGCAGTAGTGGCAGCTGAGACTGAAGAGACAACTTGCGTCCATGTCACAGCCTGGTTAGTGATGTGGGCAGGGGGAACATTCAAGATGGACGCTAAGTCTCATGTCATGACGTATCTCTTGCTGTACCAGACAGTCTCTTTAAAGAAAGTAAACATAGAGAGATGATGTTAGGATAAGTTAGGTGATTTGTGACAGCATAGTTGCACTTGGCCATTGGAATCCTGGACAGACAGTGTATGGTGGGGAGCACCAGACCCCAGATTCAAATGCCGACTCTGTCACTCGCTAAGCTTTGCTTTGCTCACCTGTACTCTTCCTAGTGTCGCTGTGAATGGTAAGTGAATCAGGCCACGTAAACCTCCTGGAGCAGTGCCTGGCCCCTGGAAAAGACTTACGCGGGCCTCTCACTGCTGTGGCCTCTCCCATTGCGGGGCGCAGGCTCCGGACGCGCAGGCTCAGCAGCCGTGGCTCACGGGCCCAGCCGCTCTGCAGCATGTGGGATCTTCCCGGACCGGGGCACGAACCCGTGTCCCCTGCATCGGCAGGCGGACTCTCAACCACTGCGCCACCAGGGAAGCCCAATAATACATATTTCTTAACTCCTCATGGAAGCTTATGGATTAGGATGAAAGAAATGAGAGAAAAACACACTCAAATCCACTTTCCTCTGAGGAGCCTCCCACTCTTGATCCAGACCCACAAGGAACCTATGAGTCCTATGTCACAGTTAGGGACATGTTGTCATAAACATTCACTTCTCTGTCAGACTGGGGCTATCTGAGGAATTTTAGAGGGCCTGGAACAGGTCTGATTAATTTTATATTATCCCCCTCAGCATCTACCTCAGGTTTTTTTTTTTAATACATTTATTTATTTTATTTGTTTATTTTTGGCTGCATGGGGCCTTCATTGCTGCGTGCAGGCTTTCTCTAGTTGCAGCGAGCAGGGGCTACTGTTCATTGCAGTGCACGTGCTTCTCATTGCAGTGGCTTCTTTTATTGCAGAGCACGGGCTCTAGGCTTGCGGGCTTCCGTAGTTGTGGCATGAGGGCTCAGTAGTTGTGGCTTGCAGGCTCTAGAGCACAGGCTTAGTAGTTGTGGTGCACGGGCTTAGTTGCTCTGCAGCATGTGGGATCTTCCCGGGATTAGGGATCGAACCCGTGTCCCCTGCATTGGCAGGTGGATTCTTAAGCACTGCGCCACCAGGGAAGACCTACCCCAGGTTTTATCATATTTATTTAGTGAATACATAAATAAGCAGACTTTTAAACTCTCATCCCTGATTAGGATCATATTATAGCAGAGAGAAGAGAAAACTTAACCAAGCTTTTTAAAATCTCATCCAAAGTCTTATCTATTCTTCCTGAATGTGTAGCTAAATCTTCCTAACAAAGCCTTACCCTGTACTGTTCCTCTAGTTTTAAAGAAGTGCTTTCCCAGAGGCTGACTTGGATGGCCCCAGACTGAATCCCCAATCTGTAATAAAGTGTATGTATAAAGATAGCAGTGTTGTTATACAATTTAATTAGTACATCATTCAGACATTTGGACCAATGCCTGGCTCTTTTTCTGTGTGTTCATTTAGCTTTTAGTCTAACTCCCACATGAAATAAACAAAAAGGCTAATTGCTTTTGGATTTTAGCACTGGGTGAAATACCTGGATTCATTATGTGAATCATATTTTATAGGTGAATTAAGGGTTCTATTGGTAAATGAAAAATTCCAAGATGACAGCTGTAATGCTTAAAGCAAGGTGATAGGAAGGTTTCTCCCAGAGGCAGCATGTGACTCCATCTGACACATTCCGTTGAGAACATTGTCTTGGGTGGTAAGGCTTTATATCTCTATAACACTGGTATGCTGGTCCATGCTTAAGAACCCGTGCTCCTGGAATAAAGTAAAAGTCTTGATTTGTAGTTTCACCAATTTCCAGGGTATAAATAGTCCATACTGGCTAACTTCCAACTACTAATAAGGAATTGGGAAGAGATGCAGACACTCGGCTCTCATCAGCCCATGTGAGCTGCTTCCTTGCCTGTGGTACAAGGTGGAGGTGGGCCTGGGGCTCAGAGCCTGGAGTGGGTTTTCCAGGAGCTTTTGTAAGATGTCTGGCGGGTGGAGAGATGGCTCCCCTATCCGGAGCCCATCTGGGACCAGCCAAAGGGGATGTCCCTCTCCAGCTCCCTCAAGATGAGGGAGGCAGATGAAAGAAGCTTCCATCTGGCATTTTCAAGTGTGCTTGGAGCAGCATGGTGTAGGACATGTGCACAGCCTTCATTATCCAATAGACCATTTGCTGCCACCTATTTCCACATCCATTTAATGGAGGACTGGCTGGGGAACTGAGAGTGTAACTGGTTTTGAAGGCATTTGGCACAGTGCTCGGCTCTCAGTAAATGGCAGTTATTATCTGGGGACTGAGATAGTGCACAAAATAGGAGAGAAGATGGGACTTACCTCCATCCAATGCTCACTGCATCTTTCACGCACCAGGAGTATTTTGCTTGGTGCTGGATTATAGAGAATTTAGACCCAGCCCCTGCGTTTGGGGGCTGGCTGCCTGCAGGAGATCTCTGTGGGGTGTGGTTTGGATTAGTCACAGAACCTGCTTCTCTCTCTCATGCCTCATGACAGAAGCCACGTGATCATTATACTCCAATCAGAGCTTTGGCATCCAACTGCCTGGCAGCAGATGAGCAGACTACCTGGGGCAAACAAGAGTTTCTCAGGTGGTCCTCCAGGCATGGCAGGCCCTCCAGGAAGCTAGAAGTTTGAGTTTCTCTGCCACAGAAAACCAGCACTGTCAGCTGGTAACAAAAGATTGCAGCATATGAATAAAGAGTGAAGTTGGGAGACCCACCTAAAGTCTCAAAGAGAATCTGTGAAAGTGGCAGTAACTAGTATGGTTTGTCTCTTACCCTGTGCCAGGCACTGTGCTGAGCACTTTACAGCCTTTATGTATTTAGTCCTCACAATACCACAATGAACTTGAGCTTCTTACTCAAGATCACACTACAGAGTGGTGCTGGGATGCAAATTCAGATGGCTCGACTCCCAAATCCAAGCTGTTTCCCTCTATACAGTAAGTTCCCTCGTACACGTGAATCTTCAAGTTGCGAACTTTCAAAGAGGTGAACGTACGTTCGCGTGTCCAGTCACGTAAGTTAGTCCACGTGTCTGGTGTACATTGTCACGTGCGTGCATCCTCTACAAGGGGTTGTGCTTTTGTGTACTTTACTGTACGGTACTGTTTCTGTGCAACACGAGGAGCTTACTAATGAAGACCTGATGGAATTGGAGGCCCAGAGAAAGGACGAAGAGAGACAAGAGGAAGAAGTAACTGAAGAACCTAAGAGATTCACGATGCAGGAAATGGCAAGGGGATTTTCTTTATTTGAGGAGGCACTGTTAGTTTTAGAGGCACAGACCCGGATGTAGAACGGTACACAAAGGTTGCAGCAGCCGTGCAGAATGCAATCCGGTGCTACTGTGTCATCTATGATGAGAAAAAAAAGAACTACTACCCAGACATCACTGGATCATTTTTTCAAGAGGGTAGATAGAACTGAATCTAGCAAGGAACTAGAACTTGTGCCATCGACATCAGGGGTGAATGAAATTGCAGCTTGCCTTCCGTCTCATATGGATGACGATCCTTCAGCTCTACCATCTCCCACCTCCTCTCCCTTCTCCAGTCAGTAACTCTTCCTGCCTGTTCACTCAATGCCAGCCCCTGTATGCCAGCTGTTGTACCGCACTACTGTACTTTTCAAGGTACTGTACTGTAAGACTAAAAATGTTTTCTTTATTTTCTGTGTTTGTTTGTTTTTTATGTATTACTTGTGTGGAAAGTATTATAAGCCTACGTACAGTGCTATATAGCCGATTGTGTTAGTTGGGTACCTAGGCTAACTTTGTTGGACTTACAAACAAATTGGACTTATGAATGTGTTTTTGGAATGGAACTCATTCATATGTAGGGAACTTACTGTATTGTATTATGTCTCTGTCTGAACCTGGAAAATGGACATTATGATTCATCTGAACACTGCACAAGCACAAACCATGCATGTCCTTACATCCTTCATGCAGCTCTCCTACCCACTGCCCCAGAGGGCCAGGCCCTGGATGTGGCCCTTCTGACCCAGCTCTGGGAGGGTATCAGATAATTCTTCCTCCACCCCATCTGACTATGTCCTGCCAAGCCAGTTAAGTCCCATCTCACTCCTACATATTACACTGAGGGAATATGTCTTCCATCAGTTTCCTAAGAGGGTTCATGAATTTGAGTCCAAAAACCTCCAAAAAGCAGAGCTGCCCACAATGGAAGGAGCTCAAGGTTCAAGTGGATGATTTTCTAGCCAAACACCCAATTGAATTAGTGAGTATTTGCAAAAATGATTGTGAATGAGAGAAACATAAACCTTCCCTGGGTGAGAACAACCAGTGTGTTTTGCATGTGGAGAGGGTCAGGAATCCCTGCGGCCAGAGGGCAAACCTAGCAGATGGCCTCTCAAATGGCCCCCACTGACCTCCACGTCCAGGTAGTTTTGCCCCTCTGTAATCTTCTCTCCCTGAGTGCGAGCTGGACCTAGTGACTCGCTTCCAACCAGGATGATCTAGCAGAAGAGACGGGATGTCACTTCTGAGGCTAGGTTACAAGAGGACTCTCTCTTGGTCTGCTCCTCTCAGAGCTCCCACTTCAGGGAAGCAAGCAGCCATGTTGCCGGGGCCACCGTGGCAAGGAAGAAATGTGTCCGGCCATCCGCCAGCAAGGACCCCAGCCTGTCAGCAGCCACATGAGTAAGCTTCGAAGCAGGTCCTCCCCCGTGGAGATCTGAGATGGCTGTAGCCCCAGCCAACACCTTGATGATGGGTGGAACATCTACAGCACGGAGCAGCCTCTGGTTTCCACTGTCCAGGTCTGAGCAGGCTGGAGGGTGAGTCTCCCATGGCACCGAGAGAGAGAAGAAAAACAAAGCAAGGGGACATCTGACCAGAAGGGGCCTTCGGGAAGCATTCTCGTGGCCTGCAGGAGGAAAGGGATCTGGCCCTTCTTTCATTTTAGGACAATTGACTGTTCCGTCTGCTATACACACGAGCGCCTGAGGGAGCCTTTTCTGTAAGGCCGCGCACTGCATGTTGAGAGCTGTCTGCAGGGACTGGGCTGCCTGCCTGGCCACCAGAGAACAACCCAATCATTCAAACTGGGCTTAGGATGACAGTGGCACAATTATTTGATACTTGCTGGATAAAAACCATAGAATTTCCTTCCCTGAAAATTGCAAGCTTTTACCCACAAGCTAAGGGACCCATTCTGTAATTAATAACTATTTCAAACCAGGGGCTCAAAAAACTGAATTTTCTTTCAAAGTACCATTAGCAGTACTAAGGGGTTAGAGGCAGGGCATAACTTATAACTGGTACCTCCTTAGAGCTAAGTTTTAAATGGGGTCTGCCACTCAGAAAGCACTACAATTAAACGTCTTTAACCATATTCTAGAACCCAGGCTTGTCGCCACGTCTGCCTGGCTGTATGACTAATTAATCAAATTATCAAGGTTTTGCTGAGTAGAATTCGATTTTGCAACAAGCATCCCTTCCAAATTCTTATTTCTCTTTGTCAAAGCTGATACTAAAAGTTATTTCCAAACATTTCACAGCCCCTGGCGGATGGGCCAGCTGACGCTCAGTGCTGTTGGAAGGAATGGGAATGGGAGTGATGTGAGGCTGTGGCAGGAGCATTGCGGGGTATAGAAGGAAGTTGTTAATGCGATAACAGAGATATTTACACTTGGGAAAAGGGAAGCAATACGAAAACTTTCCTGCAGTGAGAGCGATTCTCAGCTGAACTCCTATAACCCTTTCCTGACCATTGAAATATTACTTCCTCTCCCTGTGGCAAAAGGATTTAATGAATACTTTGTTTATATGGTCCCTGCTCTGATGGCTGTGACCAGGGGGGCTTTTGTGGATGTGTTAGTCTTAGCTCTCAGAGAGGCAGATGCCAAGATGGGAGTAAAATGTGCAAATACTTTGTTAGAGAAAACCACTGCATGAGAGCCCATGGGGAAGGAGTTGGGAGTGTCTAGGAGAGCTAAGAGACCACGACGCAAGTTCACCAAGAGAGCAGGGGGTGGGGGGGAGAGTTGGGTGCAAGCATCCTAGACGGACGTGCAGTGTAAGTTCAGCGAGGCTGGCATGGATTCCCAGAGCTTAAGTCTGGCTGTCAGAGGACTCCAGGATTTGGGCCTGCCTTAGTATTTCCGCCACACTCAGTCATTGGCTGGAAGCAGCCCGTGGGAGGTGTGGCCTCAGCCCTGTAGCTGGAGGTCTGAAAAATGTATCCTCATAGCCTCCACAATGGACTTGGTGGGGCCCGGTCACCTGGTGCTGAGACAATGCATCCTCCCCTAATCATATGCAGGGCACTTCCTCATGGTGCTTAAATGATGCTGTCAGCACCCAGTCCATGACCATAAGAACATGCTTGGTCTGCTTGAGGGCCAGCCAGGAGTGCTGAGGAGTTAACATCCCTGGAAACAGTCTTCAACCAATAAGGTTGAAAGGTATCTGTTTCCTTGCAAGGTACTTTTGAGGTGTGTTGTATTCTGCTTCCCTAGATAACCCGGCAGAACTCAGCCCCATTTGTCCACTTTGGTAACCTTCATATGAACGCACCCTGTATTGGCTTCTTTCCCCTCATGTCTGACTTCTCCACATCCCTACCTACCTGCTTCCTGGAATCACTTCCCAAATAAATTACTAGCACTCAAATCCTTTTGAGTACATGCCTCTGGGTACCCCATTCTGAGATGATATTTAATGTTGTCTGTTATCCTGGCTCCCCATAGTAATAATTTTGAGACCTAACTATGTACAAAGAGCTATGCAAACTCTTTACTAAACTGTTGCCCTGTTCCATAATTGTCTGATTTTACTGTTGCCTCAGCAACAGGTGTGCTGGTGAGAAAGTAGAAGTGCTCAGTCCACCACCCCTACCTTAAAAGTAGGGTCACCTGGAGAGTCCACCCCTCCCTCCAGCCATAGAGCAGACCCTGATCATTCTCAGGGGGAATGGGATGGCCATGGAAGCCCGAGGTGCCACCTGCGAGGATGCATGGCAAAGGACAAGGCTTGGCACTTGGAATTGAGAGATGGGTCTTGTGGCCTTGCGCCTGACACTGACCAGCTACAGGTTGAACATGTCATTAAAATGCTGTGAGAATTGGTTTCTTCATCTAGAAAGTAAAGGGGCTAGGCAGGGTCAGCTTTTCTCAAAACATGCTCTGTAGAAACAATGGCTTCTGTAGAAGTTTTCTGAAATAAAATCCCTTGTTTAAATAAATGTGGGAAATACTCCTTACCAAAGCCTCCTTTTTTGATTCACGATACACATATACACATTAAGGACCAGGAGAAGCTGTGCACTAAATGTATCTTTTTAATGTTGTTTAACCCAGTGTTTCCCCCACTTTTTTGGACTACAGAATTCCTTTTAGGCACAGCACCTATTAACATTGTGTAGGATTAGTGTCAGAAAGGTTGTGGATTCCTGGGCTAACTGCAGAGGACTTTCTGGGGCTGGTGTTTGAGTGACTGGAATACTTGTAAATAGAGGCATGAGAAGAGTGTAGTAGTGTGAGCAGAGAATCTGTGGAAGAACAGTTATTGGAAGAAACTGAAAATAAAGTTCAAGGTCAGACTTCATGGGTGCACTTTGTTATTCTGACTTTCCCAGCACCATCCTGCTCCTGAGACCAGCAGGGAGGCTTCTGGTCACTTTGTGTGAATGGTGGGGCTGGGAGGTAGATGGTGGGGAGAAGCAGTTGCAGAGCAGTGGTTCTCAGTGGGGAGGCTTGGGATCCATACTCGCCTTCCCCACTCTGACCGGTAGAGATGCAGGCGTGCTGTCTGTAGGTTTCTTGGGTTCTGCTGTTACTAGTGTTTCAAGCCTTGAGTCTTCAGAAGCCTGGTGGACATCTCTTATCTTTGCTGGCCTCCAATCCATTCCCTCCCCCACCCCCACCCCCATCTTGGTACTAACCCTTCCATTCGCCTTGGGGAAAACTTTCCCTCACCCGGAAGCCGTGGGTTCAGCCTCACTCCCCAATTTAGGGCCATGATATGACCTGGTCCTGGCCAATCAGCATATTTCATTTGAGGATCAGCATGCCAGCCAACCTGGTCCAATGGAACTCAGTTATGGGGAATTTTTTTTTTTTTTAATTATTGAGGACTAAAAGCTCTTTGTCAGTCCCCAGAATGTGAGGTTGGAGATGCTGTAGCCTCAACCTGGAGAAACCAGCCAAAGGGATAAGTCAATGCAGAGGCAAGAGGAGTAGAGGGAGGGGCCGAGTCCTGCACATGCGCCAGGAAATGTGCTTAAGCCAATGAAAACTTATTTTTAACTAAAAACTTAGAGAGTTAAAAAAAGAGGTGGAGTGAGTACTAGGATTTTTGCTTTTGATGAAGATTGGTCTCTGGCTTAATGAGGTGTAAACATAAGGCAACTTCTCAGATTTCTTCCAGTACCTAGAGGTTTGTTATTCCTCTGGTTAAGGCTCAGTGAGAGTCTCAAAATTTAAAAAGAGACAAAGAGAACAAGGGAAAAGAGAACTTCTCATGGGACAGCTTTCCACTGTGTAGGGTATTAAGTCCTAAAACTCAGCTCTTTTTGGTACTGTCTCAGTCAGTTCGGGCTGCTCTAGCAAAGTGCTATAAGACTGGGTGGCTTAAAATAAACAGAAATGTATTTTTCACAGTTCTGGAGACTAGAAGTCTAAGATGAGGGGGCCAGCAAAGGTTGCAGACAGCCAACTTCACATTGTACCCTCAAGTGGTGTAAAGAGCTCTCTCACTCTTTGGCCTCTTCTTACAAAGGCAGTAATCCCATTCACAAAGGCCCCACCCTCATCACCTAATTATCCTCCACAGGCCCCACCTCCTAAAACCATCACATTAGATATCAACATATGAATTTTGAGGGGGGGACACAAACATTCAGCCCATAAGAGTAACTCTTCTTCTTGACAGTTTAAGCAAGATACTTCTAGCTGATTTATAAAACTCTAGCTCTATTAAAAGGTAGGAAAAAATTAAGACATGCCTTCTTCTGAAATTATTTCTTCTCTTTGCTCCCCGTTAAGCCTCTCTCTTCCCTTCCTTATCCACTCCTCTGCCCATATTTTTGTTGATATTGTTTCCTATGTGACTTGCACCTTCAACTTTGATCACAAATAGAATCCATTATGAGTTTAAAAGGCATCCTTTCCGATGGAGAGATGCTATTTTTTTGTTTCTTTGTTTTAAACCAGCAGTGTTCTACATTTCACAGCTATTGATTCAGTCGTCCACTGTGGATTCTACTACTTGTCATACAGCAGCACAATTATTTCCCATTCTAATGAAAGAGAATTTGACACTTCACCCTGTGAAGTTATACACTTATACACTTCTTAGCAGGACATTAGCATACAAGAAATCTCAGCCTTGATTGCAGCAGGTTGTGTATATGTGATCACTCAATTTTCTCTCAGTGTAAAAGAAGTGATTGAATTGTTTTAGACACAAGATTTGTCTCTTGATTAGAGTCTGGTGGGATCCTTTACAACACTTTAAACAAGTTGTTCCATGGTCAATAGTAGGCGATTGTAATGCAACTGACTACATTAAAAAATAATATGTTAGAACCCAGGCTTTCCCAGCCTGGCTTCTCCAGTTCTCCTTAGTCTGTGAGGCTCTGGTGCTGAGTGGAGGAGGAGCTGGCAGCCAGCTAGAGCCTCCATGACCCTTGGGGTCCAACAGCTTGGATTATGGACTAGAATTTTCCATAATTTAACACCTAATCCAAAGCGTTTGTCTCTGTATCACCAGAGCATCCACGTTAGTCCCTTTCTTCATCTCTCTCAAGGCCATCATGGAGTGAACTTTACCCAGATCACCTTGGCTCAGGTATCTGGCAGGTTTCTCTTCAACTTCCCATCTCTTTTTGGATAACAGCTCAACTCCCTAGTCAGGCATTCAAGGCCCTCCTGGACCTGCGCTTGCAGTGTCTCCAGCCTCATTGCATTCCCCTTGTCCTGTATCTCAGCCATGCCAGGTGCCATGTAGGGTCATGGACTTCAGTCTTCTTTGTGCTCTTGTCCCTGGATGTCTAATGTTCCTTTTCATCTTTCAAAATGCCCAGCATGAAGCCCTTCTTGACCCCACATCATGTGCATTGGCTGACCCCTCGGCTGTGTGCACAGATTTCCACAGCATCTCTATTTAATTAATTAACTAATTAATTCAAGTACTGTAGGCATCTCTTTCTTTAAACTGTTGACTCCTGTGGAGGGCTATGTATCATTTACCTCTCTAACACCTAGCAAATACCTGAACCATATAGGAGCTCAGAAAATATTTGTTGGCTAACTGAATGCAGTGGAGAATAGCCCTACTGATAATTGGTGTTAGAAAGAAATCACCATGACAATGTTCTGTATCTTGATGGTTTTCCTTTTCCAGGCATGTACATTTGTCAAAATTCATGGAATGGGGACTTCCCTGGTGGTGTAATGGTTAGGGGACACGGGTTCGAGCCCAGGTCTGGGAGGATCCCACATGCCAAAGAGCAACTAAGCCCGTGCGCCACAACTACTGAGCCTGAGCTCTAGAGCCCTCGAGCCACAACCACTGAAGCCTGCACCCCTAGAGCCCGTGCTCCACAACAAGAGAAGCCACAACAATGAGAAGCCCACGCACAGCAACGAAGAGTAGCCCCTGCTCGCCACAACTAGAGAAAGTGCGTGCACGGCAACGAAGACCCAACACAGCTAAAAATAAATAAATAAATAAATTTATTAAAAAAAAAAAAACTCATGGAATGATACACTTAAAATTCATGCAATTCACTCTATGTAAATTTCACCAGGGAAAAAATTATTCTAAATAAACCCTGAACTCTAGTTAATGATAGGTGTGAAGAGGTATGTATTTAGGAGTGTAGGATACTGATGTCTGCAACTTAGTTTGAAATGCACCAAAAAATAAGATGCATTGATGAATGAATAGGTAGGTAGATAAATGGATAGCAAATATAGCAAACTATTAATTATAGAATCTAGATGGTGGGTATATGGGGTGTACCCTTCACAATTCTTTCAACGTTTCTGTATGTTTGAAAATGCTCACAATAAAATACTGGAAATAAAGAAATCATCAAAGGATGTACTTATTGCTTATAGAGCCAAGAAACCCAGGCTTTAGTTCTGGAGCAATATTATACCTAAAGACAGCTCAAACCCTTACAGCTACTTGACCACAGAAGCTATTCCTCATCAGCAGACACTCCCAGCAGCCTCCTGGGAGAAATCAGAAGCCCCCAAAGCTTGTTTTCTATCATTCATGGCATCTTGGTCTCTCCCTATTCCTGCCTTCTGTGTATGGAGCAGCCCCTATGGGGTGCTTATGGACAGACACTGTTCCCCTGAACAGCTTCTTACTTCTTTGCTTTTTCGCCTGAAAACCTGTTCAGGAGACCTTTGTTCTTGGTCTTAGAGAATCAAAAAGGAGGGAGGAATTAAGTAGAAAATATTTAAAGCTCTGGACTGAAGCTGCAAAAGGGAAAGTTAGGAGACTCCCACGTGAAAATTATTTACTGGAGGGAATGAATTACCTCTCTCTTCTCAAAAATAAAAGTGAGGAAACTGAAGACAACAAATGTTTTCTTTGGAAAAGGAATATGGCTTCTTTAGCCAACATTTCTTCTTGCTCCTATTTTATTTTGGCAGAAA
>NW_006785406.1:522332-526688 GCF_000442215.2 Lipotes vexillifer | reverse complement strand
TCTTTCCCTTAAAATACTTGAAATACATGCATTTGGCTGTTTCAGGGCAACAATATTTTGAAAAAAAAGTAGGTGGCAACAGAATGCATCCTTTTCATGCTTATAAACCTCAAGTAAGCACTCCTTCAGCCTCCAGTCAGTATTTAATCAGCATATCATAACTTTTATGGGACTGAAATGAAATGCTTCTGAGATACTAAATTTCAAGCATTGCTGTAAACTTTGGTCATCTGAGTTTGATTTACATATGATGGCTCCATTGCAGTGATGATGGGGATGATGACGATTGCTGGTGTTGATCACCTGGGAAAACACACCTACACAGACATACACACCACCATAGCCTCTACCTGCTTGGTGTCTTTAGCATATTGGACAGGGCATAAGTAGCAAAGATGAATCACAGCTATCGTTATCTATCAAAAACAAGCGTACTTTACAGGAATTTTAAGGTAACATCAGTGTATCAGTTAGAAAGTTTTTATTTGAGTGTAACATGTGAGTGTAAATAATAAAATTTATTAATTCATGTAACTAAAAAGTCTAGGTTTAGGTAAGGTCTAATCTAACATTTCACGATGTCATCCGGGCCCTGACTTCATTTCTTTGCCATTCTCTGTATTTTGGCTTCATTCTCAAGTTGGTTTCCTTTGTGGTAGCAAAATGCCTGGAGGAGTTTTAGACTTCCTATTTCCAGAGGAGGAGAGAAAACCCTTGACTCAGGAATTCTAACAAAAGTCCTGAGATTTATTTCCACTGGGCTCCCTGAGGTCATAGCACTAACCTGATATTGAATCACTGTGGCCAGGTTGGTGGGATGCAATGATTTGCTTTGGCTAAGTCATGTGCTCTACACGCCAGAGCCAGAGAGTAGAGTTAGCTTCCTTGTAACCACATGGGTCTCCCTATGGGGGCCCATGAAAAAAAGAAGAAAGGAATGGATATTGAAGAAGTTACCACAAATGTCCATTACAAATCATCAACTTCCTCCCTATGACCTCACTGAAGTCGAATTTCTACAATGCAAACCAAGTGATGAAGAGCAGATAGACATCATTTCCCCAGGTATGTAAAGACAAATGTCAGCTATGTTGAAGATAGAAAAAGACTTATTGGAAACTGGGAATGCTTTTTGATACCCTGATTCGGCAGACTGGCACCTTTTTTATTTCTATTTTTCTTACCAGAATGACACTGACATCTATCTATTCTATCTCTCCTGGTTCATTTGGCAGAGTTCACAGGTCTATGTATCCAGTACGGTGTCAGCACAGGAAGTGGGGCAGGGGGTGCATAGAAGGAGGGAGAAGAGCACTTAATATGTGTCAAAGTGTGTAGGGGAAGAGAGCTAACATTTATTGAGTACCTATGGCAGCAGGCCAGCTGGACTGTCATGAGTTTCTTTCTTTCTTCCTTTCTTCCTTCCTTCCTTCCTTCCTTTCTTCCTTTCTTTTTCTTTCTTTCTTTCCTTCCTTCTTTCCTTCCTTCCTTCCTTCCTTCCTTCCTTCCTTCCTTCCTTCCTTTCTTTCTTTCTTTCTTTCTTTCTTTCTTCCTTCCTTCCTTCCTTCCTCCCTTCCTCTCTTTCTTTCTTTTCTTTCTTTCTTTCTTTCTTTCTTTCTTTCTTCCTCCCTCCCTTCCTTCCTCCCTCCCTCTCTTTCTTTCTTCTTTCTTTTTCTTTCTTTCCTTCTTTCTTCCTTTCTTTTTTTCTTTCTTTCTTTCTTTCTTTCTTTCCTCTTTCTCTCTCCCTCCCTCTGTCCCTCCCTCCCTCCTTTCTTTCTTTCTTTCTTCCTTTCTTTCTTTCTTTCCAGGTAAAATACTAAGAGTGAAGAATTGAAAATGGGAGAGAAAGAAACATGCTGCAGAACGTAAAAATGCTCAGGGAAAAGATAAGGAAAGGGAACATTCCCTATCCAGGAAAAGATGGAAATGGGGTTAGAGCAGGACCAAAAACTATGTGGTTAGTTTGGACTCTGTCTTTAACTGTGGGCTTTCCATACTGCAAAATGCACAAAAAGCAGAGCAATGTTGTGAAAAGATCACTGGGCTGGAAACCAGGAGAGCTGGGTCAGCCCTGCTTGGACCACTGCCACAGCATGTTGCCCTGAACAGGATGCTCACCTCTTTGCCTTGAAGGGCAGTATTCCTTCTCTGGGTTTGTGAGTTCCTGAAGGAGAAAACATAGTCCAGAGGGAGGAAGAGAAGTGAAGAAGAGAGGAGTTTACTACTCGGAAGACCATGGACACTCAGTGAAGAAATTTGGCTGAATAAGTAACCAGTGAGTAGGAAATTTCTTTTAATCTATTAATACCTATTTATTTATAGGCCTACCTACCTGGTTAGCCATCAATGTATCATCTCTATTCCTTTCCGGATTTTGCAAGAGTTGAGGGCGCATATAGAAACCCATATAATAAAATAGTGAAATATACATAAAAATTTGAATGAGGGATGTATAAATTAGAAAAGTGATATAGATATGTGAGCCAAAAGACTCAGTTCCCATAATTGAGCTATAAGTTTGCCTCTGAGCTTTCTGGCAGATAAAGGAAAAAAGAAAAGAAAAATCACCTGGTTTATAATTTTCAGTATCTATGAGCATTATAAATACTAGCTCCTTGGGGAAGTGGGGACCAAGCTTTATATAGAAATAGGTTCTAAAAGGGTGTGGAGGAATGGAAGGAGGGAGTGTTGAGTGGAAGGACTTTGCAACTCACCATGATGGATAAAAAGAACTGAATGAACAGTGTAACAGCTGTGTTTTTACCAAATTTTACCAAATTTAGCTCAGGTTAGCACAGGAAGTAGGCACAGTTTAAAGAGACAGTAGCATGAAGCAACAATGGGCTGACAGTGACAGGGAATGTCTTTCTGGAGCAAATTCCCAAGCTGGAGAAGTGGTTTAGGCTTTGGAGGAGCCTGTGATGAAGTAATTTGTGAAACGAGAAGTGTTGCTTTCTGCTGCTGCACGTAACTGGGTGTCCTGTCTGAGTGTCTAAATGGCCAAAGCTGGCAGGGCACGCATTCGGCCCACCCCTCTCCTCTGTACCTACAATCCCATTTGCTACAAACAGTGCCCTGGGGTAAATCTAAGCTTGGCCCCTTGGTCACAGCCAGACTAGGCCCAGACGGTGGCTGGCGGGGGTAGGGGGCGGCTGCCCCCAGTCACTTCCTGTTGGTATGTCTACTGGAGTGGGGCAAGATAAGTTGGTTCCTTGAGGAGCCTGTCATTTTGGGGGGTCCTGGGGAGCAGCAGTGGTAACAAGGGTGAGACTTTATCCTCACAGACTTCGCTATGGCTGGGCCAGACTGTCTCCACTGAGACGGGATGGGAGGAAGTCTTCCTTGGAGGGGGCTGAGGGGCCCCAAGGGAAGAACTCTAAGTCATGGCATTGAAGGAACAACACTTCTAGGGCAAGTACAGTGACTGCAGAGGTAGTTAGTGGCCTCCCCATGGGAAGGTCAGTCTCAGCAGACATATCAGGGCTGGGAGACAGAGCCACAGCCCCGTGAGATTCTTCCCCATTATCAACCTTGAACAATGAAGGGTGGACTTATTAAGGGAGACAGCAGAAGCTCTCAGAGCAGCTTTGATTTGTCTCTGCATAAGTGAGGCTGACTCTGGGATTGAGGGTGTGTATAGAAGAGACATTATAGCAATGCTCCTGTATTTTAAGACATGGCAACCTGTAAAATTACGAAAATGTACAAGGAAGATTCTGGGGTCTGACTAATAGATTTCCAACTGCACTTTCTTGGGAGAGTCCTAAGAAGGAGGTGCAAAGACCTGACCCTAGCATTGGAAAAAGAGATGAAAATTTCCTGCTTCCTACAGAAGTATCTGCAACTTAATGATCTGATTTTTATTCAGATGCATTATATTATAGCCACAATCTGACATATCCACATATGTTCTCTTTCTGTGTGTGGGTGGAACATGAAATGAGAAAAAAAGAGTGGGTCCATTATATAACCTAGGAAGTAGTAGGATAGTAACATAATATTCTAAAATTTCATGCAGCATTAGAGCTAAATCTTCTGTGTATATTTAATTCTCTCGGACTGGAAGTCTGTTGAGGACAGAAACCGTGTATTTGGCAGAGAAGGCATTCAAAGGAAGTTAGATTCCATTATTTCCTAGTGTTATTCCATTATTTCTTTAGATTGATGTTATGCATGACTGAACCTCAATTCTTATATTTGTTAAATGTATTTTTTTTTTAAGCTGTACTCGGGCCTCTCACTGTTGTGGCCTCTCCCGCTGCAGAGCACAGGCTCCGGACGCGCAGGCTCAGCGGCCATGGCTCACGGGCCCAGCCGCTCCGCGGCATGTGGGATCTTCCCGGACCGGGGCACGAA
>NW_006785406.1:514311-522279 GCF_000442215.2 Lipotes vexillifer | reverse complement strand
TCCCGGACCGGGGCACGAACCCGTGTCCCCTGCATCGGCAGGCGGACTCTCAACCACTGCGCCACCAGGGAAGCCCTAAATGTATTTTTAATAACATTATCTTCCTTCTCTTAATTTTATCTTAATAGTAATTTTTATTAATGGTAAACTTTTAAATTATGATAACCACTGGTTTTTCCTCTTAGAAATACATGAACATATTAATGTTGTAGATTGTATATTTATTGCTGTTTGGTAGAGGGAAAACTAGAGTCATCACAATTTTTTTGTTCAGCGGTAGAAAAAAGAAATTTACAATCAAAAAGGTACAATCATACCTTGCTTAACAAATACATTGGGATTGGGGCATCTTTGTAAAAATCAATCATGTAGAAAAATTTTAGAATAACAGTTTTTATTTTTTTTCTAAGTAGCAGGCACTTTATGTGCACTCTCTTATTTAATACAGTAACTCTTTATAGAATATAGTATAATCCTTGTTTTAAAACATGAAAGTAAGTTTAACCAGGTTAATGGCCTGTGTTGAAACTCAGTTCTGGTTCTGAGACCCAAACTCCCTATAGCATCACACCACCTCCCATTTGAACTGTAAGAAGTCATGTGGGAGTGTTCATGTCATCTGGCCTCACTGGTCAGTGCCCTTGAATCTGGCAGAATAAGCCAGGTTTTCTTGCGGTATGTTGTGGTGTCAATCATCCTCCAAATCTCAGTGGCTTAAAAATGACTCAGGGCCATTTCTCACTCCTGCTACATATGAATTCTGCTTCATGTTGTCCTTCCAGGATACAGCTGCCAGGACAGCCTTTCTCTGGAGGACTGCCAATCTTTAGGCGGAAGGCAAAGGAAAGCATGGGGAATGCTCCCTCGCTTTTCAAGTTCCCACCTGAAAGTGATACATCATCTCAGTCACATGTCATTGGCCAGAGCAAATCATTTGGCCACATCAAGCTCCACGGTGCTAGGGAAGGGCAATTCTGCCACATGCCTCCAAGCAGAGCCCCAGGTACCCCTCCCGTTTCCCAAATTGCCTCTTCTGGATGAAATATACATGCACAGTCAAACTTCTGTTCATGCATTGTGACCTTGGGCAGCACATATAGCTGTATGGCTTTGGGCAAATTATTTAATAATTCCACATAACACCACAGGGTTGTTATAAAGATGAAATGAGAAAGCTGCCTTTCTTTTTTCTATGTACACTTTTCAGCAACAGAATTGAGGACATACTGTATATATAATTTCACATTCTGCTTTTAAAGTTAACGTTATTTCATAAACATTTCCCCAAGTTATTATAAACTCCTTGTAGGAATCCTTATTATATTAGAATAATATAACAGGACACATTCTAAAGTGAGATATACATTTCTATATAAAGGGCATTTTGCATTTGTAAGATGTTCCCAGTTTTCAGTGGCTCCTTATCATCCAAAGAGGTGCCACTTCATTAAAGGAAGAAGTGGAAGCCTAGGCTGGCATTGCCCCCAACCGCCCCCTGGTGAGATGAATCAAACTTCCCACCGAGGATGACAGGATCGGGCACATACTTGCTCTTCTGAATAAGGGTTCGGGAGGACGTCTCCCCAGAGAACGCAGAGTGCACAGTGCTGTTTTGTAGGTCAAGGAGGAATGCCCTAAGATACATTAAAAAAAAAAAAAAAATCGCAGTTACCAAAGGAAATGGATAAATGGAAACTGCTGCACAGAAAACATTGGTCACCACAGCTTGAATGTTAGTGACCTGGGAAGGAACGGAGAGAAGATAACTCACTGTCCTTAAACAAGTTCAGAGGATCAGGAATGTGAGAGAGGACTTTAGCACGCCTCCCTTCCTTGGCCAGGCTCTGTGCCGTGGGCCATCCCTCTGGGGGCTCATAAGAGCTGGGCCCTTAAAAGAAAACCAAACTTTCCATCAATACTAGTTTTTAAAAGTATTATTTCTCTGGCCTTCATTGCCCACCCCCCCGGCCCTTTCTGAACAGGAGAAGGAGTAGAGGAGAATTTAAGAGCTGGAGGGGAGGTAGATACCCTTCCATCTATTCACACGTTGTTTCCTTCGCTCACTGACTCACATCGGAAGCGTTTATCGATGTGTCCTGTGCTGGGGGAGAAGGGCATGACACGGTCCCCGGCCTCAGTTGCTCCCTGTCTGGAGGGGGGGATCATAGAAGCAACTGACACTCACCACACAGTGACTGAGCCCATTACTGGGCACTGTGGGAACACTGAAAAGGGACACCTCGGCAGGCTTGGCAGAGTCAGGGACGGCTTCCGGAGAGGGGACAGTTTGACCAAGACCTGAGCAAGCAGAGGTTGTGAGCATTCCCTATGATAGCCCCCTGGCCGCCTGTCCACCTGCAGGGGACTGCTGGTTCCTGGCCCACTAGTGGGGACGGGATTCCACATCTGGGCTTAAGCAAGGCGAACTGAACATAGCCGAACGCCTCAAGCTGGAATGGGGAGAGGGGTCTGGCTGGGGAGTAGGCGATTTTAACCATTAGGCTGTATTGACCATGTGTGTAGAACTGATGGGGCTTCCAAGGGTCTTCCAGAATGTTTGAGATGTTCCCAACTTGAGATTAAAACAAAAAATAGTATAATCAAAACTAACGTAAGCTTAATTTACACATAATTATACACTCGCACACAATTTACAGAAAACGCATAATTTATATGAGCTGAGGGGTGAAGCTGTGCTGGGGACCCCAGGCCGCCCCTCAAGAGCCAGAAGTGGCAGTGGACCAGGATGCCCAAGGCCAGGGTTTAAGCCCAGCTCTTCACTCAGTAACTATGTGACTCTGGGCAACTACTCACCTCTCTGAAGACTCAGGTTTCTCTTCTGACCAGCAGGGATGGAGCTGCTGCCTCCTAGCGTGGTTGTGAAGCAACCATGTAACAGATGCGGATGTACAGACAGGAGCCGTCTTGCTTGGCCCTGACTCCGGCCCGACTCAGCAGGCAGGTGGTTTGGCTCGCAGCAGACCTGTGATGGATGCCCAGACTTCCCTGACCACAGTTTCATCTCCCCTAATGTGCAGGAGGCAGCTCGGGGACAGTTATTCTGGGCTCAATCCTGACCGATGCGGGAGAGCAGGCTGGTGCTGTGGAATGGATACACCGGGCTTTCCAGTTCACAAAGCCTTTCACATGCATCATTTCACTTGGTTCTCCGAACAACCCAACGAAGAAATTAAGGTTGGCTCGTAATCATACATCCATGAGCTGAGGGGCTGTGACTTTTAACGCAGGCTTCCTGGTTCCACATCTTGTGCTTGGTCCCATGTGACCTTGCTCCCTGGGAGTTCATAAAAGGGGAGGGAATATCCAGACAGGGTCATGCATTGAGGAAAATTATCCATCAACATACAGGTCCAGGGACTGATAGCTTATTTTCTTTTTGGTATGGGCAGGAGAAGGGAGGAGTGTGGGGAAGAGTGTTGATGACAAGTCTGAGCAAAGGGAAGGCACAGCTTTTCTTCCTTGATGGGAAAGGGGCCTCCTCTGGGGAGAGGGAGAAGGAAGGACCCAAAGGCTAGAACGTGAAGCGTCATCTTTAGCCAGGAGTGGACGGGGTGCTGATAGCCTTGGAGCTGATAGCCTTTCCTGAATTCAAACCGTGCGGCTCGCAGAGTTGTATGCCTTGTGCAAATCACATAACTTTCTGGAGCCTCGGTTTTTTCATCTGTAAAATAGAAGTAAAAATAGTTTTGCCATGAGAAATGAATGAGATAATACACGTCAAGCTGCTAGCCCAGGGCCTGGCATAAAATAGATGCCTCTTCAGTAAGGGGAAGCTACTCCTCTTCCTACGTCAGCTGCACTGAGTCCAGCAGAGCCCCGCCCGGGCTAGTCCAGCAGTCTGGCAAGTTGCAGAGGGCAGCTGTGCCACCACACATGTGATGGCTGTGGTCCTGTGATACCACACAGTTCTCACCTCCTGCTCCTGCCTTTGCCATCTTGGAAACATTTCTGAGACACGGTCTTCATTTTTTTCTCTGCCTCCTCGTAGCCTGGAATATAAACTGTGTACACTGATGCACACATGCTCTTTCTTCCCAAAGCTGCAACAGTCTTCACAGCCAAGGCCGCCATCTGCCCAGCAATTCACAGTGTAGGGGTTAAGAATCTGGGTTCAGGCCCTTGCCCTGCTGCTGACTAACTGGGTCATTTTAAGCAAGTAATTTAACCTCTCTGTTTCCCAGTTTTCTCATCTATAATATGGGGTGATACTACTATTTACAATGTAAATCTGGGCTGGTTTTTAAATGAGTTAATACATGAGATACAACACAGTGCCTGACACACAATAAATACTTAGTAAATATCAGCTATTATTGTTGCCACTGTTTACTGGCTGATTTTTCTACTCCTGGTTTTTCCCCTCTGCAATTTATCAAGCCCATGGTTGCTAGAAGAATCTTCAGACACTGGCTTCTGCACAATATCCTCTTGCCTGAGACCATAGAGTAGTGTCTTCCTGTTGCCTTTAGGTATGAGGCCAGACTGCTCACCTTGCAGGCAGAGGCTCACGCTGCGCTCCCATCCACCGTCCAGATTTCTGGTCCACTCCCACCTCCACCTCTCTCCTGAGAGCCCAGGCCACTGACTCTTAGGGCTCCATATCGGACTCACTCATCTTCCTCCTTCTCTCAGTCCTGGTAGGTAAGTTCAGCCAAGCCCATGGCTTCAATAGTTTTCTTTTCCTATTGACCAAATGCAAAATATCGCTCCCTCTGACTTGATTTATTGTTTGTTTGTTTTTGTGATTTCCACCATTAGTGATTCATTCTTTGAGTTGAGCATTGTTGTTCCTCTAGGATCCTCTTTTAAAATGCAGGTAATTATGGAAGTCCTGACTGGTTAGGTCCTTAAATACCCTGGGAGGCAGAACTTAAGAAGACTTATGTGCTTATCTGCTGGCTATCCTATCCTTGGGGCACTGGAGTGTCTGCAGAGAAGGTATTAAAAGTGGAGCTGAGAGGAGTAAACCTGGAGAAGGGGGATATAGGCAGATGGGTGCATATTATCCCATTTTGTTTCTGAATGGTCTGAGCTGGGCATAGGAAGAGAACAAAGAGGAAAACTCAAAAAGCTGTTGTCTATAAAGTGATGAAAGTGAGATGGTCGACAAGTCTGTTAGGCTGAACAAGATGCTCTAGGGATTCATGGAATCTCAGGTTTAAACCAAAGGGCAACACCTGGACAGACTAAGGCCAGAGGCTTTGGGGGAGAGGCTCTCTCTGAAAGACACTGGGTCCCTTTTGAATCTAAGAGAAAATCCGATAAAAATCTACCAGTCTTCTTTCTAGGAGTTTGTCCTAAAGAAATTATCAGAGATGTGGTCAGAGTTTATATATGCATATTATATATATTAGTTTCATATCATCATAGTATTATATATTAATTTAAAAAATCTGAAAATATCCTAGATATTGAGGAGTAGGAAACTATTTCAATGAAATATTGAATGGATTATCCTTGCATGGAAATGTTTCACATTTATTAAAATCCTATTTTAAAGGATATTTCATGACACTGGGAAATACTAATAGCATAAAATGAACTAAAAAATTAGGATACACTATTTATTTATTTGGTTGCACGAAGTCTTACTTGCGGCAGGTGGGCTCCTTAGTTGTGGCTCACAGGCTCCTTGGTTGCAGCACATGGGCTCCTTAGTTGTGGCATGCAAACTCTTAGTTGTGGCAGGCATGTGGGATCTGGTTCCCTGACCAGGGATCGAACCCAGCCCCCTGCATTGGGAACGTGGAGTCTTATCCACTGTGCCACCAAGGAAGTCCCCCAGGATACACTATTTAATAGTAAGTGTAACAGGTGAGAGTGGGTGCCTGTAGCATCCTCCCAACTTTCCAGTGAAAAACTTTTTCATCTTCAAGAAATATGATAAAACTGTCAAAAGTGAATGATATTAGTTTAGCAAACTGTAAGATAAGTCACAGTTTCATTTATTCTGTAAATGCAAAAAATAGAAAACATTTGTTAAGGTATAAAACAAACTCTACTATTGCCAATTCTAAACTCCAACAACTCTTTGTATTCAATATTTATGGAAAAAAAAGATTAGCAGGAAATACATGAGAATGTTAACTGTGGTTATCTCTGAAAGGTGAAATTACAGGTGACTTCAATTTTTACCTTTATATTTTGAAATATTTTAAATATTTTCTACAATGAACAAATACTATGTTTGTAATTAAAGCAGTTTTTAATCTTCAGAGTTAAGGCTTATATAACATGGAGCTGTCTCATCTCTGCTTCTGGTATGGGTTCAGCTTTATTTTTTTAGTTTAAATATAATTGACATTAACATTATATTAGTTTCAGGTGTGCAACATGATTCAATATTTGTATTTATTGTGAAACGATCACCAGGGTATGTCTAGTTAACATCCATCACTACACATAGTTACAAATTTGGGGGGGAGGCTGAGAACTTTTAAGATCTACTGTCTCAGCAAGGTTCAAATATACAATACAGTATTACCAACTATAGTCACCATGCTACATATTAGATCTCCATGACTTTTTATCCTATAACTGGAAGTTTGTACTTTTTGGCCATCTTCAGCCATCTTTCCCCACTCCTTCCAACTCTGGCAACCACCAATCTGTTCTCTGTATCTATGAGTTTGGTTTTTATTGTTGTTGCTTTTTTGTTTGTTTTTAAAAAATTCCATATATAAGTGAGATCATTTGGTATCTGTCTTTGGCTTATTTCACTGGGGTTCAGTTTTTAATAAAAACAGGAATCATTTCACCTGTGTTTGAGAGTGATGGGCAACTATTGTGTCTTTTGGAATTATCTATAGGCATGTGTATTCCAGGCTTAGTATTAGTTTTAGGAAGAAACTTCACACCTGCTTTCTCTGGCTTACGCAACCATGTATCTGTCACACCAATGTGTTTTTTAAAAGGCCTGAAAGGCTTTGCAACTATGATCAGGAGTAAACACACAGGTTGCTTTCCAAACCAGCAAGCCCCTGCAAAAAGTGTCTCCTCCCAGGACAAATAACGGTTCCTTAAATCCAGGAAGGGAGCAGCGAGACATCTGGTTTTGAGGACTCCTTGCTCAAGTCTACCTCCTGTCTAGTGAATACTCCAGCAAAAGTTCTAGGTTTTTTTTTTTTTTTTTTAAACTGGATATGAGTATCCTGGATTATAATCAAATTAATTTTAGAGAAATCTGACCATGTCACACAATCCCCACCCGTACCCTGTCACATGGCAGTCACAATCCTAGTGACTCCTCGTGGCTTTGGGCATTCCTTTCAAACTCCTTGCCTTAGTACATTGACTCTCTCCAACTCCCAATCTGGTTCCTGCCAACTTCTTTAGCTTCCTCTTCTGCTAATCCCAGGAAAAACAAAGTTCCTTGTAGTCCTTCAAATGTGCCAGGCTGTGTTACATCTCTGGGTTTTAAATGTGATATTTCCTTTGCATAACACCCTCCCATTTCTTTTTATTAATCTAGTTAACACTTATTTGACTTCAAAACTTATTTAGATATTACCATCTCAGGAAGGTTTCCTTCTTCTGCATCCCTCACTCTCCATACTCCTAAGGATCCCAGACTTACACTTCAGTCCTTGATGTTTCCTGAGGGTGACTTTCTTGAAGGCAGAGATGGTGCCTTCCTCATTTCTAAACACCTGAAACAGAGCCTGGCCCACAGTAGGCCACCAGTAGATACTTGTTGAATAAAGGGATGATTAAAGGTACAGAAGTGCCAGCCATCCTTTGGACGAGGAAAGCAGAGAGCTGAGCTAACCTCCCAACATTCGTCCAGTGCAGATGGTCCACTGCCACATGCTTAATGCACCGAGATGCCCTCATCCTTAGGGAAGCAACTGGGTCAGCTGAAACCACATCCGGATTCAGCAGACAATCAGAGGGTCCCAGGCCACAGCTTCTGGTCTCAGGATGTTGAATGTCCAAATTACCTGAACC
>NW_006785406.1:428682-511687 GCF_000442215.2 Lipotes vexillifer | reverse complement strand
TGCGGTACGCGGGCCTCTCACTGTTGTGGCCTCTCCCGTTGCGGAGCACAGGCTCTGGACGCGCAGGCTCAGTGGCCATGGCTCACGGGCCCAGCTGCTCCGCGGCATGTGGGATCTTCCTGGACCGGGGCACAAACCCGTGTCTCCTGCGTCGGCAGGCGGACTCTCAACCACTGCGCCACCAGAGAAGCCCTGAAATTGATGGATTTTTAAGACCAAGCAGTTCAAAGATCTTCAGGAGACCAAAAGAAAAGCAAAGCAAACACAAGAAAACAAGAACCCCACCCTCTACCAAGAGGCAAGGCAGAGATGCCTCCTGGAATGTTTTACAAGGGACAATCTAAGTTGAGAAGTGCCTACCCAGCTCAAGAGTGGAAACAAACAAACACAGAAACACTTGATGGCCACATTCATCGTCCTGAAAGACTTTGAAGTTTTGTGGTAAAAACGATGGAAAAGAAAGAATCACTATCAGGGCCTTGATTAAAGAAAGGAGCAAAAAGAACAAAAATCCTGATGTTGGATATAAATCTCTGAGGCCATAGGAAAGCAGATGTGAAGATACCCATTAGATTCAAGCCAGAAACCAACTGGATAGACAAGTTTACTATGAAAAGATTGAAGGGAAAAAGGTCAAAGAAAAAAACCCAGAGTCCTGTGGTACAGAGCCTTGCATGTAATAAGCCCTAATGTTTGTTAATGAGTGAAGGAATGAATGAATGAGTTTAGAAGAATCTTCCCTATGATTAAGTACTTATGGGAATATTGTTTTGGCTTGTTAGATGTTAGGAAAAGAATAGTAAAAATATATACCTTGTGAGCACTCTTTTCAATGAAAACGGATGACTTCTCCTTCCTTGAAGGAAAATGTTAAAAAAAAAGGCCATCTTTTGAAGAAAGATGGGAGAGATACTGTGTTTGGGAGAAGATGGCTGCTTTCAAAGCACTTCACAGTGAACCCAGGGCTTGGCTTTGAATTAAACTTAAACCCAAAACAAGCTCACGTCATCATCAAGAACCACACACTGCAGTGTTTGGGATCTGCCATTCCCAGGACTTAACTTCAGCAATTCTGCAATCCACGTATGTTCAGAAGAGCTGTTAGTACAATTTTCTCTTACTTGCATTTATCTTCAAGTTTTTCTCCCATGAGACATTTAAAAGTTAAGAAACCAGAGCTACCCTTCTATAAACTGCTATAAAACTATAAGCCACTTTACTATCACCAAGATACTTCATCAATGGTGTGATTTTGTTTTGTGTTGGCAAGATCAGGAACAAAATCACATTTTCACAATATACCTCCATCCTTTTGGCGCCCAACGTCTCAGTTTATGGATCACTTTGGGGTAGGTAAAGATGCCTCCAGTGATTTTCCTCTGTGATCCTAAGAGAAGGTCATGAGACCTTTGGTTATGGAAACAACTCCAGAAATAACTCTCCAATAATGAGGGAAAGAACAGAAACCCTTGGCCATGAAACTGAAGTCAGGACACTACATCTGTTCTCCTGAGGCTTTAGGCAGCTCAGCTTTAGTTTTCAGATATGAAGGAGCATAAATAAAAATTGTGTTGTTGGCATGGGCTCCTGGGAGAGACGAGACATGCCTCCTCGAAGCTCTCCAATACTTTTGGAAATAGAATAATGGAGTTGGGACTACATATAACTAGAAATAATCCACTGAGATTTGTTGGGTGGAGGTTTTAGTCATTTCTCCTTTTGGGACAATGCTCCTCTAATTTCTATGTTTGGTTAGTAGTTGGAACATGACACAGGTGGCAAACTCTGCCTGCCTTGCTTCTTGTAAATGCTGCACATTAGAAATACCTGGTCAAACTTTAGATGTATCAGTGTCAGGTGGCCCATCCTAACTGAATTAAATCAGAATTTCTGAGGGTAGGACGTGGACATGGCAGACCTATGGTTTTAAAAACTTTTCAGTTTATTCTAACGAGCAATCAGGGTCAAGCATTGCTGTTGAAGGGAACAATGGTCTATAGAGAGGGAAAATATCAAATGTTAAACAATGCTCCCCTGATGTCTGAAATTTTCCTCCAAAATATCCAATGAGAAACATCACTGGTGTTCCTTTCTCTCCATTTACCTGCTGGTTGAGATGACAAAGGTGACTGGCACAGTAGACACTTGGCACAGATCTGATGAAAAATTGTTGAGTGGGTGGCTTGATGGGGGTTAAAATGACCTAAAGGTGGGTCATGCTAAGGGAGAATGAGGTAAGTGGAATGAAGTTGGATGAAGAGTATCTGAATCCTCATGAGTTAGAAAGTAGAACACAATTCCCTCCAGGTAAAATGTATTCTTATGTTTCTGGTAACTTTAAAGTCAAATTATATTCCTAGATCCAACCTTTTTCATACAATTAAAGAAGATATTACACCATTAGATAAGCTCAATATCAGTGGTAGCGTCCCAACAACAGTGTTTTCGAGTCAGGGCACCCCAAAATAATTCAATGTGACTGTCATGTACCAAAGAATGTTCTACTAGGAATATAGAAAAGAACTTAACTAGAAGAGAGACAAGAAGTCAAAAAGTTGCCTGTAACTTTCAGCTGTCTGGAAGCCTAAGCCATTTTCCAATGATCACAGGTTAGTGAGAGGTTGCCAGGGTGATGAGAGAGTGGGAAGCCATTGACTTGATAATCATTACATATTTATGCAATGCTTTATCTTTGTTGCAGTGAAAAGAACTTTGCGAATTTGGTTGCCTCATCACTTCTGCCAGTATTCTCTTGAATAAGGAAATTTTTAAAATTATAGTATGTATATATAGAGAGAATATTCATATGTCCCCAAATATATGAATGGCATGATTCCTCCCCAATGTTTAAAAAATAACTCTATATCTTGAGATGCTTTGGATATTTTATTTTTCCATATAGCATTTAAAAAATTTGTTAAAATATCTAGTAAATTTACCATTTAATTTACTTACAGAGGTACCTGCACTGTATTGTATTTATATTTATTGCTGGGTTTTCACTGTTTTAGAGTTCACTATCCAGGGCTGACACCTCCTCCTCCTTTCTCTGGCTGGTGGCTTTGGATCCTCACCTGTCCAGCACTAGTGACGATGAGAAGGCAGGCTGGGGTGATGAAATGTAAATCTGGGAACTCTGTAGCCATGCTGGCTAAAACAATTTGGCTTATTTGTGAATTTCCATTTGCCATACTGGCCTCTCCCATTCTACCTGAGGTCTACTCACCAAAAGCTTCTCTTTGGGGTTTTTTGGGTTTTTTTTCCCAATAGGCCTAAGATGTCTAATCTTGGCCCTAATTTTAGAGGTGCCATAGCTGCATGAGCCCCTGGGATTTGTCACCAGCTCTCGTGTCTCTGGCTGGCCTGGCTTGTTGTGAGCCAAACTGGAGCAAGTCCTGGGGCAGGAGGAGAGCCTTTCCTCATTTCTCTGATCCTGGCAGCACCAGGCCTGGCAGGTTCTTACTGGGAAAGTGAAAGGAAGGAGGGTGTAAAATATGGGAGAGACACCCATCAGAAAGTTCTCTTTTTGCCTTCCACTGCAGTTTGTGCTTTGAAAACCAGGCTTGAGAGGCATCCAGACCCTTTGAGATGGAAACTCCCATTATTTTGCAGATCCTGGTGGTGGTGATGGGGGTGAGGGAGGCGGGGAATGAATATTTTGGATGGGTCAGCTCCTGGTCTGCCCAGGTGTCTTTGGAGACCAGCTCTTGTCAAAGAAAAGGAACAAATAAAAAGAGAGAAAGTAGGGGGTGGGGGAGGGAGAAACAGAAACAGAGAGAGGCCTTTGCTGAGCCCATGCCTTTGTGCACCGCATTCAAACTGATTTGTACCCTTTGTAGTCTTAATTATTTGTGAGAGCGGGATAACAGGAGTACCCAGCTCACCCATTATTTTCTGCATAAAAAAAGGCACACAGAAGCCACTGATCATTTTTGAATTAGCAAACATGATACTAAAAAAAAAAAAAAGCATAAAAAAATTCATTAATACCATCAGGGATTAGGAGGCTGATTAAAGTGTAGCTGTTAGCGTATGCAAATTAGCGATAGGCATTTATCGGGTCCTGTGCAAGCTGTCTTGGAGCTGTAAAGCCCATGTATGTTTTTCAGCTGATTAAAATAGTTTTAAGTTCTGGAGAATGTTTTTTTTTTGGTAGGGAATTAAAAAAAAAGAGACTGTCATCTCTACTTTCCCTTTTGGCGAAATTTCTCTAAAGTATACTCCAACCATTCCACTTGACTGCACTCTCTCGTGCCACCTCCTTTCCTGTGAGTGGTGAGGATACTGCATCCCAGTTACTGCGAACTGAGCTCTTTCCGATATTTCTATCTCTACGAGTTTCTCAGAACTCCTGTGACAAGCCAGATGGGTCCTTAGCAATGGCCCAAGGGGCTACAAGGACTCCAGGTTCTCCCCCAAGATGAGCATCCCCCCGTTCCCAGGATGAAGGCATATGAAAAGGTTTTTGTCACTCAAGCTCAGGGTATCAGGCGCTCCCATACATGAGGGGAGACTATGCTCACTCACTCCAGAGCCTTGGTTTTGTGAAAGAAGGAAGGTGGCGTGAGTCAGAAGGTGGCAGCTGAGAGACCAGGATGGATGTACACGGACACAGACACTTGATGAGCACTGGGTGGTCATGGCTGACCTTGGCCTTGAAGCAAAGGCACTGTGGGAAAAAGGAAGGAGAGTGGGACTTCTCCACTTTGGGTCCAAATCCGAATCCCATTTTCAAGACTTTCTATTAGCATATGAGAGTGTTTTTTTTTTTACACTTCCAGGACTACAGAGGACTATCTGCTGACTACTGGCCTGTGGATAATAGTCATAATTATTATTGTTGTTTATTGAGCAATTACTATGTGCTAGCCACCATGGTAAACTCTTTTCCTGTTTAATCTCATTGTCCCCACCACAAATATAGGAGGCAAGACTACTCCTATCCTCAATATGGAACAAAATAAATCCAGAATCTGACCCCTTCTTAGCGTCTATATTGCTAGCCTGCTGGTTCAAGCCACTACCTTTTCTAATTTGGATCTTGCGGTATTTTTTCTAACTGGCTCCTTGCTTCTATTCTTCTCCCCAACTCTGTCCAGACTGTTCTAAGGACAACAGGCAGAGGGATGCTTTTATAATAGAGTCACATCCTGTCAACCCTCTGCTCAAAGCCCTCAGTAGCTTTTCACGTGGAGTAAAGGCCAAAGTAAAGGCTGTTGGAGGATGGAGGGAATGAAAAGTGCTCACCAAACTGAGAGGGCATCTTGAGACTGAAAAATGAGGTAGGCAGCTCTATATAGTCAATGGATCAGTTTATTATAGGGTAACTTACAGGGTGGGATGGGAATTGGGCGTACAATGATCTGGAAGCATTCGCAGCTGAGCTCTGCACCGCCAAGTGGCCACTGGGACAATTTAATAGTTAACCTAGGGCATGGGAGTAGGTGCTTGGAAACAGGACATGCGGTGGGTAAATAGTCTCATGGGCACTGGGAAAACATCAGGGAAGGTTTTTATTTTTGTTTGGGGACTAATACAGCATAGAGGCTACCTGGTCCTAATGATTATTAAGCAATGTCTATTAACTACAAAGACCTTGACAACAGAGAAGTGATTCATTGCACAGTACAGGCCTGGGTAGGGTCAGTGGAAGAGCAAAAGGAATTGTATGGCCCCAAGATGGCGTCAGTTACGCTAACAGTCATACAAGGGCCCACACAGCTACTCAATCTGCCCTATTACTTCTCTCACCTTACTTCCACTCCCTCTCACTCCACTCCAGACACACTGGCTTTCTTAGTTTTCCTCAAAAGCTCCAGACACATTTCTATCTTGCTTTACTTTTTCTTCCTTCCATAACACTTATTTATTCTCATATCATTTTTAAAGTACTTATTTATTATGTTCATTATCTTTTGCACCCAGCTAGACTATAAACTCCCTGAAGGAAGGGAACTTTGTCTATTTTATTCACCAGTGTATCTCATATATCTAGACAAGGCATTTATTGTGAGCTCAGTCAATACTTACTTGTTGATTTAAAGAGCTCCAGAGTATTTGTAAAAATTCTCATAAATAATAAAAAATGTATTGTCAAAGTCCCAAGAAGTCAGGAACTATGTCTGACTTGGTTATTACTCTATTCCTAGCACTTAACCCATGGAAGGCAATAAATAAGTATTCATTGAGTGAATAAATAATGGGACTAAATTGGGCAACCAATATTTTTGTGCAGAAATATCCTTTTCAGTTCTGGTCACACAGTTTAAAAGAAACCTTATCTGGGGAGGAGAGGTGGGGGAAGGATGGACTGGGAGTTTGGGGTTAGTAGATACAAACTATTACATATAGAATGGATAAAGAACAAGGTCCTACTGTATAACACAGGGAACTATATTCAACATCCTGGGATAAACCATAATGGAAAATAATATAAAAAAGGATGTATGTATGTGTGTAACTGAGTCACTTTACTGTACAGCAGTAATTAACACAACATTGTAAACTGACTATACTTCAATAAAAAATATATAAAATAAAATAAACCTTATCCATTTATATTGAAAGGATGATTTAAAAAAATTTTTTTTTGCGGTATGCGGGCCTCTCACTGTTGTGGCCTCTCCCGTTGCGGAGCACAGGCTCCGGATGCGCAGGCTCAGCGGCCATGGCTCACGGGCCCGGCCGCTCCACGGCATGTGGGATCTTCCCGGACCGGGGCACGAACCTGTGTCCCCTGCATCGGCAGGCAGACTCTCAACCACTGCGCCACCAGGGAAGCCCAAAAGGATGATTCTTTTAAGGCCCAAATATTTATTTAAAAAATGGTTTTTTCAGTCTGACAAAATAAGGGCTGTAAGAGAAGCATCAAATTGTGTAGAAGGGTTGACTGATTCCAGCTGGAGTGGTTCAGTAAGGTGGTGGCAACTGAATGGAGCTTTGCCGTATGATCTAGTTTGACCAAGCCTAAATAGTGGAAACACTGACCTGGGTTCAAATCCTAGGCCTGCCATTCACTAGCTGTGTTACCTTAGGCAGATCATTTGACTTTTCTGAACCTCATTTTCCATATCTGTAAAATAGGGATAATAATAAGTTTTCCTCACAGGGTTGTCATGAGGTTTACTTGAGATACTACTTGTAAAGACCTCGTATGGTGCTGCCAAGGATTGTTATCAGTAATAATATTTTACAGTGTAGTCACATCATAGTTCACTTATCAAATAAAAGATAGTTCTATAAATGAAAACAGCGTTGGAAAGTCTAGTTTTCTGGAATGAAGTGCAGCCATTGTCAAGAAGCAGACGGGGGACTTCCCTGGTGGTGCAGTGGTTAAGCATCAGCCTGCCAATGCAGAGGACATGGGTTCAATCTCTGGTCCTGGAAGATCCCACCTGCTGCAGAGCAACTAAGCCCATGTGCCACAACTACTGAGCCACAACTACTGAAGCCTGTGCGCTTTAGGGCCCACGTGCTGCAGCTACTGAGACCGCGTGCTAAAACTACTGAAGCCCACTCGCCTAAAACCCGTGCTCCGCAACAAGAGAAGCCACTGCAATGAGAAAGCCCATGCATTACAACAAAGAGTAGCGCCCGCTCACCGAAACTAGAGAAAGCCCGCACACAGCAACGAAGACCAAATGCAGCCAAAAAATTAAAGAAAAAAACAAAGAAGCAGAAGGGCTTGAGGAAAAGCCAGAGTGATGTCTAATGTTAGATCTTGCAATTTGACTAAATTAATCAGTGAATCAACTATTACATGCTTATTATTACCTGTTATTTGTAAAGTAGGCATTGTGAGTGACTCAGAGAAATGTAAGACATGGTCTTCATCCCCAATTCAGCCTAGAGTCTGGTAGGTAAGATTTGATATAATGGACATCCATTATTTTGCAGATCACTATCCATTTATGCTTCGCCTGGTCAGAGTATCTGGATTTTTCTGTGGTAAATCACCCTGTCCCTCTCTCTGCCCAAGACAGTTTGTATAGTGTTGGCACCAATCCCACTCCAGGTCCTGGGTGGACCTATGGCTCAGCCTCAGCCAGTCAGGGCATTGCCTTTCCCTGGCCTCCTGATTGGTTCAGGGGTGGGCACATGACCCAATCAGAGCCAGTGAGACTCAATAAGACTTTTATTGGGCCTGCTGTTTTTTCCCACTTGACTTGAACCCAAGAGGAGGTAAGGCCGAACGAAGCTGGAGTAAACATCTTGCCAGCACAGAGAAAAGCCATTCTGAAAACGGGACCCATTACAGAGCTGAGAGAGGGAGAGAGAAAAATATCCTAGTGATTATTTGAGCCACAGAACCAAACTGTATTTGAACTTGGATTTTTCACTTATTGGGCCAATAAGTTCTCTTCTTGTTTAAGTCACTTTGGGTTAAGATTTCTGTTCCTTGTGACACCAAAAGCATCCTAATGGATGCACTTAATATTAATTCATGAAAAGGCAGAGCACCAAAAAACAAACAATCCCAGTATGCCCCCAAAACAAAGTCCGTATAAATAAATAGAAATCTGTCATGATTGGCTAACGGGCAGTGTGGACGCTAATGACGATTGTGAGCTGACAAAGCGGAAGGTCCCTCCTCTGGGAACTGGTGGCTGCAGGAGGTCACTCCCCTCACTCTATCTTCCTCTGCAGCTGCCCGTGACCCTTGTAATTGGCAGGAAGGGCTGTCACACAGCTTTGGAAGCCAGGTTGTTGGTCACTTAAGGCTCATGACAGCTCTCAGATGCCTTTCCTTTCAAACAAGAGGGACATGGATCCAGATATTATCTGATGTTGGCTTAAATTGCCGTCTTATGAGGTGCAGTAAGTTTTGTCCAGCTTCACTGCTCTCTGACTTCTCTTTTCTGTATAGGTCCTATTCTCAACTCCCATCAGCATATGTTGTTTGTCATCAGTCTCATGCGTTTCTCTCCCAGTGGTCTTGGGCAGGCTACACAGAAAGAGTAAAAGACCTTGCAAAATACATACTCCACTTTGACATGTTCCCAATGAGAGGACTTTTGGTTCTATTCAGCATACATAGCTAAATTCTTATGTCATGCTGGGGACAAAATATAGCCATTGGCCTATACAAAAACTTAAATTTACAAGATATTAATACAGCCCCTTGAGGAGTCTTACAAAATACAACCAGTACCTCACCTTCATTTTAAGTTTGTGTTAGTTCCCTCTTCATTTTCAAACCAAAGATCTGGTGGGATTGAGTTAATCAGTGAATCCTCCTTTTCTGCTTACATGGCTGGATGCTCTCTGTTAGGCACCCTTTAGAGAACTAAACACCAAAAACCACATTTCTCTATCATTATTCTTATGGATCGTATCTTGTTAGTGCTGCTGATTAGCTGTGTTGGGCCAGAACAGCTAAATCCTGCATGGGTTTTTAGCAAGGGTATGTCAGGGGCAGAAATGAAATTATTGGCTTGGGAAGGGAATTGATGGCAAATACCTTTTCTTAAAAAATTGGGTTCCTTGTGACTAGTCAACATGTTGGCACATGTTGAGCCTCATGTCACATTTGAGCACACTCCCTAAAAATGAAATGAATTTTTGTTTATGGTAAACCTATTTTCTTCTTGTCAGTACTTACCTATAACAGGTGAATTTGAACCCGATGTTGGTCTTAAATTTTTCAGAGAAAGTATAGTGAATGTTTTGTTAAGGTATTTGAACCAGTTCTCTTCCCTGTGACAAAAAGTTTCATTCCTGCACTTACCATACACTTTCTAAAATGACATACAATTTTTTTTTTTTTGGCCTTGCCGTGCAGCATATGAGATCTTAGTTCCCCAACCAGGGATCGAACTCGTGCCCCTTGCATTGGAAGCGTGGAGTCCTAATCACTGGACCACCAGGGAAGTCCCAAGACATACAGTTTGTATGATGCAGACAATCTCTGAAAGAAGAAAAATGAGTGTGAACAAGAGATCTGGCTGTTCTGACCCAGCACAACTAAGGAAGCCTGCTTTGCTTGAGGTGAAAGCTGAGGCTCCCACATTCACCTGTCATGACTAATTGGAATGAAAGAATCTGTCCTTTGTGTCCAATTCTGTGGTGTAGATTAAGACCCAGCCATAAACCAGCACTGGTTTCTGCTCCTGATGACACCATTATCATTTTTAAACTTATCATTTCTTCATTAAAGCAATCCCAGAGCTTATGGGGTTGTTGACAGAACATAAATACAAACATAAAAATAAATCATACAATCAAAGTCCTTGAGAGCTGGCTGGGACTTCAAGGTCAACTGGTCCAATCCCCTGTTGAAGTGATATAGCCATCAGATTCTTTACCTCTGTCCCCATGTCTTTGTTTCTAAAATCTCCTTTAACATGAAGGACCCCCATGAGGGGCTCACTAGGTCTTATGCTTTTCTCTGGCCCCGAAGATAATGTGTCCTACAGTTTGCCTAACCTTTGTTATACCTCAGCTGAGACCTCTCTGTTTCAGGCTGTGGGGTGTTTCTCCCTGTAGATCTAACATGCTCTGGTCTTCTCAGATCCAGGCTGAATATGATGAGTCCTTCTTAGCTCTCTTCCTATGTTGAGCTTATTGGTTCTTGGGCCATTGACATCACCTAGCTGGGCACCTTTTCCAAAACATACATGCTTACGTTTAATTGATGCATAGTACTGAACAACATGATAGCAAATAATGGTATTGAATAGCAAGATGAAAATCCTTTCACATATATATATCCTAGTGCAAAAATACATACACACACCTCTTCAAGTTACGTGACCTTGCACAAGTAACAACTTCTCTGGGCCTCAATTATTTTCCATAAAATGAAGGGTTGAATTAGATGAGCTCTTACATACCTTTCATGGATCTTCCCTGATAGATGAAGACTAAATATTTACTTATATTCTCAGAACGAATATAGGAAGCAATTGTACTCAGATATTCCCTGACAAATGGAAACATTTGAGTAGCATGGAAGAAAATAAAAGGTTTTAAATTTAAAAATAAAAAGTTATAAATCTCCTCCCTGAAGCAATTTGCCTGTGTAGATTATGAACTTGATTTTCCCTCTTTCAGGAAATGTTACTTGTAGGCCTTGGACACACTTAGTTGGTCAAGTAAAAACTCTTGTTCAGCTGGAGAGCATGTTAAGAAATGACCTAGTTTAAGTGCTTTAGAATAGGAAGCTTGATTTTAGTTCCTGCTGCCAGCGTTGTCTTTGATGCAGTTCACTTCTCTTTGCCCTGTTTTTCCACCAGTAAACAGGGATCCCCTGCAAATTTACAGAAAGTTTGTAAACCAGATGACGTACTGGATTTGAATTCTACTACGTGTGTAGTAGTAGCTAGCTTTGTAGATCACTGTGTTTTCTGTGCATGTGGATGTTCTGAACTAGATTCTATCCTCTTGAGAGTAGCAGTGAAGGCTAGCATTCCCCTCTGACCTTTGCCCTAGTACACAGTACGATTCAGTAAGGCTTGGTGAGTGGTTGACAGTATGCCAGAAACCCATGCACGGTCAAGGCATTCACCCTATCCCAGCATCAGCCTTAAAACAAACAAATAAACAAACAAACAAGGTTTCTGATACAGAACTTGAGTTTTATTCATTTTTAATTTTTTTCTTTTGCTGTCAACAATCATGGTGAACAAACTTAACATTCTACTGATATCTGAAGGAGAGAAAAAAGGGGAGAGAAGATGAACAACACCCAGGGCACCATATATGAAATATAAATGCCTGGGTAGCACTGTTCTTCCATCGAATTCCAAGGCGCAGTTTTCTAGCTATTTATATTTTGTGACTATAAAAAAAAAGAATAAAGTTTCAGGTGAAAAATGAGTGATGAGGCTATGGAAGATGCTTACAACATTATTTTCATTGTTCAAAACGCCAAAATCAGCCTAAGCTAAAATGTTTTGCTGATGTCCCTAAAATATTCCACCTTTGGACAGAACCATTAACTATTTTTAAAAAGCCAATAATCAATAAGTCTTAATTTGTTGCACTGACATTTATGCAGGTTTCATCGAGATGAAATTAATTAGAAAGAAAATGGTTTCTCAGCGATTGGCAAGAGGAAGGGAGTCCGTGGCAAGATAAGTTTGACCCTGTGTCTTGGAAACATTTTAATGAGGTGAAGCCTCAGCGCATTTGGATCTGGCTGCTTGTTGAGCATGCACTGACATTTCTAATGGGCTACCAGAGGTTTCTAAAGTGGGCCAATGACTCTGAAGGCATTTCATGGGTCACGGGAGTTCTAGGTGGATAGAAACAGTAATAAGACTGAATAAAATGTACATAGTATGTGAATTAAGCATCTGGGATAAAGAGCTGTGAAGAACAATCTCAGCAAGAACACAGCATCCCTCCCTCCACATTCTCAGCTGAGATACTTTAGTTTCTGAGCACCATTCACTGAAGTTCAGTCCGATCCCAATTTGCTGGCGCCAAAGGACTATTCCTCTATGAGGGGGTCCTCTGCCTAGCCCTGCCTGTGCCATTCACCAGGGCTAACCAGGTTCTGAGAAGAGTGGGGAAGGGATATTCATCCCAGAGCTCTTGGGGGATAGCACTTGCTTTAATTAGTTCAGAACCTTTCGTATCAATGAGATTAATGGAATTAGACAAGGAAAATACTAGCAAGACTTGATCAAATACATTGGATTTCCCCCTCAGTGCATAATTAGGTTAGAGGAGTGATTCAGAGAACACCCAAGGTACTGGCTCATCATTAATGTAAGTCTCCATGGGAGACCAGAAGGACCTGGACACCGAGGTTTTCAGCATTGGGGTCGCATGTCACTGGGAGGAAATGCTGAGTAGCCTGGCAGGCCAGTTCTGCTTGGGCCCAGGGCCTGAGGAAGGGTAGCGGGGGCTGAATATGGTAGGTTCCCTGATCACAGCATGGCCACTCTCTTGAATCGTCTTTTCCAATGCGGGGCCTCTTTCTCCTCCTTGTGTGACCCGCTTTCTCTCTTGGGAAGGCTCAGAGGGACACTTCCTGTTGGGCAAGGGCCCTCCAAGCAGGTTAGAAGATGACAGCAGCTAAGTGAACAAGGAGGAGACAAGAAGCCTTTAAAAAAAAGAGTCATAGTCAAGAATATGTTTTTTCCTGAAAGCATCTAAGATTTATGTAGAGCCTTAGGACATGAAGGCAGCAGAGAAGTGGCCAAGGGCAGGGTGTGCACTGACTTTGGGTTCCTGTTTAGAGTTAGTTACCACAACAGTTATGAGAGCAAACATCTCCTTTGCAATCACTGTGTACCAGGTACCGTGCTACACATTCTACGCTCACTGTTTTCTTTAATGCTCTCAGGACCCTCCACAAGACATTTTACAGGAAAGGAACTGAGGCACAGAGTTTTAGGAACTTACTGAAGGTCACACAGTTGGCAAGTGGATGAAGCCAGTCTGAGTGCATTTTGCTCACCAACTACATCTGCTGTGTGAAGTCCCAAGTGTCCTTACTGCTAGGGAACATCGCTCTATGGTGGAGTATTAAAGGGATGAATAATGGCTTCCTAGAGAGGATGGTAAATAAACTGAGTAAGAAAGTTAGAAAGAAAAAGAGTCCATAAAGATGAAGGGAAATCAACATCAATGTTGGTGACACCTGACTCCGTGGAGAAAGGGGGATTTCTGCATCATTAGAGCTATACAAGCAGGAGATTCTTCACAGGGCAAATCTGTCCCCTCTAATAAGATCCCTCCAGAGGCACGTGGAACACCAGGCAGGCATTGGGGTGACAGGACTCTAGGTACTCCACCAGGAAAGAGGTGTGTCTTGCAGGCTGGGGAAGATGTGAGGACAGTGCCACGTGCAACTGAATATCAACCAATCAGAGATGGGTTGCCCCCTGGACTCATAAACCCAGAACGTGACAAAATGGACAGCAGTGTGAAAACACACATGACTTCCCAATTCTGCTGATTTGCATATGCCTTCATTCCAAAATATTACTCAAGCCCCCCACCGTGTGCCAGGAGCTGGGAAGACCAAAGTTAATAAGGTAGCAACTTTACCTTCAAAGAGATCAAGTTTGAAAAGATATAAACCCAAAAACTGCAACAGAAAGAAACTGATGATTGATGCTAAAATGGAGATATAGGAATGTCACAGTTCAGACTCAGAGGAGGCAGAGGTCAGCTCCATGTGGGTGGTGTTGGAAGTCCCTCAGAACATGTAATATCTATGAATGAAGAAAAGCACCAGGTAGAAGCAGAGAAGAGGGGAGAATATTTTCGGAAGAAAAAAAGAGAAATTCAAGACCTCTAAAGGATTTGCAGTTCTGGAGAGGAAAGTCTTGGGAGTAGAGGGAGAATTTTCTGCTTCTTTGTTCATCTTTAAAAGAAAGGAGGCCATTGTCAATGAAGAGTAGATTATTGATGGTCTTAAAGAGAAGGGTTTGTTTTCCCACTCCACTTAAGAACTGACGGATAAGGACCAAGGACACATTCTAAGGCTGTGTTTGATTAAAGACCCACGTGCTCACTATTGAGCCTTTCAGCCTGAGCAGGAGAGAGAAACACCTAGACAAGCTGGGGAAGTTGGACAGTCAGAAGGACCGTGTATATGGTCCTCGAAGAAAAAGTATCCTGGTTCAGTGGAAGGACTATGTGATGGGGAATTGGATGTAGGGTTTTAGCTCAGATTTCGCAATGAATTAGTTACGTGAGCATGGACAACTGATGTCTCCTCTCTCGACCTCGGTTTCACCTTGCTGTCTGTAAAATGAAGGAGTTGGACTAACTGGCCTCTTTCTGTTCCATGACACACCTGATTTTCTTTTATTCTAATTCTCTGGGAAATGGATCAGGAATAACATAGCCTCCCTCGGGTGTGGGCAAGAAGTCAAGCACACTCAGAAATTCAACACAGAGAGGGAAAGGCATTCACCAGGCATAGCTGAGACCCACAGCTTGATTGACAGGGTTCACAGGACCACACGTGGTGAGAGAAAAGGAAGGGGAAGAGCCTCGCGGTTCCAAAAGAAAGCCTACTTCTCTGTGAAATCCAGGGCAAACGGGAGAGGAACTTCCGGGTGAGTTTCTCAGAAGAGAGAGCAGGATGCTGCTTTCACCAGCAAGCTCTGCAGCTTGTCCAGTCAAAGGGAGGCAAGGCAAGGCTCTACAGGGCAAGGCTTGAAATATGCCTTCTGAGGCTGGTGAGTGCAGGTTTAGGGGCTTCACCAACTCCACTAAAACCTGAATGCCTGACAAGTTCTTGGCTTGATCTGCTATTTAATCTCAGAGAAAATAGAGAAAGCTGGGAGAGGATCTGCTCTTTTGAGCTCAGTTCTGACTCCAAGGGTCCAAAACGAAATGCTCAAGGCAACAGGATAAAAAAAAATTTTTTAAAACATTTTTGTAGAGCAGAAAAGTTCAAGAAATAGATAGTGGGGTGAATTGGTGTAATAGCCTTAAACAGTACAACTTTTTCAAATGAGAGTTTACTCCCATTTGTTTTCCCATTTGAACGTCACCAAAACGCCACAGGGTGGGTTGGTTTTGCAGATGAAGAAGCAAGCCACAGAGCTAGTGGCTGGAAATGCCTGGCAAGAACCTGGGTCTTTGATGCTCCATGCCCCACCCTTTCGGGGGCATTATCCTGCTGCCTCACTGGAGGAACTTGCACCAATAAACACATTTTTATCCAACATAAAGCAAGGGCTTTCTGTCCTTACAGGAATATTTGCAAAATACAGAAAAAGATAAAGAAGAAAAATGTAAACACCCTCTCCAGAGATAACTGGCATTGTTTTCTTAGATTCCCTCCAACCCACTTCTCATTTTGAAAAATCAAAAAGTTGAAAGGTAATGAACCTCTGTTAACCTTTCACCCAGATTCACCAGTTTTCAACATTTTGCCGTGTTGTTTTATCCACCTTTGCTGTATTATTTGGAGGTAATTTTCAGGCATCATGACATTTCATCCCTGAATATTTCGGAATATGTATCATAAGAACAAGCTCATTCCCCTACAAAGCCACAACCACATTATCACAACCAAAACTTTAATATTGATTGATATCATCTAAGACTTAATCTCTACTCAAATTCCTCTATAGTCATCTAAATGTCCTTTGTAACTTTTAAATTTTGATCCAAGATCTAATCGAGTTCCACATTTTGCATTTGATGTCATGTCTCTTTAGTATGCTTTAAACAAGAACAGTCCCCCATGGGTTTTTTGTTGTTATTGTTGTTTTGTTGTTGTTTTGGGGTTTTTTTTGGTCTTTCACAACATTTACATTTTTGGAGTGTCCAGGCCAGTCATCTTGGAATAATTTTCAGATTTTGTGGTCATCATGAGATTCCCTTTAAACATTTTTGGCAAGAATACCACATAGGTCATGCTTTGTACATTTTGGAGATTTAATTTTCTATACTGAACCTATATGGTTTCTCTAATCAAAAAACTGACTATAAATACATGTTATTGTTTTTAAAAAAGCTTTCAAAAATATTCCAACAATAGCATAGCATTTGGTGCCTGGCACTATGCCTAATACATTGTTCAATGAATTTATAAATGAATTCAGGTACTGCCTCAATTTGTAATGAGCCTCTTGTGCTTGGGAGTATTCAAGCAGAGGCTGCATTACCCCTGAAGAAAAGAGTTGAAGAGGGGATTTGGCATTGAGAGGAAGTCTTCTCCTTTGACTCTAGTGGAGTTCTCTGGAGAGTTTTTTTTTCTCATATTTCAAATTAGAATGTAACATGAACATTACTGTTGGAATTTTAAAAAGTTCTTCCACATCCTTCTCTTTTTCTTTCTGCTTCTGTCATTAAGTTCCTTCTTTCTTTCATCATTATTTTCTTAATTGTAAACTTCTCAGCACTTTACAAGTCTTTTCAGCCTGTGATACCAAGAATGCCCTCTTATGCTCTTTTGGAACCAGTGAGGAGTTGAGCTGTCACAGAGGAAACCAGACCACAGACCTGGCCTAGGGAAGAGCTGTTTGTTCTAGAAAACTATTTCAGGACACCCAAGTGTGCTTCCATCAGCCGAGAGATGTGCAGAGTCCTAGAAGTGGTGAGGTGATGTGAGGAAGCCACCTACACCAGGTTTCTTAAGAGGGTGCTTCTATCACATTTCCTAGTTTCATCAACAAATTCTGTACCCTGAGTTGCCTTTCATTTCAAATGGTCTTTTTGGAGTTTGTGCCTCTACATAGTACATGGAAAGAATAGCTTCTATCCACCTGTGTGGGGCTGTTGCATTATTCCACTGGCTTTTTTCTTCCTGGGCTTGCTTGGGTAATGTTCTTCCCTTACAAATTTCATCTCACTGCACTGTGCATTGAAATGACACAGTTATGGAGCACACAGGGAAAAAAATTATAATGCTATTAAAAGTTATCATAAATTTCAGATCAGCATCACTTCTAATCCGATACACAATTTTACTGCCTCTATAAAGTAAGTGATTTGCAGTGGTCTGAGGCGTCTCCTGGAGCATTTTACTTCTTTTTAAATTAAACACACCAACTTTGTGCTGAATTCAGAGTGTGGACATAAAAAAGGGGGTAAAAAGGAGAGGGAAGGGACATCAGATGGGAATTGCAATTGAATCTTTATATATGCCATCTTGGCACTGTGGTACTAAATATAGTGCCAGGTAAATAGATGTGCTGAAATATTCAGAATAAAAAATAAATGTTCCAATAGCAGAAGCAGTGAGCCCCAAGAATGTTTCCACAGTGGGTGCGCTTAAAATAATAAAATACTGTTGTTTAAAACCACTCAATCCTAGAAAACCCTATGTTGTAAAAGAAAAAAAAAAATATATATATAGATAGATAGATAGATAGTGCTGGTATATATGTGAGGGGCTATGTATGTTGAACATATATATGTATATAAAAACTCCTAGGACATTTTGAAGAACCTAGGGGTAAGACAGAAATAAAGACACAGACCTACTAGAGAATGGACTTGAGGATATGGGGAGGGGGAAGGGTGAGCTGTGACAAAGCGAGAGAGAGGCATGGACATATATACACTACCAAACGTAAGGTAGATAGCTAGTGGGAAGCAGCCGCATGGCACAGGGAGATCAGCTCGGTGCTTTGTGACCACCTAGAGGGGTGGGATAGGGCATGTGGGAGGGAGGGAGAAGCAAGAGGGAAGAGATATGGGAACATATGTATATTTATAACTGATTCACTTTGTTATAAAGCAGAAACTAACACACCATTGTAAAGCAATTATACCCCAATAAAGATGTTAAAAAAAAAAAACTCCTAGGAAATTAAATAGACTGTAAGGGGCTTGATTTTACTGGTTGGAAAGTTACACTGATTATTTCTTTGAGGTGCATTAACTCCTTCTGCAGGCTTAGGACATCAGAAGTTGTCTTTTACTAAATGGTTACCAAGTATTCTGAAATGTGGTGTCCCCAGCAAGGTCTGATGAATTAGCCCAGGTACAGACATGTATACTGTGTACATAGAGAGAAGTGGCACATGCCCAAGTGTTAGTACAAAAGAGAACTCTGTTCACAAGGTTTCTGGTTGAAAGGATTCAACTGAATGGTGACATTTTTTCTCCACCACACCCAAATGCAGTAGGTGAAAAAAAAAAAAAAAAAAAGGTTTCCTAAATGTTTATGCAATACTCTGAGCTAAATACTGAAGATACAAATTAAAAAAAACAAAAACAAACCATAGGTCTGCCCTCAAGAGGAAGCTCTCAGTTTAGAGGGGGGACTTTATAGGAAGTCAACTAATAATTTCAGTAGAACGTGTTCAAGGTTGCGACAGATGTCAGTGCGCACTGGTAGTGCACAGAGGAGAGGAAGCCACATGTCTGTCATGATAAAATGAAATATGGCAACTTATATCCCTTTCAAATTGGGTCTACATTGTCCAGTCCAAATATTTTCAGCAATATTAATTGATCAATCAACAAATAATATATTAAACAAATATGTATTCAACTCTGGCTACTATATGTTGTTTATTTCCATGCTTATCACACTGCCTGGAATAGTCAGAAATGAACTGAATATTTTTTGAATTAATGAAGCTGGTGGTACAAAGATGGATAGTAATACCCAGCCCGAAACACACTTTACATCTGAAAGGTATTCTTACTTAGGTTATGTCATTTAATCCCTTACAGTGAGGTAGGTACTATTTCAACTTTACAGATGGAAAAACAGAGACTCTGTGAGGGAAAGTGATTTCCCCCTAAACATGTGTTGGGCTGGATGAATCTGGGTCATCTTGTTGCGTGTTTGCCCTGGTTCTGCCCATGTTGGGTTGTGTGTGATGCACATGTACAGTCATCAGTGTGGATGAGTCATGTGTTGGGTCTGACTCCCAGTAGAACCAGAGGACCTGGACACGGTTGTCTTTGAACTGTGGTGACGAATAGTTGCTCTTGGGATGTCCTGTGGATTGACTGTCACAGATCAGATGGACAGAAAGCTTTGATCACAATGTGATGCTAGAGTCAGGTAATAATGCATAACATTTATGGGACATGTAATACCTGTCAATTCACTGTCATCTCTTTCAGTCCTCACTACAGTCTTGTAAGGTGGGTACTATTATCATCATCCCTGTGTTACAGGTGAAGAAACCAAGGCAGAGAGAGATTAAGAAATTTCTTTAAGGTTATACAGGTGAATATGCTGGAGTTAGGATTCTAGTCCAGACAGTTCACCTCCAGAGCTTGTTGCCTGGAGATAACAGGAAGTCATTTATACATCTCATTTGTGTTGATGGGTGTCCTTATTATTACTGGAGACAGGGTGCTGTGCTAAGAGATAGTTAATGGATGTGGAACGTACCTTATCATAAGAAGTAGTTGCTATTGTGTGGAAATGAATGAATGAATGAATGAATGAAGTTGTTTCTAGGGATATTCTATCATTGGAGAATGATGTATCATGAAGGGCAATCAAAAATCAAATAATCAGGGGCTTCCCTGGTGGCGCAGTGCTTGAGAGTCCGCCTGCCGATGCAGGAGACGCGGGTTCGTGCCCCGTTTTGGGAAGATCCCACATGCCGCGGAGCGGCTGGGCCCGTGAGCCATGGCCACTGAGCCTGCGCGTCCGGAGCCTGTGCTCCGCAAATGGGAGAGGCCACAACAGTGAGAGGCCTGCATAACGCAAGAAAAAAAAAAAAAAAAAAAATCAAATAATCAAATAATATTTTGTATTTAGAAAACAGGTTATATAAACAGCAGTGTCAGAAAAGTTGGACCTCTTGATGTGAAATACAATGTATTGTGAACTCTAAATATCTATTAACTAGCTAATTAATGCATTTAATAAATTAATTAGTGAACATTTGTTAAGTGCCTGCTAATGTGTTAGATGCTCTGATAGGAGTTCATTTATCATATCACTGTTGTCTTTAAGTCAGGCCATCTTACCTGAAACATGCAGATGTTGAGCCTGTAAATGAAATAAATACCAAGGAATTGGTGATTCTTCATTCCCATGAATATTGGGTGATATTTAGTGAAGATTCTGTAGTTAAGATTCTGTTTAAACACACACTGGAACTGGTTGAGTTGGGGACAGATGTGAAGTCTTTCATCTTGCCTAGTTTGGGGGGACTTCTTGAACGTGATGAAGCTTTAATGACAGAGGTTAGCTGACCTTGGAGAAAGAAGAGCAGTTTCAGCTGTGGGACTGTGTTCTGTGTCTGGTCACTCATTAGAACCCTTAATACATGCACATTTGCCATTTTACTCAGGAAGCCTGGGGCTCATGACACCCTGAAGTCAGGAGCTTAAGTAAAAGTACAATTGGCAATGATGAAGTTAGGGCTGGGAAAAGAATGTGTCATCAATGAATGAATTTATTAATTAATAAATCATTTTATTTGTAATGATTACTTTAAAACTAGTTTTAAATAAGCTTTCAGATACTTTGGTGAGATGATCCAACTGGGCTTAGGGAATATGAATAAAATTTTTTAAATGGCATTTTGGGATCCAATTCAAATTAACAAAACTTTTCAGTTAGAAACAGATACTAGCATTGCTTCATAGTGGAGACCAGAAATTTTATTATATAAGAAATTGTGTACAACAGATTGGATCAGTTAGGAAGATGTTTAGTTTCAAGTAACAGAAAATCTGACTTACAGTGATTTCAATACTGTAAGTATTTTAAGAAACATATTTACATTTAATTTAAATAGATATCTCAGATGTCTGGAGTTAGGGGGCTGAAAATCTTGATTAAGTGTTTCAGGGGAAGCAGGCTTGCTTTTTATATTTCAGTTTGGCTTTCTCATGTTTGCAATATGGCTTCACAGTCAGAACCTAGGTCCCATTCAAACATGAGAAAAGAGAGGTGGAAGCCAGCCACACTGTATAAAGAGCAAAAGTTTTCTGAGAAATCCCAGCAGACTTTAGCTTCACTTCATTGTGCAAAGTTGTGACTCAAGGGACTCCTAGCTGCAAAGAATGCTGGGAAAATGATCATTCTCATGTTCCAGCCTCTATGTAGCCAAGGGAAAAGGAGTTGGAAAAGGTGTTGAGTCCATTAGCCCCCAGTGAGGCCTCATAGATGCACTCTCAAATCTTATTCCAAAAGGAGTTAATCTATATAATTAACATATTATCTCTGAAATATATTATGGAAAGTTTCTAGTCTCTAGAAAGTTTCAAACATATCCAAAAGTACAGACAATGATATAATAAATCCCCATGAACACATCACCCATCTTCAATAAATATTAACTCATGGCTAATACTGCTTCATATATATCCCTACTATTAAAAATATCTCTGGATATTTTAAAGCAAATCCTAGACCTTATATCATTTTATCCATAAATATTTCAGTGTATGTCTCCAACAGTTAAAAGGACTATTTAAGAAGAAAATAGAGCCATGTTACCACTATCACACCAAAATTAAATTAACAAAAATTCCTTAACATTATCAAATATTTAGTTTATATTTTGCTAATTATCTCATCATTTTTTTAAGTTTGTTTGAATCAAGATATAATTGTTGCCTTTTCTCTATAGAATTAACTATTAATTATTTTGTTCATGATTTTAGAAAAATTTTAAGTTGATGTATTTAATACTAGTGGTTTTTTTCCCTCTCATTGTAGACGAATGCCTATGCACTTAAGTATTTTGAAGTACTTATGAAAGTCAAAGATTTATTGTGGCAGCCCAAGGTTTGACCACCTGTACAAAAAGGGTCTACTGGATTTGAGTATTGCTTCCTAAAGTCCAGCTTGAAGGCTGAGAGATCGAAAAATAGGTGTATTCCTTTGGAGCAGCTCTGTGCATTAAGAAGTCTTAGACTAAAAGCTCTATGTAAACTTCCAAGCTTGGGGATGACTTGCAGCATGTGTTGGCGGGTGGTAGCACAGATGCAATGCCCTTTCTAGTGCCCGCTCAGGCTCTCAAGTTTGTTTATTCAAAATCAACAGTTAGGGGAGGCCTTTCCAAATATGACTCAAAGACCAGAAGCTATAAATGTCGAGAGACTAATAAATTTGAGTACATAAAAATAAAACACTGGTATATGAAAAGAAAGAAAACATCAAAACATAAACAAGTTTAAAGACAAATGACCAACTGGGGGAAATGTGCACCTCATATCATAGACAAAAGTCATTCATCAAGCAAGAGATGATGGTGCTTGAACTGGGATGGTATTGTGGGGATAGAGTAAAGTAAACTGACTCGGGGTATATTGTGGAAGTAGAGCCAACAGGGTTTGCTGATGGGTTGGAATTAGGACATGAGGGGGAGAGCAAAAGAGGGATCAATTCTAGGAAAATTGTTGGAAAATAGGCAAGTCTCCAAATAAGAGAAAAAAGGAGGTAAGAATTAGTGGATTAACTGTTCCCCTATGAATTTTGGGAACATAAAATTTCAGTGACTGTACTGAAATACTTAGCCCTAGGTGATGGCCTTGCCATCCCAGGTCATGCACAAAGGGTAGAGTCAGATATTAGCTGTGTAGGAGATAATATTGATAGTTCTGGAGTTAGGCGGCTTGTATGAGGGTTCTGACTCTGCCGTTTGCTACCTATGTGATCCTGGGCTAACTTGCCAACTCAACCTCTCTGAGCTCTATTTCTTCATAGGTAGAACAGGTCTAATAATACCCTAATCATGAATTTGTTCCAGAGTATAGGTATAGACTTTTGTTATGCTTCCTGATTATGTAAAATTTATCTGTTGATCTATTTCAACTAATAACTTGGTAAAAAGCGAGTACTGTATTTATAGATTTAGTATCCTCTGCCTAAAGATTACTAAATAAAAACTTTTTTCTCTACCTTTCCAAGCTGGACTGCTTAGAATAGTCATTTGTCAGGGACCTCGCATGATGATATGTTTACATCTTTAATGCCAATTCTGATGATCTCAATGTCAGTCTTTTCTTAACTGTGAAAGACTAAGAAACTACCACTGTGGGAGATATCACACCTCTCTCTATTTAAAAATAGCTTTACTGAGGTTTAAACTGCACTTATTTAAAGTTTACAATTTGATAAATTAGACATATATATACACTCATGAAACCATCACCACAATTAAAATAATAAATGTACCCATTGTCCTCATAAGTTTTTTTCTGCCTCTTTGTAATTCTTCTATTTCTCCCTCTCCATCTTACCCCTTCCATCTCTAGTAAACCAGTGATCTTTTTGTCCCTATAGATTAGTTGTATTATGTAGATTTTTTTTTTTTTTTCCGGTACGCGGGCCTCTCACTGCTGTGGCCTATCCCATTGCGGAGCACAGGCTCCGGACGCGCAGGCTCAGCGGCCATGGCTCACGGGCCCAGCCGCTCCGTGGCATGTCGGATCCTCCCGGAGCGGGGCACTAACCCACGTGCCCTACATCGGCAGGCGGACTCTCAAGCACTGCGCCACCAGGGAAGCCCCTAGAATTTTATATAAATGTAATCATATAGTATTTACTCTTTTATTTTCTTGCTTCTTTCACTTAGTATGATTTTGAGATCCATGAGTATCGTTGCATGTGTTACTAGTCCATTAAACAGATTATGTGATTGGTTTTTTTTTTTTTTTTTTTTTTTTTTCGGTAAGTGGGCCTCTCACTGTTGTGGCCTTTCCCATTGCGGAGCACAGGCTCCAGACGCGCAGGCTCAACGGCCATGGCTCACGGGCCTAGCCGCCTCGCGGCATGTGGGATCTTCCCGGACCGGGGCATGAACCCGTGTCCCCTAGCATCAGCAGGCGGACTCTCTACCACTGCGCCACCAGGGAAGCCCTGTATGGATATCTTGAAATTTGTTTATCCATTCACCTGCCAATGGACATCTGGCTTGTTTCTAGTTTTTAGTTTATTACAAATAAAACTACTATGAACATTAATATACAAGTATTTGAATGGGCATATGCTCTTTATTTCTTTGTGTAGATCCAGATTTCCATCTGGTATCATTTTCCTTCTGTGTAAAGAATTTCTTTTATTTATTTTTTTGGTAATGCTGATCTGTTGGTGATCAATTCTTTCAGCTTCTTCTCAAAATTTTCCCCTTCAAATGCACTTTGTTTCTGAAAGATATTTTTGCTAGGTACAGAATTTTAGGTTGACTTAAAAAAATTTTTTTTTTTAAATTGAAGTATAGTTGACTGATAACTAACAATGTTGTGTTAGTTTCAAGTGCACAGCAAAGTGATTCATATATATATATATATATATTCTTTTTTAGATTCTCTTCCATTATAGGTTATTATAAGATATTGAATGTAGTTCCCTGTACTATATAGTAGGTCCTTGTTGTTTATCTATTTTATATATAGTAGTGTGTATCTGTTAATCCCAAACTCCTAATTTATCCTGATTTATTTCTTTAGTACTTGAAAGATTGATCCGTTATCTTCTTGCTTTATTGTTTCTGAAAAGAAAGCTACTGTAATACTTATCTACATTCCTCTGTACAGAGCTTTTGTCCTCTGTCTTTATGGATTCTCTTTATTACTGATTATTAGAAAATTGATTGTGAGGTAACTTGGTGTACTTTTCTTCACGTTTCTGTGCTTGGATTCATTGAGCTTTAGGATCTGTGGGTTTATAGTTTTCATTGAATCTGGAAAATTTTCAGCCATTATCTATTTAAACATTTTTTTCCTTCCCCACACCCCAACTTTAGGGACTCCAGTGACATGTATAAATTGGCTCCTGAATTTGTTATTCAGAGCACTGATGCCCTGTTTTTTTGTTATTGTTATTATTATTTTCTCTATTCATTTGGGATAATTTCTAGTTGCTAATTCTAATATCTGTGGCAATCTGAGTTGGTGTACATTGATCGACATTTCTCCTCATTTGGGTTGTTTTTTCCTGCTTGTAAAGCATGCATAATTTTTGATCTGATGACTGACATCATGTGTTTTTCCTTGTTGGGTGCTGGGTTCTTGAATTTTGTTCTGGGATTCAGTTTAGTTACATGGAAACATTTTGATCCTTTTAGGTCTTGTTTTTAAAATTTGTTAGGTGGAATTAAATCAATTAACCATATTTGTTGGGGGCATATTTCTGGGCTATTTATTATGTTCCATTGATCTATGTGTCTATTCCTTTGCAAATTTGTATTGTCTTGAGTTCTGTAGCTTTGTAGCAAATCTTAAAATTGGCTAGTATGGGGCTTCCCTGGTGGCGCAGTGCTTGAGAGTCCGCCTGCCGATGCAGGGGACGCGGGTTCGTGCCCCGGTCCGGGAAGATCCCACATGCCGCGGAGCGGCTGGGCCCGTGAGCCATGGCCGCTGAGCCTGCGCGTCCGGAGCCTGTGCTCCGCAAATAGGAGAGGCCACAACAGTGAGAGGCCCGCATAACGCAAGAAAAAAAAAAAAAAAAAAAAAAATTGGCTAGTATGAGTACTCCAGATTTATTATTCTTTAAAATATTGTTTTAGGTCTGCTAATTCCTTTGCCTTTCTATATACATTTTAGGATCATTTTGTCTATATCTACAAAGACTATTACTGGGATTCTGAGTGGAATTATGTTAAATCTATCAATCAATTTGGGGAAGGATTGATATCTATAATTTGAATCTTCCAATCCATGAACATGTTGTCTCCTCATTTATTTTCATCTTCATTGATTCCTTCATTAGCAGTGTAGTCTTTTTCTTCTCCTTCTGGGACTTGGATGACAATAACTTTTGTTATTGTCCCTCAGGTCCTGAAGTTCTTCTCTTTTTTTTTTGCAATCTTTTTTCTCTTTGTTCTTCTGATTGGATAATTTCTATGGAAATATCTTCAAGTTTCATGATCATTTTCTGTCATCTCCATTCTGCTACTGAGCCTATCCATTGAATTTTAAATTTCAGTTATATTATTTTTAAATTCTAGAATTTCCATTTGGTTCTTCTTGATGTCTTACGTTTCTTTGCTGAGACTTTTTATTTTTCCATTTGTTTTAAGAGTGTCCTTTTTTTTTTTTGAGCATTAGAGAAAAAGAGCTGCCTTAAGGACTTTATGAGATAATTCTAACATCTGTATCATTTTGTTGTTAGTCTCTTTCATTGTCTTCTCTCATGTGAGCTGATATTTTCTTTGTTTGTCATATGCTGAGTAGTTTTGCATTGCATCTCAATATTTTGATTATTATGAGACTCCAAGTCTTGTTAGGTCCTGTGGAGAATTTGATATTTTTGTTTTAGCAGGAAATCAACCCGGTTAGGTTCAGGCTGCTAGTTTCAATCTGTCTTCTGTGGGCTGTGTTTCTAATATTTATTAAATTTCCAGAGCATTAGCAGTACTATTTACTGCTGGCCCACATGTATGCTACCCAGGAGTTTGTAAACAACTTTATGGGTTTGTTTTCCAAGTTCCTCCCTCTTTGCCATCTTCCTGGTATTTTTGTTTTGTTTTGTTTTCTGGGGGGCTCCTCTTTTCAGTCCTCCAATGCAGAAAACTGGGGCCTTAGTTACCCTGCCTTCTGCCTGCTGCTGCTCCTATGTCCAAAATCAAGTGACAAGGGCAGGAAGAAGAGAGAGGGAGAGAGAGAGAGAGAGAGAGAGAGAGAGAGAGAGAAATGGGAAGTTTGCCTCATTCTCTTGGGAATACAGCTCTGTTGGTAGAAGAAAGTTACCCACCATTCATAGTTTTGGCTCCTGAGGACTTCTGTTGCTGCTACCCACTGTGAGTTTGCTTGGAGGCTGGGAAGCTTGAGAATGGAGCAAAGAAAAAGAAGATAGGGATTTCCATAGTCTATCTGAGCATTAGGAGTTCTATTTCCCACTTCTGGAGCCAGAACTAGGAAGCTACTACTGGAGCGTTCTCTGTACCTGGGTGCCAACTTCTGGGTTTGGGGCTTCACTGAGATGAGGTTGGGGGATATTGGTGGGATATCACTGCTTCAGTGATACTTTGAATTCCGGTCTGCATGCTCCTATATAATTTCCAGAGTTTTCTGTCCAGGTTTTAAAGCTGCATTTAGTGGAAGAGCAAGATAGAGTATGCTTACTTCACCTTATCCCAAACCAGCACCTTCAACCCTGTTTTTATATTATCTGGTCCTGTTATTTCTAAAACACCTATAATTCTAATATTGTTTATCCTATCTCTGGCTTCAAAGCAATAATTGTCTCTTTTTTTTTTGGCTGTTTCCTCTACATTCTAAGAGAGCTTCCTAAGGTTTTCTTCTACATGAAGGATTTCATATTTTAAAAGAAGTTCTACTTTTTATTGTGTCAAAGGAGATTTTAATGCTGTTAATTAATTTTTGGTCTCTTTTCAATAATTCCTCACCTTACTTATCTCCCTTTTGATCTCTTCCTGATTCACTTGTACCTCCTGTGTTTCTATTCCTGTTCTATAGAGGTTCAGTCTTCTTGTATCCAATTAAGAATGCTGAACAATTTTCTAGGAATGTATTCTAGGTCCGACAGGAAATCATTTTCATAGTCTTCTCTTACTTTGGATCTTCAAGAAGCTGCTTTCGTTTCTTTTTTTTTAAAGTTTCCTCCTCTAATAAGGGGAGATTATTTCAAATCTGTGTTGCCAATATGTACAACATATAAATTCCAAATGGCCTTGGTCTCTACTTACTCTTCAGTCATATTCTCTTCCTAAACCTTCTGTTTAAATTTCTAGTGCCCAGTGGGTTTTTATCCAGGGTTGGGTTGCCAGATTTAGCAAATCAAAATACTTTATACCCAGTTAAATTTTGCATTTCAGAAGTATAGACCATACTTCTACTTAAAATTATTCATTCTTTATCTGAAATTCAAATTTAACAGGATGACCTGTATTTTATTCGACAGCCATAAACCAGAGTAATTGGGCCAGAGTGAAATAGAAGCATCTCCCATTCTCTCTATTTACCTTCCTAACAAGGGGATCAGAGAGAGTTCATGCAATGTCACCATCTCCAGGATGCATTGCCAGATCTTCCTGTCTCTTTCTTCTCTACAAGAGAGAAAAAGCTCTTATGGTATTGTTTCTGAGCAGTTACAGGTGGTCCAGTTTATACTAATGAAGAAATAAGTGTTAGGCTCCATTCACATTGACCATGCTTACGTATTTATGGCCTTGGTGCCATTCTTAAAAGATCCTACTTTAAAACTGAAGATTAGGCAAATAACAGCCAAGTTCTTAGAAGAGTGTTTGGAAATCATGGTTTCTGATATCTAGACTAGAGAGGGAACAGTGTGAAGACAGAGAAATAATTGGCTGTTTGTTAAACAATGGAGATAGCAAAAAGAGAAGATTTTGATGGTGTATTATATTCAATGAACTCTCTAGTTTGGGAGGGGTAGGATGTGGACAAGCTTAGCGCAAAGGAAACAATTAGTAAATTAAGATGCAAATCATAATATGCTCCAGAGCTGTAGGTTTTGTGTGATTGCGAGCCAGGGCACAGAGCGTGGTTGGCTTATTTCGGTTTGTGGAAATCTGAGTTGAACTTTAAAGAATGGAAAAGATGATGTGTTTGAACTAGTGTTTAAGGCTGTGTCAGCACCTCTGACAAATGAAGGGTTAATATCCTTAATCTATAAGGAACGCCTACCAATCAATAAGAATAAGATAAGCCTGGAAACTAAAAAATGGGCAAAGGACGTGAATAAATGACAAAAGAAGAAATACAAGTGGATAATAAATGTATGAAAAATGCCTAACCTCATCAGTATTCAGTGATAAGCAAATAAAAACAAGATACAATTTTCTGCTTACTCAATTGGGAAATACTTTTAAAGTGGTTTAAATGGCAATATCCAATATTGGTGAGAATGCAGAAGATGGGCACTCTTACTCTGCTTTTGGGAAGGCAAATTGATTCTATGTTTCTGGATATATATTTAGAAATACACACCAAAAACTTTAAAATGGTTTTAAACTTTTGATGAGGTAATAACACTTCTGGGAATTTATCTTTAGGAAATAATTAAAAATGCACACAAAAATATATATACAAGGATATTCTTTGCAGTATAATTCATAATACAACAACAACAAAAAGGAAAGTACCTAAATGTTCTATAGAGCAGGGATGGAATGGGGCATGTAGAGGGTGAATGTTAGGGAACCATTAGAAGTTATACTGTCAGAGAATGTTTAGTCACACAAAAAAGTGTTAAATGTTCATTGTAAAGATAGAAATGTGGGTAAAAACATTAAAATACAGTATATATATTGTAAATCTAATTCTGTGCACTAAATTGATAACTGTATAGAAATGTACTGGAAGGAAATATATTCTAAGATGTTAACCTTGGATAACTCTGAGTAGCAGGATTATGAGTGATTTAAATTTTCATATATATGTGTACATATATAAAACTAAACACAGAAATATACATATATAAATGTTTATTAATACATAGTAAGCTATATTAATTTTCTACTTTTTTTCCAAAGAACAGCATTACAAATGAGAAAGAAAAGCATAAATGTTGTTTTAAAATGTGTATATACTATCAAACATTATTTCAGTGAGAATAAGCAACAAGTAAAATAATTACTTGACAACTTGTGTTGAACAGTTTAGGTTAATATTTGATCTGTTCAACTTATTGCTAAGGTGTTTTGTATACATGGTTCAACAGGATTTTTTTTGCCTTTGGGAGTTTTGAAGCTGCTGATTAGAGCCAGCTAAGAAATTACTTACTATAATGTGTATATTCTATGAATTCCTACTCAACCTCCAGTTCAAGTAGAACCCTATCTTTGTGAAGGTACTGTCTAAGTTCTTTTCTCCTCTGTGCTATCCTTGGGTCAGTCTGCTCCACGTGGCTCTGAGCACTTTGTGTCAGGAACCTTGACTGATTCATCCTTGAATTCAGTGTCCTACCTCTGTAGATGATATATATCAGGTGCCCAAATGATGCTGATTGGTTGGTGAATGAATGAATAAATGAATATGGAGGAATGGCTCTCATTTGATGGTGTCTCAGCAAATGAAAATGTAATACCTTAAAGGAAAGGTGGTGACTCAGTTACACTAGACATTGGAATCATCCAGGTTTGGGGTTAAATATATGTATTGCTGTGTGATGTTGGGCAAGTCACTTATCTGAGCTTAAGTTTCCTGATCTGTAAGATGTAAAGTAGACATTATCTAACTTCTTTCATGAAGATTAAAAGTGCTAATGAGTACATACAGAGGACTTTGTACAGTCCCTGGTACATAACTCCTATTCAATTAATAGTAGCTGATAATGATAATCATCATAAGATATCATAATTCATAAAATAATTTGCTAAGTAATCCTCAGTCTATTGGTTTAATGGGTTTTCTCCTTAAAATGATTTTTTTCCCCCAAATCACCTGTATTGATTTGGATATATCCAACCCAAGGAGACATCAAGAGAACCACCTCTCACTACCCCTTCCTCTGCTTCTTTCTTCTAGAAAATTCTCTATTTCTAAATTGTTGAGCCTCAAGATCTGACTTATGTGATTGACCTGATATCTTGACTTCAAATCCTGCTTTATACTAGTTTTGCTTCCAAAGTAGCTCAAAGGCTGTGGAAGAAGCCCACCCTTTGCCCCATTTTTCTTCCTCTTTAGTTTTAGCACCAGAAGCTGGAGGGCATTGCCTCAGCCCCTGCTTGGATTTATGTTTGGCACCTTTGGGAAAGAGGGTAGACCCCCAACTCCTTGGCTCGGATGTGAAGACTTGGGTTTCCTGCAGGAGGTCGACCGGCTATTTTTAAGGAGACACTTTGGTTGAGATTTGGAGAACTTAGTCTCAGAGAAACAGAATCCTGGGGGGCTAGTCTCAGAGAAACAGAATCCTGGGGGGTGTGACTCTGGCAGGGCCCACTGTACAGTCTTTCTCTGAGACACTTCTTTCCTTTGTTTGAATTTCAAGGTTACAAAAGTCAGAATTCAAGGATAACTATGAAAGATCAGTTGGTAAATGTGTTACAAATGAAAGAAAAAGAAAGCCAAATGAATGTTTAAAGCCTTTTTTTGAAGCAGAACAGAGACAGAGCTTTTGATCCTTTATCACCAAACAACAAAATATTGGCATGAACTACACGTGTCTGAGTGATCCTCTATCCGTCTATGTGCACACGTGTGTCTGTATGCCCACACACAGACACGCACAGTGGGATTCACACACGCTTCCATTTCTCTAAAAGCTGTATTTTCCCCCTACTGACTTCTTTCTTTTCATTTCTTTCTTTTCTTTTTTCTTTTTGTCTCTCTCTATTTTTTTTGATATTTCAAAACTGGCAGTTCAGGAAATGGTTGGAACTGCCACATCTCTGTTCTTGCTAAAGAAATCAATGCTAATCCTATTACTGGCAGTTATCACCTATCCCAGAACTCACAGCTAAAAGAAAAAAACACACACACTGAGATGTCAAAGTAAGAAAAAAAAAGGGGCTGGGAGGAGGGTGGTGCCCTTCATTCGCTTTCAAATAGTGATTGTTTTCTCTCTCTTCTTTTTGATCATTTTTTTTCACGTGTTAGAAGAGAAACCAAACTACAAAACACCTGTGCTCACACAACATTACCAGTCTGATTTAAAACCACATGAGTCAGAGTATGGGCTCTAATTTAGATTTATCTTTCTCCAGTGTGCCTTGACAAAGTACTGATAAAGAATATTTAGCATGGTTCCCAGTTTTATTTAATAACAATAATAATGACACATACCACTGAATGGTCACTGCAGGCACTGTGATAGGTGCTTTCTGCAAATCATCTCATGAACTACAACAAGCCTCTTAGGTGGGTATGATAAGCATTCCCATTTTTGAGATTTAGAGATTAAAACACAAAATTTCCTCATTTCAGCTGAGTGATCTAGGTAGAAAGGGGCGGAGTCTGGTTCTGCATCCAGTACACTACTGTATGGTACCCACCCTCTTCCCACGGTCCTCTACATCTAGCCCTCCTCAGCAAGGTGGACTGGGAAGTGACAGAGAAACATTTAAAATTGGGAATTTGCTATTTCTGACCTTTCAGGATTTATTACAGAAAATCAAACAAATCTGATATCGTTGGGTTCTTCCCTCCTTACAATGATGGCCATTTTCACATAAGCATCTCTCATCTTCCCTTTGATCCCGCTGCATAATCAGATGGACAGGGCTATGTGTGCTTGGGAATCTACAAAATAACAGGAGGGAACTAATTCAACTGAATTAATAGGCATCAGCATTCTTAAATTGACAACCTACCCACGCTCCTGGTCTAAGGATTACACTTTGAGTAGTGAACTTCGAGATGAATGGTGTGCATATTACCTGGGAACTTATTAGAAATGTAAAATTCCAGCCCATCCCAGAGCTACTAAATCAAAACCTGCATTTTAACGAGATTCTCGGAGGAATTGTATGTACATTCTAGTTTGAGGAGCACTGGTTTATGATACCTCTTCCTTGCTGAAGAGAACCTCCCTAGAGTTAGAACCCTATCCTTTACTCTGTGAAAAGCACAATGCTTGGCACACAATGTGAGCTCAAAAAATGTCCAGTGAATGAGTGAACAAATGAACCATCTACTTTACCAGGTGATGGGGAAAGAGAACTCATGTGGGCTACTTGCATCCACACAACTGTTGGTTGATAGAGTTGGTCCAGGAGTGACTGAAGAAGGGCACATACTTCATTCTATCACCAGGCAGACTTTCAGGCTCATTGCTACTTGGTTTGCATCTGGTGTCCCTGAGATATTCATTGTTTCAACAGTCCATTAATCAATCCATTGATGTGTATTGAGTTGCCAGGAACTCTACTGAGCATGGGACCACATGAGAAGGCAGGAATACTTTATGACCTATGGGGAAAATAGCATTTGTTTCTCTAAGGTTGAGGATGGAAAGTAACTTGTTTTCTGGATTGTTAAATGTTTTGTGCCAGTAGGAAGATTGTCCTGGGCTAAATTCCTGTTCCCTATGGACTATTTTCCCCCAAGATAAGAATGAATAATTATAATAAAACACTCAATTTATACGAATAATTATAATAAAATATTCACAACATACCTTATTCAATAATTATAATAAAAGTTTCCAGGAACTATGCTGAATATTTTACATGAATTATACAATTCAATTCTAATCCATGTCCTTTTGCATTTGTAGATGCTGAAACCTAGGGAAGGAGCAAATGGCAGAGCCAGAGTCTTAACACAGATTTTTCTGATTCTGAAGCTCATGTTCCTAATCACTGCCTAATTCTGATGTTATTCAAAGTTAGTGATATATTTCATATTATTCTTGGTTTTTCCTATAACAGGCATAAAAATATTAATGTGTAACAGGGACAAAAATGATCACTGTATCAGTTCTTGCAATCTCCCCTTCTGCCTTTTGCTTCTGAGAAGAAAGGATTTTTTTTTTTTTGTACAGAATTCGGGTAAAAAATAAAGAAGAGCCTTTTAAGAAACCAGAGGAGCTAGAGGAAATGCATAATAAGCTGAAAGAAATGGTAATTAGGGAAGGAGAGGAGAGAGACATTGGTCACATGATATCAGCAAGCATTTTTGAGAGTTGGGTGTTGAGAGTGGGAAAGAGAAAATTTTGAGGACAAGCTAGGTTCTAGGTGAAGGACACTGAAAGAGGCAGTCCTGGGGAGAGAAATTTTAAGATTTTCTACTTTAAATAAATTGCACATCCTCCTTTGACAATTTTTGAGACACCTGGTAAAATTTAAAACAGTTTATATAGTACAAAGAATAAACCACATGGGACTATGGGATTTATTCAGGTTATAGTTCTAATTATTTATCATGAACTTACTATCCCTGATTTAGATTGTTTAATATTTAATAGGCATGTACTATAGGTGAGGCCTCTGTGGGCTCTGCTAAAATATTTTATTCTCTTTTACATTTTATTTGTCTTCTGCAAATAAATCTAATTTAATTTGTATTATAAAATTGTCTTAAGAATTTAAGTGTTAGGAAACAAAAAAATTGCCCTATGGGACTTTTTACTTTAGCTTCTTCTGCCCCAGCTGTACCGATTTTAGGCGTCCACCATCTCCCTGGTAACATGATGGAGAGAACTTGGCAGAGCCCACAAAGCCACTCATTATCACATTTCCTCACACAATCCGGAATTGCTGCCTTACTCAGTTCTCTTAATTTTAAAAACCAAATAAGAAAGAATTTATCATCCCAGTGTTAAATGCATATGATTGCCTCCATGGGGAAGATTTAATTCTCAGGACACAGAGGTAGGAAATGCTGTTAAGTGTGACAAGCCCAAAGGCCATGCTGATCACTGCGATGCATTTGATTTAATCCTGGATGTTGGGGGACTTAGGAAGCTCAGCTTCAGCTCATGGCCCAAGCTCTCCCAACAGCTTATGAAATGCTAATATAGTGAGCAACCTGGGATGATCTCACTTCCATCAAGAGCACAGAGAAGACCCAGGCTATTATATCTTCATCATCTCAATAACAGCTGGGATTGTTTCAAAATTGCTACCCTGGATCACTCATTTCACCAGCCACCAACACCAACACCAAGACAAATATTTCTTATAGATTAGACACTACTCCATTCCTTCTCCTTATGCCGCACTTCACTAACAAAACAGCTTCCTAACTAGTTTCTCTGTCTCCAGTCTTCTGCTGCCTAATTTTTTCCCAAATCTACCTTCTATACTAATATCAGAGTGGAAATAACATAAAAACAGTAACAACAAATCCTATGTGTCATTCCTTTGTTTTAAACCTTCTACGGCTTCCAGTTGCCTGCAGGATAAAAGCCAGAATCCTTTGAATGGCATTAACGGGCCTTCATGGTCTGGCCCCAACTTCTTTTCCATTCAAGAGCAACAACAAACTGTTGGCTGTGCTTTCCTGTAGGCAATGGAGAGCCTCCTTATAAATTCTAAAGTAAGGGAATAACATTATCAGACCTGGGTTTTAGATGGAGTGCTCTGATGCACAGAATAGAGGATTACTTGGAGGGGGCAAAGGAGAGACAGGAGAAACTAGTAAAATAGTCCCCTTGAGAGAGACCCAGGACTCCCTTTTCTATAGCTGGAAAACAGAAAAATCTGGCTCATGAAATCTGAGAGATTTGTATACTTTTTCCTGGTTGGACACCGTGGGCGCTAAGGCATGACTATCTCCAGCCTTTGTAAAAGTAAGTCTGAACCAGCTTTGTATAAGGTTTAGGCCCTTCTCTACAATGTAGCAACTTTTGCAACATGGTAAAAGATGGAGTACCAATATGAGGAATGACAGGTGAAATTACTTCCCTAGTGTGATCCGCACCTTCAAACTTGGAAGAGCCCCTCCTATCTTTTTCTTGTGAGATACTGGCATCCTATAATACTTCACTGAAAAGTACCAGAGGATGCAGATTTATTTGACATCTTGATTCCAGTGGCAAAACTTATTTCTTCTACCTTATCAGTAGGCCAAACAAATAACAAAATTACATAATTTCCCACATCAACCATGGGAAGCTGATGAGACAAAGTATTTTAAAGCAAAAGGTATTTGACTTTATAACCGGGTGGCTCTGTTTAATAGATAATGAAATTGATGAAGACTGAAGCCATCTGGGAAAACAGGAAGGAAGAAATAGTAACCAGAGCAACTTGATACTATACTATAACTGCTCAGCATCCTTAATTACAATTGGTTTCTAGTTTGGTCAACAGGATCAATGCCATTACCTGTTATATAAAATTCAGGAAGGGGTAGGTCTTGGAAGAGGAATGGTTGATCTTTGCACAAGTTGAAGTGAAGTGCTTCTAGGCCAATGGTTCTAATTGTGTGGTCCTCAGACCAGCAGCATCAGTATCATCTGGGAATGTAGTAGACATTCAAATTCTTGGGCCCCACTGAAGATCTACTCAATCATAACCCTGGGAGGTGGGGCCCTGCAATCAGGGTTTAACGTGCCCTCCAGGTGATTCTGGTGAATGCTAAAAACTGAGAACTTCTGCTCATGTGGTGGATGAATGACTCTGAATGGGGGAGGACAGGACTGGGCATTCAGATTTGAGAGTCATCAGTGTGATGCAGTTGTCATGAAGTCTGGAGCTTCCCTTAGGAGGATAGTGCAGAATGAAAAGGATGGGCTGAATGATGGAAGAGGAGCCACTATTTCCAGCTCTATAGAGTTTATATATATATATATATATATATATATATACATATATATATATATTATATTATATTATATTACAGTGGGCATATATGATTTTTAAATCAGAATGCCTTTTCAATGAAATTTTTCAAGGTTGCAAAAGAGAGAGAATGCAACAAGGTGAAATCTTGAAGCAGGAGCAGGGTCAAGACGAAAACATTTCGGATGGGACCGACTAAAGCATGTTTAGGCAGAGACCTAATATGCATTATTTAAACTTTACAACAATCTCTGTGAAGTAGTTATTATTTTCCCCAAGATGAAACCAAGGCTCTGAGAGGGTAAGTCATTTATCTAAAATTGCACACAGGTGGAGCCAGGATTTCACTCTGTGTCTTCAGCAAAGCCAGGCCGTCTATTATTCCTTGCTCAGCTCTTGGGCCCTGAGGTAGGCTGTTACAGCAATGGCCCCCAGTAAACCACACCTGCCTATATCTGAGATTTTCTGAAGTCCCTTCCCACACTGACACTGGGCTTGGCCATGTGAGTTGTTATGACCAATGGGACATTAGCAAACATGATACAAGCGCTTGAAAAAGCACTCATCCAGTGGTGTCTGCCCCTCCCTCTTGGGTTTTTGGAGCCCACCGACATGTGTAAACTCAGGTTAGTCACCCGAAGACACAGGACCAGTACCATCTGCCAGTCAAGTGAGTGAGGCCATCTTAGACCACCCACTCTGAGTCTATTGCCAGGAAACTCATTAATTTTGGCTTAGCCTCTAGTGAGGAAGAGTCTCCCCTAGTAATCATAACAGCTAGCAAACAAATGACTTTTTATAAGCCACCACATTTTGAAATAGTTTTGGGATTCAAATTTATGCTTCCTACGTGGTCCAGGAAACCCCCAAGTTAAAAAATTAGCTTAAAATGGTCCTGGATTGATATATTGTTATTCTAAAATTGTAAAGATACATGGAATTATGACTGTGAAAGCATCATGCAAATATATAAATAAATATAGTTTTCTTATCCCAGGAGACTGGGAATATAGAATTTAAATTATTATTATTATAATTATTTTGGTTTTGAATCAGTGATTCAACTTGGTATGTTAGCCTGATCAAGGATCTACCCCTCTCGTGGCCTTTGCTTCTTCATTAGGTTAAGGAGGGGGTCATTTTAGCCCTAGCTTTCTGTGGTTCTATGTTCTACAAAATTATTACTTCATGAATATATGATATAGCACTGCAAGGTCTAGGGAATAGAAAATTAAGATCTTATCTCAGTCACTGTTTCTGATTAGCAAAACTATTAGTACTGGTTCATTTTCACTACCCTGAGGCTCCACAACCTGAAATAGTTGGTGAGAAAGGGCTCTTTCTTATGTGATGTCTCTTGGTGTCTGGGCTGCACAGATCTGCCTGCTACAATGTCCCTGCTGATGGCTGTGCAGAAGGCTCTCGTAGGATTTGGGGACCAGGAACACCTGAGCTGACTTGGGAAGCTACATCCCTATCTACTTTTCTCCAAGTGACCTCCATGTAGATAACAGCTGGACACAGATTCAGGCAGGCAGGCTACCTTCTCTGGGTGTGGTAGTTAGAGGGCAGAGATGATGTCATAGGGAGGACTTTTTTTCCAGGTTTAATTTGCTTTATTTTGGAATCATTAGGTAACATGATGTTTGCTGCACTCAAATATAATTGAAAATAATTCATAGACATTACACATTGACATATTAAAGTATTTCATTTATTATAATTAAGAAATATGCATTTTAGAAATGAATATGAATATAATGACTTAAAGAATTAAGCATGTTCTCTTGTCCTAAGAAAAGCAGTATGCCTAGAGTCATACATCAGGAAAGCTGAAATGAAATAGTTTAATAGACATAATTCTGAGTGAAATAAGTATCTCCTTTCTGCTCTAATTTTATAAAGTCACTGGAATGATTTTTTAAAAAACATATATTCCTGGATTAATGTTTTTACTGTCCAGTGACTTCCCATTGTACTTAAAAGCAACACTCCTTAATAACCTACAAGGCGTTTCATAATCTTGCTGCTCTTATCTCCCCAACATTATTTCAAGCCATTCTCCAAACCTTACTAGCTCTGCTCTGGCCCACTGGCCTTCTCTCAGGTCCTTTAATACACAAGCCCTTACCCACCTCAGGTCAGTTCTGCACGTCCTTAGTGTATGGTCCTCTTAAGGAAAGGACGCTTGTTCTTAATGAGGGAGTTGGCCGGGTATCACGAAGTCCTCTCTAGCCTTTACCCTGTGGATAGCATTGGGGGCAACATCTAGTATCTCTGATTTTTGGTGGAAATCCCTGCCCCGAGATAATCAACACATGATGTTGCCCAGGCCTCCATGATTGGTCACAGGGTTGAGCATGTGATCTGGACCTACACCAGTGAGTGCATCCCATTTCCCAGGCCACAGAAGTTGGTTCAAGGATGGGCATATGACCCATTCAGAGCCTCAACCTCATTATAATATAAAACATGTTATAATGAGACTTCTGAGAATGGGAGGGCAGAGACAGGTTTTCCATTTCCATTGAATTGAAAAGGTACAGATGGAACTACTATGGCTACTTTGTACCAATGGGAAATTAGCTGTTTGAGATCAGTGCCAACAGAGAGCTGACCTGGGAGAGAGAAGCCACATCCTAATAATATCCCTTGAGCCCCTATCCAGCCACATCTAGCCTTTTAGTTAATGACCTAATAAATTCCCCTTTTATTAGTTTGTGTTTTTCAGTTGGTTTGGATTGTCTGCCTCTTGCAACCTAGACAGTTCTGAATGGTAGAGGAAGCTACATCTTTCTGCATCTCCGCTTCCCAGTTCCTGCCACTGTCCTCAGTCTGCCTCATCCCTGGTCCCCTTGGTTTCTTGATGGCTGGTAGTGGCCCAGGGTAGCTTTATGAATTTATTTGCTGCTGGTTTCTGTACCTGGTGGATAGTCAGGGAAGTGAAGGATCATGTCACATAACTCAGTAAAGGTATCACTCTCATTTACAACTCCTGGTCACAGGTCCTTTCCCTTATAGAACCTGTTTGCATGATGATGCAAGTTGAGTGGAGACTAGAGGCAGAAGATACGCTATAGCCCAAGAAACCAGCAAGACAACTATTGTCGAAATGAAGGAGAAGCTGGAAACCATTATTGAGGATGGACTACAATCCATAACTGTGATTTCATTAATCTCCCTGATCACTTTGCTTTTATCCATACTTTGCAAATGAGGCTCTGAGGGGGTAACTATTACTTTGTCCAAAGTAATAGAGAGTATATCTATTGCAGATATGCCAGAGACTTACACTCCTGGCTTTCTCATAATGCCACTATTCATAAGTGAGCTAAAAAGGAACTAGATTAGGCTAAGGGTGGTTCTGAGAGGGGTGATGGGAGGTAAAGGATATCAAAGCTCTCAAAGAAATGAAAGCATCTTCCCAATTATTGAACTCAACCTCAGTGTATTTTCACTTTCTGTGTTCATGCACCATGGTTTGAGTGCCAACTTCCCAGGCTTTGGAATAGGAAGTGGCTGTATTTCCATCATGGCTACCCCTTATAGCAATGACATTCTGAGGGAAATTACCTAACTCTGTGAGTCTCAGTTTCCTTATCTGTCAATTGTCTACCTCTCAGTATCACAAGGATTGAAGATAATGGTTATAAAAGCTCAAATACTGTGGACATAATACATAGGTATTTATTGCATGAAACTATTTTAATATTACATGAATAACCCAAAAAATTATTAATGCTTAAATATCCCCTTTGAGTATATTTCAAATGTTTCTCTATATTACTCTGATCTGCCTCAGATCACCAGCCCTGTCTTCATGGAGCTGCTTATCTTCAAGGAATCAGAGAAAGTACCTTCAAAATGTTGACATAGGAAAGGTCAGAGATAGCTTGTGAGGAATTTCAAAGATAATCCTATCCTTCCCTTTCCTTGGCCAGACTCTGTTTTCAGCTGATTCAGAGTAATTTTTATCTCTGGTTCAGTTAAATTATGTGGCATCATTTAGACACTGCAAATATAACACCAATTTTACTACAACCTAATTGTAGAGTGACAAGAGATAAATCCAGAAGATATACATAGTAGGAAATGGCCAAGTATGCTTCACTTATATAAGAGCTACGCATAGAGAAACATTATGCTGAAAGTGAGGAACAGCTGAAGTTGTAATTCATGCAGATTCATACATAAATACTACTGAGGACTCTAGGATATCTCCAACCTAATCAGTTGCCCATTAGCATATTGTAGGATAAATGTAGATCTATAATTATTGTATGCTGCTAAAACCACCTTTATTTTCATTTAAAATGCTGGTTAAATGGTCTGTGGTATATGTTTGGAGACTTTGTCAACCTTTTGAATTGAGTATATATAAAAGAAATACTGATTCAGGTAAATAAATAAAAGTGCAATTTTCTGAAACTGTTAATGGAACTTGGGAAAAAAACCTACAAAATAAGCCCAGCTTAAAATCAAAGAACCATGTCTAAATTAAAATGAAATAAAGAAGCAAAAGATCACAAGGAAACAAAAACCCTATACTTTAGAGGTTATTTTAAAATAGCTCCACATTCCAAACCTGAAACACAGAAAATCACGATTGTCAACCAGCATTTATTGAGTACTATAGTAGGTATGTTGAACTTTGAATAAATGAGTTGCACATTTTAAAAATAATCTGTCTTTTATGACAGAAACCAGGCAGTTCCTGGCATAATTTGACAGAAATGTCCTACCTTTTCCCTGTCAGCATGGTGTGAAGCAATGCAATTAAAATCTAACTGTGATTTGTTTTGACTGGTGAGATTTTCTCTTTTCTCTCATTAGAATGTATATTGATTCACATGTTAGGTTTTATTATTAAAGAAATATAATTTATATTTTAAGTAATTTTATATTATTAGGGCTAATGGTACCTTTTGAGGATTGGACCCTGACTTTAGAAGCACAATAGCACCTAACATTCTGCCTGCTGTTCTCTCTTGCTCTCTGAAGCTACTTTAATTTTTCCCCTACATCAAGGCAGCAACCAAGCTGTCTCAGACTGAAATGCCCCCTCCTGGCCAAAGCCTGGTCTTGAGGGCTTGCTTCCTACTTCTTCTATCTCCTCTCTAAAGCTAGCTGAGCATCTTTCTTCTGTGTTTCACTGCTGCCAGTTTAGCCCCAGGCAATACTTTTCTTTTACATCCTAACATATTTTCAATAATCATGAGTCATCCTCCTACATCTCAGCTACATATATACATGTTTCCTTCTTTTCATTTATTTTTCCAATTATTGCACAGTAATATTAAGACTTTCTTCTCTTTTATTTATTCCTTCTTTATTTTTGTGGTTGGTTCAAAATCACCCCAAAGAGAAACTTCTATCCAAGAAAAGAAAGTACAATGAGATACAAAAGTAAAATTTTACAGAAGTATGAATGTTTAAGTTTTTAAAATTAAGCCACATTTCCTTTTAGAATCTTTCCAGGTCTAAGTTTATATCTTCTTCTTATAAACTTTATTTTCCTCTAGATCAGAATTCTCAGTGTAGTTTTCATATATATATTTCTTATTAGTAGTAGTATTAAGCATTTTACTTTTTTAACGTATGGTTAAGAGGCAGTTGAATTCCTTTTCTGGGGACTATCTGTTCTTATCCTTTGTCCATTCCTATGTTAATGGCTTTTCTGTCATTGATTTCTAGGAGTACTTTTTGTATTCATAGTTTAATTCTTTATTAAAAATATTTTGAAAAGATATTCTCCATTTGCCCTTTGTCTTTATGATTTTTTTATGCAGAAGTTTCTTTTTATTTTTATGGAGTCAATTTTTATCATACTTTTTTATGGCTTCTGGATTTTGAGTTTCAGTTAGAAAGTCATCCTTACTCCAAGGGAATAAATAAATATTCCTGTATTTTCTTCTAGTACCTTTATGATTTCATTTTTACATTTAAATCCTTGATACATTTGGAATTTATCATAATATACAAAGTAAGGTGTAAATAAAACAATTTTTCTCCAGATGGCTATGCAGTTTGTCAAATATCATTTATTGAATAACCCATCTTTCCCCCCCACTGAAATGCCACCTTTATCATATACTAAATTTCTTTGTATACTTGAGTCTTTTCAGTTCCATTGGTTAGTCTGATTATGCTTGTACCATAAATAAGTATGTAGTTTTAATTATTGAGGCTTTATTATATTTTTAAATCAATTTAGTACATCTTCCACCTCCTGTTTAGAATTTTCCTGGCTAACACTGATTCCTTTTCAACGTGATTTTAGAATCAACTGGCCTAGTTTTTTAAAATTTGGCATATTTATTGAAATGACATTAAAAGTATAAATGAAATTAGAAAGAATTGATATGTTTATGACGCTGACCATTCCTATCCAAAAATATGTGCCTTTCAATTAGTTCAAGTCCTCTTTTGAATCCTTCATAGTATTTTCAAGTATTCTTCATATAAGTCTTGCACATTTCTATTTAAGTTTATGGCTAGATATTTATATTTTTATTGCTATTCGTATTTTCTTTCATTATATTTTATAACCAGTTGTGTTCTATAAAACCTATTGTTTGCTATATGAGTTCTCGTTGCTTGCAGTAATTTTTAAATCTAAAGTCAAATTCTTGAGTTTACCCCTCCCAAATCATATAATCTAAAATAGTGATATGTTTAACTTCCTCCTTCCAAATTTTATAATTCTCTCTTATATAATTGCATTGACCTCCAATACAACATTAATTGTACAATTGTACCTTGAATATGATATTAAATAATGGTACTGATAGTGGGCACCCCGACTTTGTTTCTGAATGTAAAGGTGGTTCTCAACTTTGACTGCCCATTAGACTTGGTAGCTTTTAAAAATCCCAATGTCCAGGCATCACTCCAGACTGATTAATCAGACTCTCTGGGAGACAGAACCCAGGTATCAGTATTTTAAACTGTTTAAAGATTTCCTAGTGATTTCACGTGCAACAAGATTGCAAACTGATGCTTATGGTTCTTTCCTTTTAAGCGTGATGCTTGCTTTTAGACTGAAATATATATTTTATCATGTTAAGAAATTATCCATATATTTTTTATTGAGATTTTTAATAAAAAATAGTTCCTAAATTTTGCTGAATATGATGATCATGATTTTTCTCTGTAGGACTATTAATATAATGAATTATAATTTCAGTACCACTATATTAATATTATGAATTATATTAGTGGATTACCTAATATTGAAGTGTCCTTGAATTTCTTGACTAAAACTCACTGGATTTTGAAATATTATCCTATTTAAGATTTATTGAAGATTTTTTTGCACTCATATGCAGACGTGAGATAGATTTGCCATTTGTTTCGTGTGTGAGAAATAACTGACAGGTGTCACTGGGGGTTGGATAAGTAGTGTTTTGACAGCTTTTATTTTTTCTTTTTCAGAGGCCAGTTTAGATTTTCTATCTTTCATTGGGTACATTTGGTAAACTATATTTTCCTAACCTGTTTAATCCAGCCAGATTTTCTAATTCACTTTCAAAAGGTGAATATTCTTTAATATTCTTTTCAGTTCCCTCATTTTGCTATTTGTTTTCATTTTATGATTTCTTATTTCTGCAACTGAATTTTTATCTTGATTAGGTCAGCTAGCAGTTTAACTAATTTTTAAAGCATTTTTCATTTAAAAACCAGCTTTTGTATTTATTAGTATTACTTTCTTTTTATTGTTTTCAAAATCATAAATTCTTTGATCTTTAACTGCTTACTTCTTTTTTCCTTTGGTTTATTTTGTTATTCTTATTTTCTCACAGTTTGAGTCAGATTTTTTTTTTTAATTGAAGTATACTTGCTTTACAATATTATATAATTTACAGGTGTTCAGTATAGTGATTCACAATTTTTAAAGGTTTTACTCCATGTATTGTTATTTTAAAATATTGGCTATATTCCCTGTATTGCACAGTATATCCTTGTAGCTTATTTTATACCTAATAGTTGGTTCCTTACTCTCCTACCCCATATTTGTTTTTCATTCTTTTTGTTAATGTATCAAATGCTATCATTTTTCCTCTGAGCACTGTTTGACATCTTTACCATAGGTTCTGAAATATAATGTTTCCGTTAACATTGTTTTCTAAAAATTCTCCAGCTTGGATTTTTATTTCTTTTTTGACCCAAGAGTTGATTAGCAGAGAATTTAAACATTTCAGATGGAAATAGCTTTTTGTTTTCCAATATTGTATTTTAATTTCTTGTTTATTGTGTAATGATCAGAGGACATTTTCTATGCATTTCCTACTTTTTGGAATTTTTCAAGCTTTTGTTTGTGGCTGAATACATATTCACATATATGATTATATTCCATGGGGACTGAAAATAAGGCGTGATCTACTTTTGAGGTGCAGAGTTCGATACAGATTAATTATATCTATCTTATTAATTATGTTAATTAGGTCTGTGATTTTTTTTTTCCCTTACTTTTTATCTTCTTAGTATGTCCTAAACTGAGAAACCTAAATTAAATCTCTTACTACTGGTATATTTCTGAATATTTATAAATATTGGTGCCTGGATATTAAATAATGTTTTTTCTTCATTGTGAATTGAGCCTTTTACCATTATATAGTGTCCTTTTTTCATGTTTATTGCTTTGCAGCCTGAATTCTACCCTTTCTGATAAGAAGATCAAATCCTGTGGGTTTTTTTTTTTTTTTTTTTTTTTTTTGGTTTGTATTTGCCTAGTACACCTTTATCTGTCCTTTTGTTTACGGCTTTCTTGAATCACTTTGTTTCAGGAGTGCTTCCTATATAGATCCTGGAGTTAGGTTTTGTCTTATGATCCAATCTGAAGATATTTTTTAAATCAGTGAGTAAAATTTATTACATTAATTGGTATGATAGATTTTTTGTATTACGTCTGTCATATTTTTCTTATAGTATTCCTTCATAGAGGCTATTGGTTGATTTATTTATAATTTATGGTGAAAGGCTTGACCACAGTGGTGGATTAAAGATGGCTGCAAATTCTCTGACTCTCCTCTCGGAGGTGGGATCTATGCCCCTTGCCTTAAATCTGGGTGAGCTCTGTGACTGCTTTGATAATAGAACATTGCAGAAGTGAAACTGTGCTAGTTTCAGTACCCAGGCCTTAAGAAACTGGAAGCTTCTACTTCCTTTCTCTTGGAGCCACCATGTAGGAAACCTGAGACCACCATGTTGGAGAGGCTTTGTGGACAGATTTTGAGATTTCTTGGGGTGGAAAAGTAGCTTAGCTAAGCCCAGACATCATTGACAAGGTGCTAATCATGTGAATGAAACCTTCTTGAACCTCCAGACCAACCAAGTCACAAGCTGAAAACTACCAAGTGACCCCAGTTGAAACCATGTGGAGCAGAAGAATCACTCAGCTGAGTACTTCCTGAATTCCTGACTCAGAAAAATGTGAGATATAATAAGTGGTTGTTGTTTTGAGCCACTAAGTTTTAGGTAGTTTGTTACAGAGCAACGGATAAACTGAAATATTCACAATTTTCTTCTGCTCTGGAGAACAATTTTCTCATGAGCAGTCTTCATGTGTTACAAAGTTTTGCTTCTCTTTTCCATATTTCTTCTTCTAATACCTTTCTCTTAATGCTATATCAATTCCCCCGCCCCCACCCCCCCGCTTTTTTTTTACTGCCCACCATTGAAATAGTTAGATTTTCCTGGACCAGCTATGTTCTGGGAGTGGAGGGTGGGGAGGGGCCAGAGTCACTTTCTGGGTTTCACAACCTGTAAGAGTCTGTTCTCTTCTACTTCCACAGAGACAGACTGCTTCCTGAAGGTATGGTTTGTCTGTGTGACTTATAGTATGTCTCTGAATCAAATTGGATTGAGGCTCACTCTGCTGACCTCTGCCCTACTCACCCTAGTTTCTGTACTGATTTCTTGCAAACAAAGGATGTAGATACTGCTCTTTAGCCTAAGCCCCTCTCTTCTAGGAAATGTACTTTTGGTGGCATTATATGAGAACTAGGCCTTCCTGCTACTCTTCATGCTTCTTCTCTTTACTTGTTTTTAATGAGACTTTGTTTTGGGCAACCCTTAGACATATTTTGGAGATTGCAGATTATATCTGTCTCTTTTATACATGAAAATGGAGTTTTCAAGTTTTGTTGTTATTGTTCCTTTTTGGTTTCTTACCAGTTCCAGGAGAGAAGGTAGAAATACTGACCTACATAGCCATAGTCATACTAGAAGTGAAATAGTTCTCTCAATTTCAAGAAAATTGTTTTAATGTACTGCTTCAGTTTCCTCGTTTAGACACAACTTGGTCATTCTGTTCATAGGCAGCTGTGTGTGTACACGTGTGTGTTTTAACCTCGCTGTAAAGGGATTTGAAAGAAGGGTGCAAGGTTGAATCGAATTGGTAAATGGTCAATCAGGCTTTGGCCAGATGGTGGATTTTCAAACTTACCCATGAAGGTATGGTAATAATCAGTAAACACAAAATGAAACAATAGTAGAAAAGCCCCCAGAGGATCATAAATGATCTTATATTTGGAAAGCTTGCAGCCACAATGGAAGCATTTCCAATAATTAAAAAGTGTGGCTTCTCCAATCAGTACAGCATCTGTCCTTCTCCTTTCCCTCTTCTATACCAACTGCTTTTCTACCTTTGGTCTTCCTTTTGTGACTGTGATATCTTCTTCAGGTTTTCTTCCCCCCCTCTAAATTTTTCATGCTGTATAACACCTGGGCAGGAGAAGCAGTTATTTTTCTCAAGACCATTCTTTTTTCATCTTTCTTCACAACATTTTTTTTATCTGACTCTTTCTCTCCTTTCAATTTAATGTTTTCCCTTCGGTGTTTCTTATCTGTCCTTCATCTCTGCTTATATTCCCTATCTTGGTTTCTCTCTCCGATTTCTTTGTTATTCATTCTTCTCCCCTCAAAATCTCACCATGCTCTTTCCAGCCACACCAAAGTGTTATCCAAACTTTCTGGATGACGAGTTCCGGACGCACAGGCTCCGGACGCGCAGGCTCAGCGGCTATGGCTCACAGGCCTAGCCACCCTGCAGCATGTGGGATCTTCCCGGACCGGGGCACGAACCCGTGTCCCCTGCATTGGCAGGCGGACTCTCAACCACTGCGCCACCAGGGAAGCCCAATTATTTCTTTTTTAATTGTGGTAAAAAGCACATAACCTAAAATGTACTATCTTAAACATTTCTAAGTATATGTTTTAGTAGTGTTAAGTATATCCAAATTCTATTTTAAATGCCAAAGATATATCTGTTATCTTCTTTACTTAACCAGCATTTAAAGTTCTATGTTTGATAACAATAATATAGACATAGTATTGAGTAGTTTACATGGATTATCTCATTTAATACTCATAATAATACTATAACTTAGGAACTATTATTTCATCATGTTTAATAAATAGAGGCCCAAGAATCAGCTAGGTAACTAATTTAAGGTTGTATAGCTAGTAAACAGCAGGGCTGGGATACAGTGTATTTAAATTGAATCCAAATAGACTGTGGAACTCATCTCCTTAAATACTCTACTGTACCACATTTTTATTGTTTTGAAAAATAAAATATGCTAATATGGATAAGATATTTACTATATGTTCCAGTGTTTATGTAAAATGGATCTCTTAGGATGCTTGATTTGTACTTCCAGTGACAGAGAAATAATCAAAACAATTAACATAAAACTGACATGAAAAGGCATTTACTTATTCCTGCAGAACATGTTTCCCTGAGGTGAGTGGGCATAGAACAGGATTTCTCAGCCTTGGTACAACTGACATTTAGGGCTGGATAATTGCTGTGGGAGGCTGTCCTGTGCATTGTAGGATGTTTACTGGCATCCCTGGGCTCCTTCCCCTAGATGACAGCAGCACCACTCCCCTCAAGCGTAACAATAAAAAAATACAATCAGATGTTGCCAAATGTCCCCTGGGGGCAAAATCTCCCACAGTTGATAACCACTTGTTTAGAATACAAAAATATTCCATTATTTACACCCCAAACCAGTCATGTGGGTGTTCTATGTATTAAAAAATTCTGTTTAGAGTGCATACTATGTGCCAGGTATCATTTTCTAAGTGCTTTACAGGTATTAACTCATTTAATCCCCCAAGTTATAAAGTAGATAATTATAAGGTATACAAATTATAACCCTCCAGTCCTATAAAGTAGATACTAGTAGATGAATTACACTAGTATGATGAAATACAAACCCTGCTAGTCTGATGGGAAAGCCCCTGTTCCTATCCACAATGCTTAACTTCCTCTTTGGTTGTGCTAGTGACTTCCAATTGCCTTTCTTTTTTTTTTTTTGGCATGTGGGCCTCTCACTGTTGTGGCCTCTCCCGTTGCGGAGCACAGGCTCCGGACGCGCAGGCTCAGCGGCCATGGCTCACGGGCCCAGCCGCTCTGCGGCATGTAGGATCTTCCCGGACCAGGGCACGAACCCGTGTCCCCTGTGTCGGCAGGCGGACTCTCAACCACTGCACCACCAGGGAAGCCCTCAACTGACTTTCTTGATAAAGTTTTCAGTGTTATGTGACTAACTGAGAAAAGTAATAAAAAATCTGAAATAATTGTTTTTCTCACAGGAGAGAGTATATACTAGATTAATAGAAAGGGATATAGTATAGTAAATGATTACTTAGGCTTTCTTGGCCTCTGAGTGTTCCCTTTTGGCCATTTCCCCCAAACTGCTCATGGTTCTAGATCATTCATCCCCCAGAACAATGTATTGGCTTATCAAAGCAAGTGGTGTAGACATTTCCTCATTTGACAGGAAGTGACAAGGAAGTGAAGCCTGCTATTGGCTGGACTTCAGGTATCAGATTATCTACATTAAATTAAAAAAAACTTTTTATTATTAAAATTTTAAACAACTACAGATATAGAGAGAATAGAATACTGAACCTGATTTACTCACCGTCTATTATTAATATATAGTGTCACCTCTGCTTCCACTCTCAACCAGATATTTTTGAAACAAATCCCATCGTATTATTTCACTTGTTCTGTTTCATTATGTATCTCTAAGAAATATAAACTCATTTTGAACATAGCTACAAAACCACAAATCCATCTAAACATTTAAAAATTATTTGATATCAAATATATAGACAGTGATCACATTTCTCTGATCATCATATAATTTTTAATAGTGTTTGTATTGACTCTAAATAAGGTTCATGTATTGTTATTGGCTGATTTGTTTTTAGATTTTCTTTCTTATGATGACTTTTTATGTTTTGAGGTAAAATTTACTTTTTAAATCTCTTGATCTATAGGTTCTCTTTATTCCCTTATAACTTTTTTCTCTTTTCTAAATATTTTAAAATAAGTATGTTGCTTATGTTATGTTATAACAGGCTTATTATTATTTTAATAAATTAATAAGTATTTAAAAACATTTCTCAGTTTTTATTTCTAACATGGTAAATATCAATAGATATAACTCATATAACAACAAAAGCTCTTTGAGGTCTTCAACAAACTTTTTTAGGCCACTTTCAGTCATAAACTCACTACCCTAGGGTGTGGGTTAAAACTAATACATGGGACCTAATCAAGCTTATAAGCTTTTGCACAGCAAAGGAAATCATAAACAAAACAAAAAGACAACCTATGGCTGGGAGAAACTATTTGCAAATGATGTGACCAACAAGGGCTTAATCTCCAAAATATACAAACAACTCATACAACTCAATAACAAAAAAAAAAGACAACCCAATCAAAAAATGGGCAGAAGGCCTAAATAGACATTTCTCTGAAGAAGACATACAGATGGCCAATAGACACATGAAAAGATGCTCAACATCACTATTTATTAGGGAATGCAAATCAAAACAACAGGGAGGTACCACCTCACACTGGTCAGAATGACCATCATTAAAAAGACTGCAAATAACAAATGCTGGAGAAGGTGTGGAAAAAGGGACCCTCCTAAACTATGGTGGGAATGTAAATTGATATAGCCACTGTGGAAAACATTATGGTGGTTCCTCAAAAAACTAAAAGTTGCCATACGATCCAGCAATCCCAATTCTGGACATATATCTAGACAAAACTATAAATCAAAAAGATACACGCACCCCTATGTTCATAGCAGCACTTACTACAATAGCCAAGACATGGAAACAACCTAAATGTCCTTCAACAGATAAATGGATAAAAGAGATGTGGTATATATATACAATGGAATACTACTCAGCCATAAAAAAGAATGAAATAATGCCATTTGCAGCTACATGGATGGACCTAGAGACTATCATAGTAACCGAAGTCAGAAAGAGAAAGACAAATACCATATGATATCACTTATATGTGGAATCTAAAATGTGACACAAATGAACTTATCTACGAAATAGACTCACAGATATAGAGAACAGACGTGTGGTTGCCTAGGGGAGGGATGGGGATTGGGAGTTTGCAACTAGCAGATGCAAACTATCATGTATAGAATGGATAAACAAGGTCCTATTGTCTAGCACAGGGAACTATATTCAATATCCCGTAATAAACCACAATGGAAAAGAATAAAAATAAATAAATAAATAAATAGATGCACACATATATGTCACACTACCTATAAGGGAGTATTTAAAAGTTAATTACAAGCAATATACAGATGATTCCTAAGGTTCCATCCAAGCCTAAGATTCCATAATTCTACATATGAGAGTCCTAATAAATGTACTGTTTTTCAGCACAACTCCTCCTCATTCTTAAGTCTGCTCTCTCTGGAAAACCCTCTGAATCCCCCAGGCCACGATAGTGCCCTTCCCCTCCCTGTGCTCTCCTAGAAGTACATTCATACCTCTTTCATGGCAACTTATTTCAGGCCAGAGAACATACAATGAGGATTCCAACCTTTGTGAAATGGCTTCCTTTTTGATTTACCCACACTGATCTGCATTATTTCCCAAACCTCAGGGATTTGAGTAGTACCATCACAATTTTTTTTTCTGTCCTATCTGCCTACCACCTCTACTACTATTTTTCTTTAAATAGCTCACTTTTGTTTTAAACTTAAAAATTTTCTTAGCTATTTATGTTTTTTCACATATTAAAATAAGTGCATAAATATATACCTTAAATAAAAGGTTGAGGGTGTTAATGAATATTTATAATAAAAAGTAATTATCTCTGTGTTGCCAAAAATCAGCTCTTGTACCTCCAATGGCCTGTGCAAAGCACTGTAGGAACCCTTGCTGTGCTGTGCTTCTGGGATCCTTGCCCATCTCCCCGCCTGGACTGTTAGACCCTGGAGAGGAAGACTGGCTTTCATCTCTGTATCACCATGTCAGTAAGCCTGGTGCCTGGTGCATAACATGCATTCAATCTGATGAATGCATGTCTCTCTCACTATCACAAGTGAAATGATCATTAACAAATAGAAATAGTTGCTATTTTCTTTTACTTTGATTTCCAACCTCTGATAACTTAAGCACTCAAACATGGAATCAAAACACAAAGAAGTACCGAAACATGTAGAAGTGAAGTAATGCCTGTTTTTCTACCTCCTAAAACTTTAAAAAATCGTTGTTGTTTTTTACTTATGATAGTAAAGAAAGGGGTCATTTGTCCCATAGAGTTTCCTATCTTCTAATCTCTAATTTTCCTGTTACTCAAATTCATGTTTCTTTAAAAATTTTTGTTATTTATTTATTTTTGGCAAGACTCCTTTGTAGGTGGTGGTATGTTCTTTCTTCATAATTTCTGGTTCATGGCATTGATGATCACATACTCGAGCCATCATTTCATGTCACAAAACTGTGACAGCTTAATTCTATCTTTTCTTCTTTGTTTTTTAGCTAGAATGTCTATGAAAAGAAACTTCCCTTCAAATATTTTGTTACCCTGAGGTACAGGTTATGTAGCAAATTAGGTTAAGTGTTTGCTTTTATTAAAAATTTATTTATAGGTTTAAAAAAATAAATTTATTTATTTATGGCTGCACTGGGTCTTCATTGCTGCCCATGGGCTTTCTCTAGTTGCGGCAAGCAGGGACTACTTTTCATTGTGGTGTGGGGGCTTCTCATCGTGGTGGCTTCTCTTGTTGTGGAACATGGGCTCTAGGCATGTGGGCTTCAGTAGTTGTGGCACACGGGATCAGTAGTTGTGGCTCACGGGCTCTAGAGCGCAGCCTCAGTAGTTGTGACGCATGGGCTTAGTTGCTCCTCGGCATGTGGGATCCTCCCGGACCAGAGCTCAAACCCGTGTCCCCTGCATTGGCAGGCGGATTCTTAACCACCGCACCACCAGGGAAGTCCCTATTTACAGTTTTAAATGTAACCAGTTTCCTCCCTAGCATCCTCCACAGAAATTTGTTGAATTGTGTGGTTTTGTTTTTTAGCTTTATTATAAATATAAATGAAATATGAATAAACGTATTTGCTACATTGTCTTTATTAGAGTTATTCTTCCAATTTTGGACAGCAGTAGTCTCTTCAGTTTGGCTCCTGAGATCCTTTTCCATAGTCCTAATAAATTCTGATAGTTTCCTTGCTGTCTGGTTTGACAAAATGTTTTAAGCTCATCTTGTCCATTTCCTGCTCCAGACCTGGAATCAACCATTTCTTTGAGAAGATGTGATTCCTTTCAGTGGGAAATGACTTTTAGAAACCATAATCTAGGTGCTAGTGGTGTTCATTGCTACAGAGTTGATCATGATTTTGAGGGCTTTTCAATGCTAGAGTTAGAATAGACATATTTCTCTTAAAGATAGAATGCACCATAAGTTCATATGCATCCTTCCTATTCAAATTTAGAACTTCAGGCCTATAGTGTTTTTACTTCAATCATCTTGCATTTGTGTTTCCTGTAAGCAATGCTGAACACCTCAGTTTTGAACAATACTGGAATAATTACTCATTTTATTTGTCCCGTAATACTACAAAACTCTCTCATATTAGCAATATTAGCATTACTACCAGCAATTTGTTTACTAAAAACTATATATGTTTTTCCTAGTTTTTGTTGTTGTTGTTCTTATGTTATATCCTTTTAGTCAAATTATGATGTTGTAAAGTTATTTGAGTCATTATGCCAGGAAATTTTGATTCTTGGAAATTGCTTTATTTCTTTCTTTAATTTAATCTTATAATTATGTAAAACTGAGGAGAAGAAGGCATCAAGTACTACACATTCTAAGGAGGGCCTCCCTGCAGCTGGGGCTCTGGTTAGCCTAACTGGCTCTACTATCTCCAGAAACACCCAGGAGCTTAGCTATACAATCAGAACATGAAGGAGAGAAGGAAATCATGGGAACAATGAGTCATCAGTCTAGTAGGGGGTGCTTCCCTGTACCTCAAAACCAGGTGAGGCACTGAGCAACACTGACATCTCATTCTCCAGGTGAATAGCAGACTTGTTGATGTGCCTCTATGCCTACCTGAGCATCAGGAGAAGAGAACCTGGGAAAGATGGCAGGGTGGAGCAGCATGGGACCTCCAAGGAGGAGGCAGGAGCCCTTTCTGCTCTTTGGCGGGTCAAATTCACTTGGAGCAGATAGACCCTGTGAAAGGTAGTCTTGATTGAATATTTTTCCAGATGCCACCTGAGAGGGAGGGAAGGTCACTGAGTGAGGAGATGGCAGTGGCAAGAGGCTGTAGGATAGACCTCCCAGAACAGAAGCTCAGATGTGTGTTGATAGATGTTGAGTCATCACCAGCTGCTCTTCTACAGAAGGTAAGGAGCCCCAGAGGGTGTTCTGCAGAGCTCCAGCTGTGCTTTGCCTTTCTGTCTCTTTCCAGAATCATTTTCCCCCCTTTGATCAGTAGCTTTAATGTTACTGCTTTGAGTGGAACACTTTACTTTTTTTTGCTCTGGGTGAGTACATTTATTGCTATTTGCTGGGCTTCACTATTTTTTATTCATTTTCTTGGCCCTATTAATCTTAACACTGGCCTTCTCAATACTAGGCTCATTAGGCTGTATTTTGACATACAGCTCCCTGGTGTTTGATGTGGTCCTTCATTCTTCACACTAACATGAGCCTGCCCTAGTTCATCCAGGATTCGTTGCCAGCTTTCTCTTCTGTATCCAGTTTTCTCCCCTGTATCCAGGTGCTCTATCACCACCCTCTCTTTCTGCACTGACTGAGCCCTCCCTTGCATCTGCAGCCACTGTCTTAATGCTCCTCATGACCAGCCCTCACATGTGATTTGCGCTCCAATGAAGGGGCCACTTGTGCAATCAGGTAGGAAGGGATCGATTTTTCCAGAGTGATTTATACCCTCTGATAATTGAGCTATCATCAGTGACACTGCTGAGCCCGCAAAAGAAAGTGACACCTCTGGTTACAGGGAGAGCTCAGTCCTTGGAAGCATCTGAAAATGGTGATGGGACCATCTGGATAACAAAATAAAATTTTAGCATCATCAGGGGCTCCCAGCCAGTATACCTGAATTTAAAAGAAAGAGATATTCTATATTCAAGAAAGAGATGATAAGAACTGAGTTTTAATAGAGGTCATGGGAAAAGCCAAAGAGATACCCTTGAACCTTCATGTTACCCCCATATTCTTTGTGCTTCATGCTATAAACAGAGCTTGTTAGGGAAGATGATGTGCTCTCCCTTCTTATGGTCTTATTACATCTCAAAGTACAGATGCATATCACCAGCCATTGCAACACCGTGTTGTACAAGAAGTGGTTAGAAATGTTGGCAGCCGCATAGCACAGGGAGATCAGCTTGGTGCTTTGTGACCACCTACAGGGGTGGGTTAGGGAGGTGGGAGGGAGGGAGACGCAAGAGGGAAGAGATATGGGAACATATGTATATGTATAACTGATTCACTTTGTTATAAAGCAGAAACTAACACACCATTGTAAAGCAATTATACTCCAATAAAGATGTTAAAAAAAAAAAGAAATGTTGGACTTGACAATCAGAGAAGCTTGGGTTTGAATCTTGCTGTTTACTTGTTGTATGACCTTGGGCAAGTTATTCACCCTTTCTGAGCTTTAGTTTCCTCATAATAATCCCTATTTTACAGAGTTGTGGTGAAGATTAAACATGAAAATCGCTGCATGGAAACACTTGGTGCCTGGCCTAACAACTCACATGATGGCTTCTCTTTGGACCATGAGAAGAAAGCCCACCTTGGAATGAGCTTGGACTTTTATTTTTCTTCTCTTTGCTTTTCTGTTTTATTTTCACCAGCTGGAGAGCAAGTCATGCAAATTACATTTTTGGACAAAAGTGTAATTGCTGAATTTTATAAATATTGAAAATAAGCATTTAAACAGCAGTTGCAAGAAGGGTGTCTTCTGTGAAAACAGTGAGTCATGGGGTTGGATGGACCCTTTCATATTTTAACAGGGTTTCTAGGTCATGGGCCCTCTATTTATTGTCTTACCTTAGGCTGACCCCATTTGATGACAGCACAAAGAATTGATGATTTCTTTATCCCCAGAGCAATTGAAGACACAGGAGGAAGGAGTAAATCTCTAGATAGATTTTAAGGTTGGGTACCATCTTCCCAGGCTCGTCTTCCTGGGTGGAAATGTATAATATATAAAAGGTTAAATAGGAGGCACATGAAACTTTGAGTTCCATCCCCCCTTGCTGGTAAAACCTTCTAGCTCAGAAACTTGGGAATCCTACTGTCTTCCCTTTGCTTCCTGCAGTTGGAGCCTGAATATGGTTTAGAATGGAAATGTTGGAAATTTAGAGCATGGCTTTAAAGTAAGAAAGACGTGGACTCAGTCCTGGTGTATGGTCAGTGCCCTGTAAATTGTGTCTATTTTTATTTTCACTCCCAGTGCAGCTTTTGTACTTCAGTCACATTGATCCTTAATCTTCCTTTGAATGTTTCTGTGTAGAGAAGCCTTTAAGTGATTAGTTTTGGATTCTTAGCTTTTTTATATTCTGCATTTTGAATTCTGTCCATGTAGCCAACCTACCTTTGCTAATTGTAGCTCTCTTAATACAGAGGATGTTTCTTGGATACAGGGTCTATTCCAAAGCATTCAAGGAGGATTGACAGGTCATTCTGGGATGGGCTCCATTCTACTTTCCAAATTCAATTTGTTTTTCTCAACTTGTTCCAGAATCTGTCAAATGAGGGTCTTTAAACCCTCATTTCAGTAGCAGGGTTTTATGTAACAACTCTTCTATTCCCCTATATTCCCCAATTTGGCTGGGAAATCTTATAGGAAGGGGTCAGGAAACCTGATGCCTAGTTTTGAAAATGTACATTTTAGCTTATCTTCTTTTCTTCTCATCTGTTGATCAGAACTTTGCCACCCTATAGCTGAAGACTCTGTTAGGATTTTTGCCAACCTTTGTGTTGTTTCATTCTGGCATCCTCCTTGGCCTCAGAAGTTTCCTTTCTTTCTCACTCCATCATGTTTTCTCTTAGTGGACACCCTCCTTTCCTGGACATATCTCAAGTTATCCTTCCTTTGGAATGAGATATCATTGTAAACCCAATAATTTTAAAGATGATGATAATAGTCATAGGTAAGATTTACTAAGCATTCGCCATGTATTATTGTAACCACTTTATATATATGAACACATTGAATACTCACACTGCTCTGTGAAATAGATACAATTATCATCTCTATATTAATAGGTGGGGAGATTGCTGCAAGAGAGTCTCAGTACCTTGGATAAGTACTGAGTACTTATCCAAGGTAGCGAGTAGACAGCAATCAGCTCGGCTGCAGGTCTGCATGGACCTTCAGGAGCTGACCATGGAGAATTTCCTCCATAGGCACCTCTAGGTTCTGGACAATGACGTTCAGGACCCTGGTTCATACAGTCCTGAATACAGCACTGTTGTCACCAGCAAGAGAGCAATGTAAAGACATATCCTGCAAGATTTACAAAATGCTGCAATAATGTGTCATTTCTGCAAATCCCTGTAAAAGCAAGTCTGCCAGACAACATTTATGACATTACCTTTGTACTCAGAAGAAATAATATGAAATAATAAAAAAATATACTAAAATATGGTCACCTCCCTACTCTTAACACAGTGCTGGGAAGGTATTTTTAGAGCTTGCTTTCCAAACAAAGGAAGTTGAGCCAAAGAAGTCCATTTCATTTGAAAATCAGGTGAAAGCCAACAACATTGCTGCTTATAAAATTAAAAATCAATAATTCCCCAGGGGAGTATCTTTACATGCAAACTAATTTCTAAGGTCAAAAAACAATTAGACAAAATTCAGTATAACAACAGGTAATTTTGAAGAGTCAGTTTGGGAACTACTCACTGAGTAGGAGTTTGAAGGCTACAATTATTTTGTGGTTTATTCTAAAACTGACTCGTGTAGACACATGCTATGCAGGGAAAGGGGACCATGATTTGAAACATGCCCTGCCAACCAAACAATGAAATGAAGGGAACAATAAACAAAAGAAACCTTTCCAAAGGCTGTCTTCATTTACATTCTGAGATTACTGGCCTCATCTCTCTGCTGAAATAGCCTTGCATTCCCAGCCGTCCAAAAGCATAATCAGGTGCTAATGGGAGCCTTGGCCCCAGCAAACTGCACGAAGAATATTTGAATGCTGCCAAGACTATAGGTGCCTGTTTCCAGTTGTCATAGTATATGCTATAACGTGTCATAAATAAGGGAGGTCTATTTATAAATCTGACATTAAAAATGTGTTCCTAAAATATCTCATGTGTTCCCTGGCCATGTCAGCACAGAAATAATGTTAGTATTTGTTTATTTTCCTGGACCACCCCATGAACCTGGGGGAAACATGTTAGAGAAAAAAATATAGCTACGCCAACTATTCTGGGAGATACATGAGCCCTCCATGTTTATCAGGTTGAGGGCACTGTATTTTGATGTCAATAAGCAATTTTTCCAGCCTGGTCTCCTGCCCGACCCTTTTAATCCATCAATATATTATTAGAGATAAAGTTGGTGGATGCCTGCTGCAGTTAGAAGATAAATGACATCTCTGAAGTCAGGCATTAAAGACTAGATTAAGGCCTTGTGACACCGTTTTCAGTGCTCATCTGTGCACTTCTGTTCAACCTATCACACTGAGTGACAAGAAAGAAAAATAATGAACTGGGCCAGGGGAAGAAGAAGGAAAAAAAAGACAGAAAAAGAGAGAGATTTTTTCCCTCCTAACGCAGAAACTACATCAGTTCATACTCAGGATTAGACGGCATTTAAAGAAAGGAAAAAAGAAAAGAAAATGGGGAATTGGGAAGGACAGGGAAGGGGCTGTTCTATAAAGATGAAAATAAGCAAGCAAAAGGGACATTAAAGCCAAGAATTCCATTTCTGCCTGGCCCCATGTGGCTGTGGTACCCCCATCTGCCTCCCAGCCTCTCCCAGGCAGACGGCTCCCAGTTGGTGTCCAGTTGCTCTAGGGATCTGCTCCATCCCCGGGTTGGGAGTGCTGACATAAATCTTGTTAAGAGGCAGTGCTTGGTTCTAAATCTTAGTGAATCATGTTCTTCCATTTCCACCGAAGGATATCCTTCGCACTGCTACCATTGGTCTGGTCAGACGTATTAACGATTTTTGTGACTGTCTTCTGACAGTGATTTGAATTTGGCTCCTGGGTTGACGAATACAAATGTTGCATTTTCTCTGATTATGTGGAAAACAGCAGCCGCAAATTAATTGCGAGGAAGAAGCAAAAGAAAAGGGAGATGCAGGCGAGAGAGAGGGCATTAACCAGTGGGAAGGGCCTGGGTTTGTGGGCAGGGGGCTACTTGAAGGCAGGTTATGCCCTAGCTCTCTTTCTCAGTCATTTATGTAGAAATACAGTAAGTCCCCTCCATAGGAACCTCCAAGTTGCGAGCTTTCCAAAATGCGGAAGTGCAAGGAACCAGAACCTGTGCCATCTGCATCAGGCGTGAGTGAAATTGCATCTTCCCCTCCGTCTCCTATTGCTGACGATCCTTCAGCTCTACCATCTCCCAATTAGACGGCATTTAAAGAAAGGAAAAAAGAAAAGAAAATGGGGAATTGGGAAGGACAGGGAAGGGGCTGTTCTATAAAGATGAAAATAAGCAAGCAAAAGGGACATTAAAGCCAAGAATTCCATTTCTGCCTGGCCCCATGTGGCTGTGGTACCCCCATCTGCCTCCCAGCCTCTCCCAGGCAGACGGCTCCCAGTTGGTGTCCAGTTGCTCTAGGGATCTGCTCCATCCCCGGGTTGGGAGTGCTGACATAAATCTTGTTAAGAGGCAGTGCTTGGTTCTAAATCTTAGTGAATCATGTTCTTCCATTTCCACCGAAGGATATCCTTCGCACTGCTACCATTGGTCTGGTCAGACGTATTAACGATTTTTGTGACTGTCTTCTGACAGTGATTTGAATTTGGCTCCTGGGTTGACGAATACAAATGTTGCATTTTCTCTGATTATGTGGAAAACAGCAGCCGCAAATTAATTGCGAGGAAGAAGCAAAAGAAAAGGGAGATGCAGGCGAGAGAGAGGGCATTAACCAGTGGGAAGGGCCTGGGTTTGTGGGCAGGGGGCTACTTGAAGGCAGGTTATGCCCTAGCTCTCTTTCTCAGTCATTTATGTAGAAATACAGTAAGTCCCCTCCATAGGAACCTCCAAGTTGCGAGCTTTCCAAAATGCGGAAGTGCAAGGAACCAGAACCTGTGCCATCTGCATCAGGCGTGAGTGAAATTGCATCTTGCCCTCCGTCTCCTATTGCTGACGATCCTTCAGCTCTACCATCTCCCACCTCCTCTCCCTCCTCCAGTCAGTAACTCTTCCTGCCTGTACACTCGGTGCCAGCCCCTGGATGCCAGCTGCTCTACTGTACTACTGTACTTTTCAAGGTACTGTACCGTAAGATTAAAAATGTTTATTTTTTGTGTTTGTTTTTTATGGATTATTTGCGTGAAAAGTATTACAAACCTATTACAGTACAGAGCTATTGATATATAGCTGATTGTGTTAGTTGGGTACCTAGGCTAACTTTGTTGCACTTAACGAACAAATTGGACTTACGAAAGTCCTCTTGGATCGGAACTTGTTCGTATGTAGGGGACTTATGGTAAAACCACCCCCTCCCCATATTTCATGCCATGCTTGTGAGGATAGAAGAGATAACTTCCTCATAGACCAGTTTTGCTCCCAGGGCTCCAATAGTCTTCACCAGAATCTGAGTCTGTGCGACATTTACGGGCATTGGGGTTCCTGGCACCCTCCACGGTGGAACACATAGAAGGTCCTCCACTGATATTTGGGAACTGACTGACTGATAACTCCCAAACACCTGTCTATCTCTGACCCTAATCTCTTTCCCAGGCTCCTGATGAGCATCTCCCATAAATTCTCCTGTCATCATAAATGTCCCCTGTCTAATTAAATGCTTGGCTTTCTGGCCCTTGGCAAGATGCTGTTCATCTCATCATCCATGGTCAATTGTTCCATCTGTTTCCAAGTCCTGGCCTTTTCTTTTCTTTCCTTCTTGCTTGTCCCTTGTTCCACTCCTTCTTCACCCCTTCCCTAGTGCCAGGTCAAGGCCTCTTTGTCTCAGACTTTCGTCCTTCAAATCCATCACACCCACTGTCACCAGACTGATAATCCCCAAGATCTTCTTTGACAATGACGTTCCCTGCTCAAAATCTCAAATTTCTTACGAGGGCATTAAGGCCCTCCAGAATCAGATCCAACTGCTTTTCCAGTCTCATCTTTTTCTCTTCCTCCTCTAAAACCTAAGCTTCAGAAAAGTAGTTTCTGTGCTTCAGACATGGTTATCATTTACTAATCTCTATTTATTTGCTCCTGTTCTTTCTTGTCTTGAAATTTTCTTCCTGAAACCTCCATCTGTCCAAATTCCGTACTTTCTTGGCTCACTCTCCTACTTTTCCACATGGCTGTCCTGGTCTTCCCTCGGTTGGACATGGGTTTTACCTCCTCTGAGATACCGTGCCTCATGCTGGCAGAACACTCCTGGTTATACATGGCAGAATCTACCCTGGCTCAGAAAGGTAGCTGATTAGAAGTCTTGGCAATCATGGAAAAGGCAGGGGCCTCTGGGTATCAAGGAATCCAACCAGAAGATTGCCTTATCCTTAGAACTCTCTTTGTTTTTACCCTTGCTTCTTTGTAAATGTTGAGTTCCTTCTCTCCAGCTGATGGCAGATTCTTCTACTTCAAAAGTGGGCTTGAGGGGCAGTAAACACATGGCTGATAGCTCTAGTCTCATATTTTTCCCATAAGAGACAAACTGATACTTGGGCTCTCTGACCCCAACAGAGCAGTTATCATAAGTCCATTCCTAAGTCAAGAAAATGAGGCTAGGGGTGGGAGAGGAAGGTAGTTTGCTGGGCCCAGCATGGGTGCATGCCCCCCAATTTGGCCAGGGACACTGTGGTTGATTGCAGAACTGGCCATGATCTTTCATTCCTTCCTGTGACTTTGTAGCTCCTTCTGTCAAGGGGTGGAATCTACTTTCCCACCCACTGAATGTTGGCTGGCCTTGGGCCTTGGTTTGGTATTAACAGAATGCAGCAGGAGTGATGCTATGTCAGTTCCAGGTCCAGGCCTCAAGAGGTCATGCAAACTTCTCTCTCTGAGACCTCCCACTGCCACGTGAACAAGTCTGGGCTAGCCTAAGTCATCATGAGAGACACGTGGCCCAGTCATTCCTGGTATCTCAACTGACAACCAGCCAACCTCAAGAAGCAGAGCTGCCTATGGAGTCATCAGTACCATCATTGTGCCCAGCTGAGACCAGAAGAACCATCTAGATGAGCCTAGACCAAAATGCCAACACACAAAAATCATGAAAACTTTAATGGTCGTTGCTCTAAGCCACTAACTTTTGAGACATTTTGTTATGGGACAAATCTAATGAGCACAGAGGTAGAATCTGTAGTGACAATTGCTCCCTTTGGATCCACATATTAGTTTAGAGTAGAAGAATATTTCCCAGAAGTGGGAAAGTTGTGTTCTGGGGAGAGAAAACTATGGAGGCAGGTATAGACACTTCCAGGCACTTAACTTGAGACGACTGAGTACTCTTTTCTCTCCACCTAGATAGTGGGTTCCTTAGGGCAGTGTCCAGTATGGTTCAACTCCTCCAGTGAATTAGTTAACCTTAGTGACACCCTCATGTGATCAGTGAAATGGGCGACTAGATGGACTGTTATTCCACCATAATTCTAACTTGTGAGTGTATAAGACCTAAAGATTTTATCATTGACTTACCCTTAAACCTTACAACTCTAAGGTTATTCCTGAAAAAAATCTCTTTTAATTTAATGCTTAAAATAACCCCGTGAAGCAGGTATTATTTTCACTTTACAGATGAGGAAATCGAGGCTCAGGGAAGTTAGGTATTATTAATTGCTCAAGTTCACACAGGTAGTAAGTGCTCAGGCAGTGATTTGAGCACAGGACTCGCCTACTTTATAGATCGTCCATATTTGAATAGTGCTGCTGGAGGATGAGGGATGACTCCCATGTTGAGACAGCATCTCTCTGCATTGGTCTTTTTCTCACTTTTAGGTCTTCGTATTCACTGATTTCTTCATCTTAGACGTTCCTCCTCTTTTTTTACTTTTTCAAGTGTGTCATAGAGATAATTATCTGCATTAGCTTATTACAGCCTCCAAAGCATAGGAATGATTTTCTATTTAGGGTCATGCTCAGCCATGGCTTGCTATGAACTGTAAGTAAAAGTTACCATTACTAACATGCTTAGGGAATTACATATAAGGATATTCAAATAACTACAAAGCTTCAACTCACAGCCTTTCTGTAGGTAGTGAACACTAGCTGTACAAGTTCAGGAAGTGAGCATAAGATATGACATCTGCCTTCATGGTGAAGAGAAGAGAGGCTGGTGGGGAAAACAGACCTGGACACAATGGCCTATCAATGAGGGGTGTATATTGAATGCTAGAGGCACAAGTCCATATGCAGAGGAGGGGGAGATGACTTGCATCTGTAGGAATCAGGGAGCCTGTATGGAAGAGATGAGCACTTGAGCTGAATCTTGGAGGATACTTTGGAGTTAGAAAGGCAGAGCTGGTGTGTCATTCTAGTTTTGTGCCCCTGTTTAAAAATGCTTAGTATGTCCCAGAGAGAGAAGGAGCACGGCATTGCCTTAGTCTTCACCATCAAGCATTGGATGAGAAGGATCAATAAGGTGGAGGTGAGGATCATGGCAATGAAATAAGGGAGTATTACAAGTTCAAGGGATGGAAAGTGGGTGATTCTCCAAGATGTGAATCTCTGGTTCTCAGTGACAGTGGCTAGTTTAGACTGGCTTCTTCTGGGAGAACATACATACTTAGGGTATTTCAAGGTATTTTCTTCACTACAAGGAAGATATTTTCAATTCTGAAAGTATAAAAGTATGAGACCTATTGGGAGAGACACCTAGTTACAGGAGGTGAAACACAAAGTAATGAAGGCAAATTTTAAGGAAACAGACTTCATTGGACATAAGAAAACAATTTAAAATATTCTATGGAGAAAATGCTTTTTAAAACACCCCGCATGTTTCTTAATAAAATGTGGGGGGGACTTCCCTGGTGGTCCAATGGTTAAGACTCCATGCTCCCAATGCAGGGTGCCTAGGTTAGACCCCTCATTGGGGAACTAGATCCCACATGCCGCAAGCAAGAGCTCACATACCACAACAAAGATCTCACATGCCGTAACAAAGATCCCCCATGCTGCAACTAAGACCTGGTGCAGCCAAATAAATAAATAAGTAAATCAATAAATATTTTTTTAAAGTGGGAGAATTTTTTTAAATCCCATTTCTATTAAATTTGAAATAAATGTGTGTTCTGCTTTAGTTGCTATGAGATGTTTAAAAAAATCTCTTAAATGGTAATTTTAATTTGAAAACGAGGCAAACCAATTTTAAATAAAGTCAAACGGTATATGATTATAGTGGGTTGAGTAGTATCTCCCCAAAATTCAAGTTCACCAGAACCTGAGAAAGTAACTTTTTTTGGAAGTTACTTTGGGAAAGACTTTCGGAAAAAGTCTTTACAGATGTATGAGATCATACTAGATTATGATGGCCCTAAATCTAAGGACTGGCATCCTTAGAAGAAGAAAGGAGAGGACACAAAGGAGCCATGTGATCACAGAGACAGAGACTGGGGTTATGCTGCCACAAGCCAAGGAATCAGAGGGTCCCCAGAAGCTGCAAGAGGCGAGGAAAGATTCCCTTCCAGAGCCTTCAGAGAGAGATGATGTCCTGCCAATACCCTGAGTTTGGACTTATGGCCTCCAGAACTGTAAGAAAACAAACTTCTGTTGTTTTAAACCACCTAGTTTGTGGTAATTTGTCAGGACAGTCCTGACAAATGCAATGATTAACCAGCTAATACAATGATTAACCATTGGGTTTCAGGGAAGAAGGAGATCTGGAGCAGGCAGGACTGGAAGAGGAGGTCAGGCTGGAAAACAGAAGGTTTAGGGAGGTGAAGAGGAGAGGGAGAGCTTTCCTGGTCAGAGGAACAGCAACAGCACAAGTATTGAGATAGGAATGGGCAAGTCTGGCGAGACCTGTGCGTGGGGAACAGAGCTTACTTTGATTCATACCTGGTGGGTAACTCCTGGATTTCTTTTCTCTTGACACAGACATATCACTAGATACAGTCTCATGTTTAACAATTATAATAAGGGGAAGAGTTTTGGTTCTCATGTAGACCAAAGAAGATTAAAAGGGAAATTAGTGAGGAAGATCATGAGAATTAATATGGAGGCTTTCCCAGTAGGGGAACAAAATAAAGTTGTTAAAGTAGATGTTGGTATATGTGTATGGGAAATATTTCCTATTTTACATATAACGATAGGTATGAACAAACAAACTAGTGAACTAACAAAAAACAAGGGAATTGTGAGAGAGAAGAGAGTGGATTCATCATGTGCACAATCTCTGGGTTGGGTAAGAAGGAGGATGTAGGGAAGAGAGATTGAATTAAACTGTGTTAGAGCAACTGTTCCCAGCTCCAACCACCAGGCGGTGTCATCAGTTCATGACAGCTTGGTTGCACCTCAGAATGGCCAAGATGAGCAGAGTTTGTGCCTGTGTGCATGTGGAAATTTGTGAGGTATGGGCTATTTGCATGCTATGTACCTGTGATTTAGGTCAGGGGGTCTGTAAAATGCAAATGTTTCCTAAACTATGTGGCCTCTAATTTTACAAAAATTTAAAATGGTCGTGGATTTTCTAACTGACTAATGAATGAAAAATAAGGAAAAGCAAGAGAAGGTTTATTCCATTTCTAAGTTAACGTGTATTGTTCAACATTATTATAAAGTCACAAAGAATTTTAGCGTTGAAAAATCCTTAGTTTGTTCACATCTAATTTTCTGAATATGGTCTCAGGTCCTCAGGTAGCTAATCCTGAAACCCAGAAACTGTGTGTTATTCATTTTTCAACCTCCACCAGGCACAGAATATAGATGCTTAATCAGTGATGGTGGAATGAATACATTCTATTAGAATTCTGTAAATAAAACTGAAAGTATGGTCAAATATGCTGTTCCTAATAATGATACAATGTGGCTACAATAATTTTTATGAAGAGGTGGAATATAAGAAAATTTCTCAGGAAAAATCCTTGAGCTTCTAGGGTAAACTTCTAGGAGTTAGGTTTTATTGCACCCCATGCACCATAGGGCTTTCTGGGAGGGCTCATTCTCCTTGCATGGCCTGAAACAGTGAATTCCTTGTAGGGATACCTCTGAAATGGGGGCTCACCTTGCTTTCTCTATTCCTAGGAAAGACCCTCAATATTTCTGTGAAACAGAGAGGAATTAGGCGATGCACAAATGATGCACAAGTGAGGAATTAGGTTCCACAAATGAGGCTTTTGGTGACTCCTGAGCTGCAAGTACAGACCTGTCCTGTTCCAGGATTCGTCCCAATGACCACCATACTCTGATTATTCTTGTTATTCCTGTTTTGAACCAAGAATAATTTACTGAAGAGCTCAAGGTGGTCAGGGCGGGCTTGGTGTGGCCCATCTCAAAGAGCAAAAGAGGTGAAGAGTAACATTTTGTGCTGGCTGTAATCATATCAAACACATCCGTATTCTGTAGATCACCCTCCATAGTCCATTTGATGAGCCATGGCCACCATGGTCCCCCCAAGAGTGTGCTAATATGTGTGCCATTGTCCCAGCCAAGCATGCATACTTTGGTTCAGTATGTCTAACGCAAAATAGAACATTACCTTAACCCCAGATGGGAACCTGGAGGAATAGTTTTGTTCCCTAACGTATCCAGATGGTGCTCATCTAAAAGATGGGAACAACCTAATGGAACCCAGCCCCAATCGCTATGTCTTTCAAAATTCTTTCTGCCAGACTTTCAACTATTTCCTCTCACACGTTCATGTGCTGGGTGCTCCATGATTATCTTACTCTGGAAGAAGTGAGTTCTCAGTTGACCATGGAAGTCTTGCAGACTTTCATGAACTGAGCTTGTCATTGATCATGGCCCTTATCCTATATAACCCAAGTCGTCAGTAACTATGCAGCAGAGGCAGGACCATGCTCAGCAGGGCAAAAATGTTGTCCTTCATTACGAGCAATTTCCCTGAAGGGAGGTAACTTTAACAACTGGGACCAAGGTTCCAGCAACTGAGGTAGCCTCTGCAAGTTGTCAAAGGGCAGGAGAAACCTCTGCATAGGGGTTATGGGAGCAAATCTAACAATCCTTCCATAGGAAAAGACCTAGGTAGAAGCAATATGTTCAGTTTGACTGTTCTGCTCTGCCAGTTCCCAGCTGCAGGAGAAACTGGAAACCTCTTCTGAAAAATGGGCATAATATCAACTGCTTTGCAAGTTTGTCGTGAGGATTAGAGAAAGTAATGCATTTGAATGCATTGGAACATAACAGGTTGTTAAAGCATATTAGTTCCCTTTTCTTTTCCTCTTCTCCTTCCCCAGGCTGAACCCAATTCAATCAACAAGTATTTATTGAGTCCCCACTAGAACAATAATCTCTGGAATTGGGGTGTATAGAATAGCTACCCTTACTGTTAGATTAGCACAGAGGAACTCAGGTGCTCTGCTCTTGAGAGCTCAGACTAAATCAGAAGCAGGATTCAGCCTCTGCAGGGAAGGCAAAGCCAGAAGAAGCCATTCCATTTCTCTAGGCTATGGAGAGGCAGTCAGGTCCATCACACTGCCCAAGGCAGGGCCCTCCCTTTTTCCTCTCTACCTGCATTTCCTGGGGACCCCTGGAACCAGTCACTCCATTATTGTGCATATCAGTTTTTTCATCTGCATGATGGAGAACTCAATAGCGTTGGCCTCATGGGCCAACTAAGTAATTTTCATCGAGACAGATATGTCTACAAATCATGCTATTTGTTTTCCCAGCTCTTCTTTACAGTGTAGATATGTGTGTGTGTATGTCCTCTGCATGGCTTCTGATCATCTGTGAGCTTTCTCTCTCTTGTCTGGCCACGGTGAGTTATATCAAACACACCCTCAGATTCCCTGGTTGACATAGAGTCTCCTTCTCCTTCTAGCGCCTTCCTCATCACTGTCTCCTTTTGAAGATTCTTTTTTCAACTCTCTCTTTTTCAAAAGATTACTTCGTCACAATTATTCGGGAAAGGGTTTTGTGCCTGTAGGAAATATTAATAGACTATTATGAGGTCCTACAACTAATTTTTCCACACATATCATCTGTCTTTGCATGGTTATTAAACTTCAACAATATTTCATGCAATGCTTCCCTGCTAAATTAATTTGGTTCCTTCTTTTCTGGCTTCTTCTTTTCTGTCCACAGCTCTAAAATTAAATTGAATCTTCATAATTATAGCTTTTTGTTGTTCTCCTTCATATCTTTTTCTTTTTTTTTTCAATTTCTCTATCAAAGGAGCAATAAAGACATAAAGAAGCAAAATTATAACTCTAAAAGACCCAAATGGTCTGGAGTTTGATGGGCTTGAGGTTGGGTATCTTTTAAGTAGGAGGAGAGAGGGTGAGGAAATTCAGACCTCCTGGAATGTAGATAAATTGGTTCTGATTTATCCTGGGGTGTTGAAAACAAATGAGAATTGTTCTCTCAATCATGAAATTTTCATGGTTGCTGTAGTGTTCTTATTTGTGTCAAGTGATACTCTCATTTTTTAAAAGTAAATATTCTCTCTCCTTCCACACACACATGCACACACACACACACATTTTCACTTGTGGTTAAATTTTCCCAAAGTCATGTGTAGCTATTAAACCTCTCTTAAAATCCTTTCCTTAGGCACCAGGGAATCTTCACTTTTATGTTATGTGTCTTGAAACTTGTGGATTAAGAGCTAAAACAACCATAGTATTTGGGGTTGACCCCGCCAGGGCACCAACCAAGGGGCTAGTGGGAAGTGGAAGCAGGAAGGAGGCTCTGATTGGAGGCTCTGAGATTCAGGGGTAGAAGCCAGTTAAAGTCTATTAGGAAAAATGGGCACTCAAGCACAAACACCAGGGAATGTGGAGGGAAGGGACTCTTTAATCTCCTTCCACCTTCTGCTCCTTGACTCATCGTTTTACGAGCTTCCCCATAAAAGAGAAGAAATTGCCAACCTGATAGGTCGGTTAGGTGTATCTGATTGGGCTGTTTCCTGGTGGGTGGGATTACTGTGCTTCAAAAGCCAATGCCCACAGTCAGCCTTTTCTCAGATTGAAGCAGGGCTTCCTTGGGCAAGCCAGCCATCGTTGTGAGCCTACCCTTTGCGTCTGAACCGTTGGTTGGATAGGGGATCCAAGGCCCAACTTGGGGCTTGGTGCCTCTCTCTCTCTCCCCATTTCTCCAGCCAAAAAGCTGCTTTCTTCAACTAAGCATCACACAGGAGACTTGCATGTAGCAGTACTGGTGTTGACTTAATTATTAATAAGGAGGTACCACTATTCCTGTTCCGTCCTGTGGTAGGATAAAAAGGCAGGGCAGGATTTCGATGTTCCTAGGAATCTGGCCATAACGTCATAATACAGCCAATATCTTACCTCTAATCCATAAGGCAGAGACCCAATATAGCTATGGAGTCAGGAAATATTCAGAATTGGACAGAGATGTGATCAATGGGAGGCCAGATATAGGACAAGGATAAGCACCCTGGACTGTTGCTTTCAACATCAGTACATGCTTGCATTTCACAGTCATGGGCTGTGGGTTTTATAGTGTCTAATATGTCAGGCTGGGTTAAGGTCCAGAAATACTTCTCCATGAGAAAAGGATTTATCGAGCAAACAGTAGTGTGATCAAACCTCAGACGAATGCTTAATATACTTAAGAAAATAAACTGAACCAAGGATAAAAAAAATTCCCAGTTTCCTAACACACTTGCAAAGCAAGAATTACTCTCCTGATCACAGATGAAGGAGAACCTAGAGATGACACGATGAAGAAGCTGAGGCCCAGAGGGGTTGACTGGGATTGAGACCTCAGCTGCCCCCAAACCCAAATCATATCCTACACCTCTTATTCCTAGCACCACTCTTCTTAGCTTCTTTAGTCTGTATTTACACAATAACATTGTATTTCCTTCCTAAACTTCTAGAATTTGGAAGTTTTACTAATTCAGCCTTGGCAATACTGGATTAGTAAAATACTGACTAATGAAAACTACAATATCACCCTCTAAGGGGCATGGCCAAAGAAGTGAGAGATTAGAGTTTTTAGGAAGTTGATTTGAATAATAATGTCAACATCTGAGGTTGCTTTCATAATGCTTTAGTTCGGAAAGAACCCAGAAAAACTCCCAAATATCTAACTAGCTTGTTTGCCATGCTTGCAAGTTAGAAACAGATATCATTTCCCCCGGCGTATAAATGAACAGGGCAATTCTTCAAGCAGTTCTGTTATTCCCAAGATGATGGCTATTCTGCTGCGAGATGATGGGTCGCATCTAAGGCTGTTTCTACAACCTCATTAACCTGGTGAAGACTGTGATGTGCTCACAAAGCAGTGCATCCGGGTAATTGATCCTCAGGAGCAGGGGAGTGCGGGGCCCAACCCTGGGGCCCATCTGGTCGCTTTCCACACTCTGAGGCCAGAGCTATAGGCATGGATATCTAATTGAGAAGTAAAAGGTTCAGAGCAGAGATGGTGTAGGATGGGGCCATCAATCAACAAATTTGTTAACCTCCACTGAACCCAAATCAGATGGATTTAAAAGCTCAATTAATTCGATTAGATGTACAGATTGGTTGGATCCCCTGGATTGAGCAGGGGATTCCCCTGGGAAGAGGACCCAGGCCCCCCTCCCAGGTAGCTCCCTTCCCCCTGCACCCACACCAGGTCCTCAGCAAGGCTGACTGTGAGTAGAGGTATAGTGGACGGAGCAATAACGCTTGAGCCACCACTTAGTGAGTAATTGCTGTGGATCAGACTTTTCTCTGTCTTCCGATTAGATCGTTTTGTTGAATGAAGAGAGAAGTGTGGAGGAAGAGAGAGAGCACATATTCCTTAGTTCAGTTTTTTGTTCATTCACAAACATACCCAGACTAGCCACTCTCTTCCAAGCACTGGGCTAAGCCCTGAAGCCATAAATGTAAACAGGTCAAAGTCGACATTCAGTAGAAAAATGTGTTGTGAATCATAAAATGTGCCGCGAGATGGAACTCTGTGGTGTGTAATTCTGACGGGAGGCTCTGGGAAGGAAGGCTCTTTAAAAAAAAATTAATTAGTTAATTAATTTTTATTGAAGAATGGTTGATTTACAATGTTGTGTTAGTTTCAGTTGTACAGCAAAGTGATCCAGTTATACATACAACTATTCTTTTTCATATTCCTTTCCCTTATAGGTTATTACAAAATGTTGAGTATAATCCCCTGTGCTATGCAGTAGGTCCTGGTTGGTTATCTATTTTATATATAGTATTGTGTATATGTTAATCCCAAACTCCTAATTTATACCCCCCCTTTCCCCTTTGGTAACCATAAGTTTGTTTTCTATGATATTGCTTGTATGTGAAATCTAAAAAAAATGATACAAATGAATTTATATACCAAACACGGAGGCCCTTAACTGAAGAGCTACTGTGGCAGCACAAGCTCAGTTTTCACGGGCATGGTGAGTGCATAAATGGGCCGCAGGGCCCGAGTGCCCTGTAAGGGGAAGAAGCATCACATGGGAGGGTCTCTGATGGCCCCCCTTCCAAGGGCTGCCTGGGAGCCACACAGGGAGCCTGGAGGCTGAGTGGGCAGTAAGGGTAGTTGTGGGGAAGGAGAATGTTCCAGATCTCCCAATGGATGTGAGCCACACACGTTCTCTGTCTCACCATCTCCCCACCAGTTCAACTTGTCATTCTGTTCTCCTCTTCCCTTTGCCAGCCACTCTCCTATCTGCCCCCAGCTTAACCTGTCTAAAGCTCAACTTCTCTGTAGCAATCGTAGCTGATACTTTCAGAGCCCTTCCTCTGGGCACCATTCTAAGTTCTTTAAAGATGTATAAACTAATTTAATCTGCAGAACCTTAAGAGGTAGGTGCTATTATTATCTCCATTACAAAGGTGACATCTGAGACCCTGGGATGTGGCTGGTCTCAGGTCACAGGGTAAAGGGAGGAATTAAAACCCAGGCAGCTTGGCTCCAGATTCTGCACTCTTAGTGGCCAGGCCAGGGTCCACTGCCCCTGTGTCATCCTCGAGTTCAGAGACCTACCCTGGTTCACCACTCGCTGCCAAATAAATCTAAACTTCAGCTTGTAACCTACTTCGGTCTCTCACTGCCCAGTATTCAGTCACCCCCACCTGGGAGGAAAATAACATCATTTAACATCCTTTAACGTTCATTAACACCCATGGCTTCTTACCTCTTTGCCTTTACTTGTTTTCCCACCACCTCGACTGTTCTCTCTCTTACTTTATGACTCCAAATCCTACCCATATTCATGGCCAGCTGAAATGCCATGTGCTTTATAAAAGCTTCCTTGATTCGAGCTGAAAAGATGCTCTCCCTCCTCTAAACACTCATAACAGGTTTTAGTTCACACGTTTCTTGACACCCTTATATTACAGACACTTGAGGTACCTTATAGTATAACTAAGGTGCCGTAAGCTTTACTTCCACTTGATTTGTAAGCCTCATGAGGTCCTCTCCTCTGTGCTCCCCCAAACTCCACCCACCAAAGCTCCCTTAACTGGTCCGCACTTAAGTTCCCTCTTTTCCCGCCATGCACATGGTTAACAGTCAGATGTCCTGACTCAGGACTGTGCTGTTTTACCTCTGGCTTGGGTGTCATTATCAATAGTGGACCCTCTCCAGAATGACCTTCGTTAAAAAGTCTATAAATAACAAAAGCTGGAGAGGGTGTGGAGAAAAGGGAACCCTCCTACACTGTTGGTGGGAATGTAAATTGGTGAAGGCACTATGGAGAACAGCATGGAGGTTCCTCAAAAAACTAAAAATAGAGTTGCCATATAACCCTGCAATCCCACTCCTGGGCACATATCCGAAGAAAACTATAATGTGAAAAGATACGTGCACCCCTATGTTCATTTCAATACTATTCACAATAGCCAAGGCATGGAAACAACCTAAATGTCCATCAACAGATGAATGGATAAAGAAGATGCAGTACATATATACAATGGAATACTACTCAGCCATAAAAAAGAATGAAATGATGCAATTTGCAGCAACATGGATGGACCTAGAAATTATCATACTAAGTAAAGTAAGTCAGAAAGAGAAAGGCAAATATCATATGATATCACTTACATGTGGAATCTAAAATATGATGCAAATGAACTTAGTCTATAAAACAGAAACAGGCTCAGAGACATGGAGAACAGACATGTGGTTGCCAAGGGGGAGTGGGGATGGGGTACAGATGGACTGGGAATTTCGGATTAATAGATGCAAGCTATTATATATAGAATCGATAAATAACAGGGTCCTACTGTATAGCACAGGGAACTATATTTAATATCCTGTAATAAACCATAATGGAAAAGAATAAAAAATGGAAAGCATATATATGTATAATGGAATCACTTTGCTGTACAGTAGAAATTAACACATAGTAAATCAACTATACTTCAATAAAATCAGTTTAAAAAAATAGTGTACTCTCTCTGTGACACTTTCAAAAGTGTCACAGTGTGGAACATAAAGCATGGTTACCCTGCTACAGGCCACTCTCTAGACAGGGCAGTATGCCATTGTGGCTGATGTCACCATGTGACTCCCTGGGTTAGAGACCAAGCTCTGCCACTCACTGGCCATGGATCCCTGAGCAAGCAGGGCCCTGAACCTTCTGGAAGGTGGATATAACAACTGTCCCTCACTCTAGGTTGCAAGGAGGATCAAACGAGTTAATCCTGCAGACTTGCCTGGCATGCAATAATAGTGCTCGCTGACAGGAGGCCCTCGTTTCTGGGCCTCCACTAGTCAGGCTGTACCTTTTCAAGTGTTAATTGTCTTTGTTGATAAATCTGTGTGTGACAGTTGTGCTTAATGTTGTAACCATGAAATTGAATTAAATGTTACATAAACTGATGATAAGTGTGAAAAGAAGAATTGTCGCTTCTTTGAACATTAAATTGAATGCTTTGGACTCAATAAAACGTGAGTCACTAAAAAAAGCTGTTGAATTAGATGTGGGAAAAACCACTCTAAAAGACTGGGGGGAAATCTTAAACATCTAGAGAGGTTCTGCAGTTAGATTGTTTCAAAAATGACCTTTAAGTTCTTGCTGTACTTTATAGAACCTGAATCTGGAAATTGCGGGGGGAGGATGCATTCCATGCATGTGGTTTTTACAGGAAAAGGAGGGCAGGACCCCGTTAGCACATGTATATTAAAAGAGAAGCTCTTGGCTCAACCTCAAAATAATAGTGACTAAATGTACATTTGTGTGCTTTAGCTAAAATAAAATGTGTAAGATATGTTTATGTAACTTTTGTTTTTTTTTGGAAACTTCACAGCACGAGTGGACTTTCTCAGTAAGTGTTATCTCCTGTCTGGAGAGTGTTGGCTGCTCTTTGAATTAATGAGTGAACAAATGCGTGGGACTAGAGGGTGGCTGTAGGATGCGCTGTTGGCTCTGGCTGTCTCCTCTCGGCTTTAACCTCAACATTTCAAGTCTGCTTGCTAAGCAGATGCCATCTGAGAGCTTTTATTTCTGGCTTTGGGAATCACTCTGCTCACAGGGTAAGTCAGGAGGGTGTGTGGGAGAGTTAATAACCCAGAAATCAGCCCCTCCATTAACAGATGGGGACTTGGTAAAGAAATGACTCAGCTTCCTTGTTGTACCATTGAGCTATCTCGGGGCCCTCACAGTGGTACCTTACTGGATAATGCAGTCTCTACTGGCTGCCTTCCTGGCTGTGTCTCACCTTCTCTCTCCTGTGATGATGTCTCCACGCAACAGCTCCAAAATATACTCTTGCTTCTTGTCTAGGAGTCTGCTTCAGGGGAAACTCAAGTGAAGATGTAGGCCCCAGCCTTAGGGCTAGGGCAGTGTCTTTCACAGAGAAGAGGTACAGGAGAAGATGCACAAATTTGATCCAAAAAAAGGGCACAAATTTACTCAGAACAAATTTTTAAAAATCACCTGACTTGATTGAGGTTGAAATAAAATATTCAAATTTTTTAAATCAACAAGATCTTACCATTTTAGTTACCAGAGCAGTTACTAGTTATCAGAATAGTGTTTTGTTTGTCTGTTTTTAATTCCAGGTGTTTCTCTAAGTACATGTAGCCCTTGAGAAATCTGAGCCATAGGAATTAAGCTTTGATTGCAGACCCAAGAAAGTCAATAAACTCTGCTTTATCTCTACTCTCCTTTTTCCTGTTCAAGAAAGGGCACTCTTCTCATGGACCTGCTCCCGCGTCAAGTTGGTTGAGGGGCAGGGCAGTGGGGGGGGGGGTGTCCCAGCAATGGCTCCTCACACCCCCAGGGATGGGCCCTATGTCTGTGGGCCAAAGAACTCTCTTGGAGGCCCAGTAGCCTTTTCTGATAAAATAGCCCAAACCCTGAGTGGTTCTGGTGTTTATAAAAATGGTCAAAAATCTCTCACTCATTCCCCAGCTCATCCTCAACCCACCCTGAGCACACAGCTTAGACTGTGTATTGCAGGATGAGCATAAGGTTCCAGGCACCATGCCAAGTCTGATGAGGTCTGTAGATTCATGTGAGCAGGAGCAGCTGCCTGGGAGGTTATCCAATGCTCCATCAAACCTCAACAACTGTCCTGGGATGGCTGTGCTGGCTGGGATTGTCCACTGCAGCCAGTAGAAGCCCCCACCCCCACACACACCTGTGGTTCATCCCCCAGAGCAGCAGTTCCAGCTGTTGAGAAGCAGGCGGCATCTGGGCTGAGCATGGAAAGGTGAGTAAACATTGCCCGTTGCCCTGCCAATTGCCAGTCCCCTCATTCTGGTTTTATTTTTTTGACTTGGGCAAATTTGGTTTCCTGAAATTAATTATTCAACAGGAGGTGACAGCCGGTGTATAGCAGCACTGTTGGAACAGAGAATATAGAGGCACATTGGACACAGCAGCTGCACCTCCCAGACCCTGAAATTTAAGATCTTTATAAATGATTTGTTAAAACTATAGTGACGATAAGCTTATGAATCATGATCTATATTAATCAGGGCTGCTGATATGGAAAGATTAATTGAAACGTGCAGTTCTACATAAATGATAAAGTGGTAACAATTTAATATCAGACAAGAAGAGTGAAGAAATTACACTCCAAGCTTCATGCATCATTACTATGGATATTAATATTTTACCCAGCGCAACAGCATCGGGAATCATAATGAAAATCCATAAGTGGTGCACAGACATGATTAAATACAACAGTCTTTAGGAGCTATTTTGTGGCTGCAGTTGGGCCATATTTCACTCAGTGGCTGGTGATTCCAGTGATAGAGCCTAGACAAGGGTGATTAAAAATCGTTCCTCCTAAAGGCTGTTAACCTTTTACTACTAAAATGAATTTCTTTGATTTTTAAATTGTGTCATTCTCCTTGCTCTTTTCAAAACCAAACTTGATCCCAAACCTTGACAGGATGCTGGGTCCTTGGAGTAGTGACAGTCAAAGAAAATTGTCTCAGCTATGGTCCCCCACCTCAGGGTTTGGCATTAGTCAGGTCATGGAGAATGTAGGGTCATTGTCTACCTTGACCAGGGCTAGATGGAAAGAGTGAATGATGGATGGACCATCAGGGACCCTTAAGGAGTTTCCCAAGACCAGGAGTTGATATGGCTGACTTGCACACCCAGCCTCAGCAGAGTGGAAGGCAAATGACTTATTCTGAGGTCCTGGTCTCACTAGTTTAATTAATTCATTTATTCAATCACTCATCCAACCAATAAGCAGACAGACATGCACCCACACTTGGGAAAGGCAAATATCTGTCCCTATGAACACGTTTCAGGTTGAGGAGATGAAAACCCTAATCGGTGTTATGGCTTCCGGAATGGAAACAGAGAGAGTCAAGAAGAGCTTCTTCGACGGACTGTTTCTCCCACCCTGTGAAATCTTCACTATCACAAGTCAAGAGACTCTCCTGATCCCTTTTATCACTTCTATTTAAAACAGAGAGGTCAGCGTATATTTGCAGTAGTGAAATTCATCACCAACTTAGGTGGTAATAAGAAATGCGGACTATTCCCTTGAGGATATTACATCCATTTCTTCAATGTTCTGGTTTCTTAAGTCTCCGGAGCAGTGATTCGCAAACTTTCATGTGCACAGATATCAACTGGGGGAAGGAGGGGGTTTTTAAAAACTCAGACAGAGTCCCTATGGAAATTTCCAGAATTCTTTTGCTGAATAGCTCTCTCCCTTCTGAAACTGCCCTGTAACTTCCATCCACCTCGACCTCCCTGAAGGCTTATTTATCTCCTTAACTCAATGAGACCACGTGCCCAGCTTGGGATTCCCTTTGCTGCCTTGTGGTCTGGAATGTGTTCTGAGGCAAAGAGCTATGGTGATCATAGTCACCTTATTTGTCTTCTTTCTTACAGGGATCATGGTTCTGTGCTGCTTGTTCCCCAATGTCTGAAAATCATTGTTTCATGTATGTTGTCCACTTTTCTAGTGGATTATGGTAGAAGGAGAAATCTGGTCACAGTTACTCCCTTAGAGCTTGAAGTGAAAGTTACTGCTATCACTTTCTATCTCAAGTACTGCAATAGTGCCCAGATTTCCATTCCTGCCAACTTTTCTACCTCATGCTCTACCATTTTCTTTATGCATGCAGCTCCAGCCAAAACCCAATTTTCTTCTCTCCATTAAATACACTAAGCATCTTTCAGTTTTGGGACATTTGCACTTATTCTTCCTTCTGCCTAGAATACTCTTTTCATTCAAGTTGCAACTCAAATGTCATCTCCCCTGAAGGTCTATCATGACCAATGAGCTAAAGTCATCCTTCACTGTCCCAGTCTACTATATTAGACTATTTTATATCCTCATTGACTTCATCACTACCTGATATCTTCTTATATATTTGCTTACATGTTCACTGTTCTGTTATCTCCCACTAAAATGGAAGTTCCATGAGATAAAAACCACCTTATCTACCAGGTAACTTTAGGGTCTAGAACAGTGTGATAAATGCTAAAAAAATACTTATTGAGTGATAAATAAGTAAATGAATAAATGTGGGAAGGTATATAAAAAAGAAAACATTCAGGAATAATGTTATGATGGGGTTTGGTGGAAAACTAATCACAAGGACAGAGAAATCTTACTCTGGTAGGGAGACAAATTAATTCTGAGCTCTGTTTTTTTTTTTTTTTTTTTCTTGTGTTATGCGGGCCTCTCACTGTTGTGGCCTCTCCCATTTGCGGAGCACAGGCTCCGGACGCGCAGGCTCAGCGGCCATGGCTCACGGGCCCAGCCGCTCCGCGGCATGTGGGATCTTCCCGAAACGGGGCACGAACCCGCGTCTCCTGCATCGGCAGGCGGACTCTCAAGCACTGCGCCACCAGGGAAGCCCTGAGCTCTGTTTTAATTGGATACTTAGGACTTCCAGGGCCCTGTAATGAGATGGTTAAGACCATGCTCTTTACAACTGGGAAGATTTGAGTTTGGTTCTTGGCTTTACTAGAAACTGTGGGGGGAGGGTTCAATTTCTTCTTCTGTAAAAAATAATCCATTACTGTTGTTGTGAGATAATGTTTGTAGAACATGTGGTACGGTGCCTGGTTCATAATTAGAATGACCAGACATAGACCTTAAGGTAGCTGTTTAGTAGGCTCTAAGAGTAAAAAGCAAGATTGAGATTTTTTTTTCCACAAAGAACTGAAAAACATGCCACATGAAATTTATAGAACTGAAAAACTCAATCATCAAATTAGACAGCTCACTGGACTAGTTGAATGTCAGACTACATATATGAAAGAGAGAATCAATGGACTAGAAGGTAGGTCAGAATAAAGCAGCACTAATGAAATATGAAGGGACAAAATATAGGAAGTACAGAAGATTGTGAGACACAGAAAATACAGGGAGAGATTCTAGCATATGTATAATTGGAGTCAGAGAAGGAGAGAATAAGACAGAAGGAGGTGATGGAGGAGAGATGACCAAGAACTGGTAAATGACATTGAGCCACAGATTTAAGATGTTCTGCCAGCCCTGAGCCAGATAGAGAAATCCGTACCTAGGCATATAGTAAAGCTGCTCAAAACAAAAAACAACTAAGAATACACAAGCTATCAGAGGAAAAAAACAGACAGATTATTTCAAAGGAATATAAATTAGACTGACACCTAGCCACTTAATAGAAACAATTGCAACCAGAAAACAGGGCAATGATATCAGAGTGTGAAAGAAAATAAACACCAACCTATAAATCTATATCTAGCAAAAATATCTTTCCAGAATGAAAGAAAAATAAAGACGTTTTCAAACAAAGAAAACTGGAGAATTTGTCTCCAAGTGACCCAGAAGTAAAGGTGCTGTTCAAGCAGAAAGAAAATGATCCTAGATAGAAGCATGGAGGTAAAAGAAGAATGAAACACAGTGAAAACGATGTAGGTGAATAGAAACAAACACTGATGTATAAAGCAGTTACAATGTGTTATTAGGTTTAAAATGTTCTACAGAACATTAAAATGCATGACCTTTTAACGGTATAAAATTCAGGGAGGGTATGCAAATGTAGCTAAAGAGTTCTAATGACTTTGTATTGCCTGGGTAAAGAGTATAATACCAATTAATATTACTTAAGGATGCATGTGGTAATTTCTAGTGTTATTATTATAATAGTGTAGTAATACATAGTTTCTAAGATAATGGTGGGAAACTAAATCATAAAAAAACACTAAGGAGCTATTTTTTAAGACAGAAAGGGAGAGAAAAATGAAATAGAACAGGTATGGTAAATTCAACCCAAACATATCAGTAATTATATTAAAATCAAATTGACTAAATGATTTAGTGAAAAGACTTCAGACTGAATAAAAAGCAAAACTCATCTGTACTGTATTTATAAAAGTCACATGTAAAACATGTGGATAAAAACTGTTGAAGATAAAACATTAATCAAAAGGAAGCTGAAGTAGTCATATTAATATCAAACAAAATAGACTTTAACAATGAAATCATTACTGGAGATAAAGAAGTTCATTTTATAGTAACAAAATGTTTAACTAAATAAATATATAACAATTCTAAATTTATATGTGCTCAATTTATGGAATGTAAATATGTGAAAATTTACAGAGCTATTAAGGAGGATCAGATGAGTTCATGGATCACAATGGGTGATTATGGTATATCTTTAAATGACTGATTTTAAAAAATAGACCAGGAAGTCAGTAGAGTTAAAGAAAATATGAACATGTATAGGCATTCTACCCACCAGCTGTGGAATAGGTATTCTTTTAAATCACCATGGAACATTTATAAAAATTGACTGTATATTTGGCTATAAAGAAAACCTCACAGATTTCAAAGGATTGAAATCATACAGAATCTGTTTTCTGATGACAGTGGAATTAAACTTAAAATTGTAACAAAAGTGTATTTGGAAAATTCATGTTCATTTTCACTACTTGGGAGTTAAGAAATAATTTCTAAAGAACCCATGAATTAAAAACTGAAATCACAATTAAAATTATATGCTTAAAAAGAAGATCTCAAATCAACAACTTAAACTTCCATCTTAAGACACAGAAAAAAGAAGAGCAAAGTAAATCCAAAGCAGGCAAAAGGACATAATAAGGATTAGAGCAAACATGAATAAAATAGAGAATAGAATAACACTAGAGAAAATCAGTGAAACCAAAAGTTTTTACTTTGAAGAAATCAACAAAATTGACAAACTTTTAGCTAAACTAACCAAGAAAAATAAGAGTGATGTCTCAAATCAGTAAAATCAGAATAAAAGAGGGGCTAATACTACTGACCATGCAGATACAAAAAGAATTGTAAGAGAATACTATGAATAATTATATGACATAAATTAGGTAACTTAGATGAAATGGAAAAATTCCTAGAAAGACATAGACTCCTGAAATTGAAAACCATAATTCAAAAAGAGACATGCACCACAATGTTCACTGCAGCACAATTTACAATAGCCAGGATATGGAACCAACCTAAATGTCCATCAACAGATGAATGGATAAAGAACATGTGGCACATGTATACAATGGAATATTACTCAGCCATAAAAAGAAATGAAATTGGGTTATTTGTAGTGAGGTGGATGGACCTAGGGTCTGTCATACAGAGTGAAGTAAGTCAGAAAGAGAAAAACAACTACTGTATTCTAACACATATATATGAAATCTAAAAAAAAAAAAGGTACTAATGAACATAGTTACAGGGCAGGAATAAAGATGTAGACATAGAGAATGGACTTGAGGACACAGGGTGGGAGTGGGAAGCTGTGCGAAGTGAGAGTAGTATCGACATATATACACTACTGAATGTAAAATAGTTAGCTAGTGGGAAGCAGTAGCATAGCACAGGGAGATCAGCTCAGTGCTTTGCGATGACCTAAAGGGGTGGGATAAGGAGGATGGGAGGGAGGCTCAAGAGGGAGGGGATATGGGGACATACGTATGCATATGGCTGATTCATGTTTGAGTACAAGAGGAACTAACACAGTACTGTGAAGCAGTTATACTCCAATAAAACTCTATTTAAAAAAAAAAGAAATAGAAAATCTCAATAAGCCTATAACAAATAAAGAAATTGAATTAGTCGTCAAAAAACTTCCCACAAAGAAAAGCCCAGGACCAGCTGGCTTCACAAAGGAATTACACCAAACATTTAAGGAAGAGTTAATATAAAAATTTTCCTAAATATTTCAAAGAATAGAAAATGTGTGGACATATTCCAATTCATTTTATTAGTCCAGTATAACTGTGATACAAAAAAATAGACAAAGATATTATAAGAAAATAAAACTAGGCATCAATATATGTTTTGAATATGGATGCAAACACCCTCAACAAACTGTTAGCAAACTGAATCCAGTAATACATAAAAAGGATTGTACACCATGGCCAAGTAGGATTTATCTCAGGTATGCGATGTTGATTTAACACCTGAAAATCAATTAATGTAATACATTATAGAATAAAAAGCAAAAAGCACATGATTATCATAGTAGATGCAGAATAAACATTTGACAAAAATTCAATACCCCTTAATGATTAAAAAAAAACCCCAAACAAAAAACACTCAACAAAGTAGGAATAGAATGATATTTCCACAATAAGATAAAGGGTGTCTATGAAAACCCCAGAGCTAACATCATCCTTAATGGTGAAATGTTAAATGTCTTCCTCCTAAGATCAGGAACAAGACAAGGATGTCCACTCTTACAGCCTCTATTTAATATTATACTGGAGATTTAGTCAGTTCAAGAAGAAGAAATAAAAGGCATCCAGATTGGAAAGGAAGAAGCAAAACTATCTCTATTTGCAGATGACATAATCTTGTCATATTGCATAGAAAACCCTAAAGTATCCTTTAAAAAGTACTATAATTAATAAATGAGTTCAGTAAGGTTGAAGAATACAAGATCAATACCCATAAATCAACTGTTTTTCTGTACAATAGCAATGAGCAATAAAGAAATAAAATTAAGAAAACAATTCCATTTACAATAGCATAAAAAAGAATAAAATAAAACAAAAGAAATAAAATTTAACAAAAGAACTGCAAAGCTTATACTCTTCTATTGTTAGAAGAAATTAAAGAAGACCTAAATAAATTGAAAGATATCCCATGATTATGGATCAGAAGACTTAATATTTTCAAGGCATTAATACTCTCTAAATTGATGTACAGATTCAACACAATCCCAGCTAACCTCTTTGCAAAATGTAAGCTGATCCTAAAATTCACATGGAAATTCAAGGGAACCAGACTAGCCAAAAATATTGAAAAAGAACAAAGTTGGAGGGCTCATATTTCCTGGTTTCATGAGTTACTACAGAGCTACAGTAATCAAGATAATGTGGTACTGGCATAAGAATAGAAACACAGCTAAATGGAACAGAATTGAGTGCCCAGGAAAAAAAAATCCATGAATCTATAGTCATTTGATTTTCCACAAGAGTTCTGAGATAATTCCATAGGGAAA
>NW_006785406.1:420528-428663 GCF_000442215.2 Lipotes vexillifer | reverse complement strand
AGGGAAAGAATAATCTCTCAACAAATGTCGGGACAACTGGATATCCACATGCAAAAGAGTGAAGTTGGACCACTACCTCACATCATGTATAAAAATTAACTAAAAATGGATGAAAGACCTAAATATAAGAGCTAAAACTATAAAACTGTTAGGAAAAATCATAGGGGTAAATATTTGTGACCTTAGATTAGGCAATGCTTTCTTAGACATGACACCCACTGAACTTAAGGTTAAAAACTTGTCCTTCAAAGGACACTAGCAGGTAAATTTAAAAAATTACACAAAAAATGTGAGAAAATATTGCATTTGCAAATCATGTATCTGATGCAAATCTAGTAGCCAGAATATGTAAAGAATTATTACAGGTCAACAATAAAAATGTGAATAACTCAATTAAAAGTAGGCAAAGTAACTGAATAGACAGTTCCCCAAACAGGATATACAAATGGCTAAAAAGTACATGAAAAATGCTCCACAACATTAGTTATCAGGGAATGGTTAATTCTACTTCACACTCACTAGGATGGCTATAATGATAAAAGACAGATAATAATAAGTATTAGAAAATTTGGAACTTTCATACACTGCTAGTGGGAATGTAAAATGAGCAAGCTGCTTTGGAAACCAGTCTTGCAATTCCTCAAATAGTTAAACACAGAGTTACCATATGATCTGGCAATTGTACTCCCAAGTATATACCCAAAAGAAATGAAAACATGTGCATTAAAACTTGTGCATTAAATGTATTATTCAGCAATAAAAATAAAAGATGTACTAATGAACTTTGAAAACATTGTGCTAAGTGAAAGAAGCCAGTCAAAAAGGACCACATATTGTATGATCCATTTATATGGATGGTCCAGAATAGGCAAATCTATAGATACAGAAAGTAGATTAGTAGTTTCCTAGGGCTAGGTGGGATTGGGAGAATGCAGGGTGATAGCTAAAGTGAGTAGGGTTTCATTTTGAGGTAATAAAAATATTCTAAAATTGGTTGTGGCGATGAATGTACAACTCTATGAATGTACTAAAAGCCATTGAATTGTACACTTTAAATGGGTAAGTTGTATGATATATGAATTATCTAGTTTCTATTGCATGAGTTGGGTAGTTTGTACTTTTTGAGGAATTGGTCCATTTCAACTAAGTTGTCAAATTTACAGGTGTAGTGTTGTTCATAATGTTACCCAGTTACCCTTTGATGTCTGCAGAGTCAGTAGTGATAATCCACATTTTATTGCTGATATTAGCAATTTGTGTCGTCTTCCCCCCCTCCCCACCCCTTTGGCAATTTGTTTCATCTTTCTTCCTCCCCCTCTTTGGAAATCTTGCTAAGGTTTATGAATTTTATTGATCTTTACAGAGAACTGGGTTTTTATTTAATTAATTTTTTGTTGCTTTTCTGTTTTCAGTTTCATTGATTTTTGCTCTTATATTTTTTATTTCTTTCTGTGTATTTTGCTCTTTTTTATCTGCTCTTTTTTTCTTCATTTCTTTGGGTAGGAGCTTAGATTATTGATTTTTGAGACTTGTTTGATTTTCTAATGTATGAATTTAATGCTATGAGTTTTCCTTTCAGCACTGGTCTAGCTGTATCCCATGACTATTGATGTATTTCATTTTCATTCAGTTCAGTAAATTGTTGTACAGTATTTCTCTTGAGATATCCTCTTTGATCCATTGGTTATTTAGAAGTGTGTTGTTTTGTTTCCAAGTATTTGGAGATTTTACTATTATCTTTCTGTTTTTGATTTCAAGTCTGATTCCATGTGGCAGAGAACACCCTCTATATGGTTCCAATTTTTAAAAATCTGTTGAGATTTGTATTATGGCCCAGGATATGGTATATCTTGGTTTATGTTCTGTAGGCACTTGAAAAGAATGTATATTATATGTTTGTTGGGTGGAGAGTTCTATAAATGTCAATTAAGGCCTGTTGGTTGATGATATTACTGAGTTTTATACCCTTGCTCATCTTCTGTGGAGATGTTTTATCAGTTTCTTAAAGAGGGTTTTTGAAGTCTCCAAATACAACTGTTGATTTATCTATTTCTCCTTTTTAAAAATTAATTTTATATTGGAGTATAGTTGCTTTAATATGTTGTGCTAGTTTCTACTGTACAGAAAAATGAATCAGTTATACATACATATATCTCCTCTTTTTTGGATCTCCTTCCCATTTAGGTCATCACAGTGCACTAAGTATAGTTCCCTGTGCTATAGAGTATGTTCTCATTAGTTATCTATTTTATACATAGTATCAATAGTGTATATATGTCAATCTCAATCTCCCAATTCCTCCCACACCCCCTTCCCCCTTGGTATCCATACATTTGTTCTCTACGACTGTGTCTCTATTTCTCCTTTGCAAATAGGATCGTCTATACCATTTTTCTAGATTCCACATATACACGTTAATACATGATACTTGCTTTTCTCTTTCTGAGTTACTTCACTCTCCTTTCATTTCTGTCAAGTTTTGCTTTGTATATGTTGGTTCTGTTGTTTAGTGCATATGGATTTAGGATTGCTGTGTCTTCTTGGAGGATGACTCTTTTATCATTATATTATGTCTTTCTCTGTCTCTGGTAATTTTACTTGCTCTGAAGCCTATTTTCTCTGATTGCTGATATTAATTTATCCACTCCTGTTTTCCTTTGATTTATATTTTTATGATATATCTTTTTATATCCTTTTACTCTTGACTTGCCTGTATCATGATATTTGAAGTTAATTTCTTATAGGTAGTGTATTGCTGGATCATGTTTCCTAATCCACTCTGAGAATCTTTGTCTTTTAGTCAATGTATTTAAGCCATTCACATTTAACGTAATTATTAAGTTAGGGTTTAATTCTGCTGTTTTACATTTTTGTTTTGTGTTTGTTCTTCTGTTTTCTTTTTCCTGCATTCCATGGGGTAGTTGAACATTTTTAAAAAAATTCTACTTTGATTTATTGATAGTATTCTTGAGTATATCACTTTGTATAGCTTATTTTGGTAGTATTTCTAGGTATTAGATTACATATCTACACACACACACACACACACACACACACACACACACACAGGCACACCTCAGAGATATTTTGAGTTCAGTTCCAGATCACCAAAATAAAGCAAATATCACAATAAAGAAAGTCACACAAATTTTTTGGCTTCCCAGTGCATAGAAAAGTTATGTTTACACTATACTGTAATCTATTATGTGTGCAATAGCATTATGTCTAAAAAACTATGTACATATTTTAACTAAGAAAAACTTTATTGCTAAAAAATCTAACCATCATCTGAGTCTTCAGCTAGTCATAGTTGCAACATCAAAGACAACTGCTCACAGATCACCATAACAAATATAATAATAAACAAAAAAATTGAAATGTTGTGAGAATTACCAAAATGTGATACAGAGATGAGGTGAGCAAGTACTGTTGGAAGAATGGCACTAACAGACTTGTTCAATGCAAGACTGCCACAAACATTCAATTTGTAAAAAAACACAATATCTGCAAAGCACAATAAAGTGAAGCATAATAAAATGAGGTATGCCTGTATATATATATCTTATTATAGTGTACTGGTGCTGTCATTTCACCAGTTCAAGTAAAATATAATAATGTAACCTCATTTTATATCCCATTACCCTTCCTTGTTTATAAAATCATTGTCTTAATTATTTCCTTCATATACATTTAGAACTGCATCAGTCAGTATTACAATTTTTGCTTCAATCCTCAAACATGATTTAGAAAACTCAAGAGCAGGAGGCAAGCTTATTGCATTTATCCGTATTTTTGCTTGTTGTGCCCTTTCTTCATTGCTGATGTGCCAAGTTTCTTTCTTTCTCATTTCCTTTCTGTTTAGAGAACTTTGCTTAACCATTTCTTTTTTTTAATTTAACCTCTTTATTGGAGTATAATTGCTTTACAATGGTGTGTCAGTTTCTGCTTTATATCAAAGTGAATCAGCTATACATATACATACATCCCCATATCTCTTCCCTCTTGCGTCTCCCTCCCTCCCTCCCTATCCCACCCCTCTAGGTGGTCACAAAGCACCAAGCTGATCTCCCTGTGCTGTGCAGCTTCTTCCCACTAGCTATCTATTTTACATTTGGTAGTATATATAAGTCCATGCCACTCTCTTACTTCGTCCCAGCTTACCCTTCCCCCTCCCTGTGTCCTCAAGTCCATTCTCTACGTCTGTGTCTTTATTCCTGTCCTGCCCCTAGGTTCTTCAGACCATCTTTTTTTTGGTTCCATATATATGTGTTAGCACACGGTATTTGTTTTTCTCTTTCTGACTTACTTCACTCTGTATGACAGACTCCAGGTCCATCCACCTCACTACAAATAACTCAATTTCATTTCTTTTTATGGCTGAGTAATATTCCATTGTGTATATGTGCCACATCTTTTTCATCCATTCACCTGTCAATGGACACTTAGGTTGCTTCCGTGTCCTGGCTACTGTAAATAGAGATGCAATGAACATTGTCATACATGACTCTTTTTGAATTATGGTTTTCTCAGGGTATATGCCCAGTAGTGGGATTGCTGGGATGTATGGTAGTTCTATTTTTAGTTTTTTAAGGAACCTCCATACTGTTCTCCATAGTGGCTGTATCAACTTACATTCCCACCAACAGTGCAAGAGGATTCCCTTTTCTCCACACCCTCTCCAGCATCTATTGTTTGTAGATTTTTTGATGATAGCCATTCTGACTCATGTGAGGTGATACCTCATTGTAGTTTTGATTTGCATTTCTCCAATGATTAGTGATGTTGAGCATCCTTTCATGTGTTTGTTGGCAATCTGGATTGGGTTGTTTGTTTTTTTGATATTGAGCTGCGTGAGCATTGGAGATTAATCCTTTGTCAGTTGCTTCATTTGCAAATATTTTCTCCCATTCTGAGGACTGTCTTTTGGCCTTGTTTATGGTTTCCGTTGCTGTGCAAAAGCTTTGAAGTTTCATTAGGTCCCATTTGTCTATTTTTGTTTTTATTTCCATTTCTCTAGGAGGTGGGTCAAAAAGGATCTTGCTGTGATTTATGTCATAGAGTGTTCTGCCTATGTTTTCCTCTAAGAGTTTGATAGTGTCTGGCCTTACATTTAGGTCTTTAATCCATTTTGAGTTTATTTTTGTGTATCGTGTTAGGGAGTGTTCTAATTTCATTCTTTTACATGTAGCTGTCCAGTTTTCCCAGCACCACTTACTGAAGAGGCTGTCTTTTCTCCATTGTATATTCTTGCCTCCTTTATCAAAAATAAGGTGACCATAAGTGTGTGGGTTTATCTCTGGGCTCTCTATCCTGTTCTACTTATCTATATTTCTGGTTTTGTGCCAGTACCATACTGTCTTGATTACTGTAGCTTTGTAATATAATCTGAAGTCCAAGAGTCTGATTCCTCCAGCTCTGTTTTTCTTTCTCAAGATTGCTTTGGCTATTTGGGGTCTTTTGTGTTTCCATACAAATTGTGAAATTTTTGTTCTAGTTCTGTGAAAAATGGTAATTTGATAAGGATTGCATTGAATCTGTAGATTGCTTTGGGTAGTATAGTCATTTTCACAATGTTGATTCTTCCAATCCAAGAACATGGTATATCTCTCCATCTGTTTGTATCATCTTAATTTCTTTCATCAGTGTCATAGTTTTCTGTATACAGGTCTTTTGTCTCCTTAAGTAGGTTTATTCCTAAGTATTTTATTCTTTTTGTTGCAGTGGTAAATGGGAGTGTTTCCTTAATTTCTCTTTCAGATTTTTCATCATTAGTGTATAGGAATGCAAGAGATTTCTGTGCATTAATTTTGTATCCTGCTACTCTATGAAATTCATTGATTAGCTCCAGTAATTTTCTGGTAGCATCTTTAGGATTCTCTATGTATAGTACCATCTTATCTGCAAACAGTGACAGTTTTACTTCTTCCTTTCCGATTTGCATTCCTTTTATTTCTTTTTGTTCTCTGATTGTTGTAGCTAAAACTTCCAAAATTATGTTGAATAATAGTGGTGAGAGTGGACAACCTTGTCTTGTTCCTGATCTTAGAGGTAATGCTTTCAGTTTTTCACCATTGAACATATATTGGCTGTGGGTTTTTCATATATGGACTTTATTATGTTGAGGTAAGTTCCATCTGTGCCCACTTTCTGGAGAGTTTTTATCATAAATGGGTATTGAATTTTGGTGAAAGCTTTTTCTGAATCTATTGAGATGATCGTATGGTTTTTCTCCTTCAATTTGTTAATATGGTTCATCACATTGATTGATTTGTGTATACTGAAGAATCCTTGCATTCCTGGGCTAAACCTCACTTGATCATGGTGTATGATCCTTTTAGTGCACTGTTAGATTCTTGTTTAATCATTTCTTTAGTGTTGGTTTGGTGGTGAGAAATTCTCAGTTTTCCTTCCTTTGAGAATGTTTGGATTTTTCCTTCATTCCTGAAGGATATTTTCACTGGGTATAGGATGCTGGGTTTGCAGTTATTTTCATTTAACTCTTGGAAATTATTATGCTACCTCTTTCTGGCCTCCATGGTTTCTGATGAGAAATAGTCATTCTGATTGCTACTTCCCTTTATGCATTATGTCTTTCTGTCTGATTTCAAGATTTTTTCTTTGTCTTTTATTTCAGAAGTTTAACTGCGATATGTCTTGGTGTGGATTGTTTTGGTATTTATCCTGTTTGGGGTTCACTCACCTTCTTGAACCTGTAGGTTTATGTCCCTTGCTAAGTTTGGGATGTTTTCAGTCATTATTTCTTCAAGTATTTTTTTCAGCCTGGCCATCTTTCTCCTCTCCTTCTGGGACTCTGATGACACAAATGTTAAAATTTTGTTGTAGTCCCACAGATCTCCGAGGCTATGTTCTAACAGAGATTCTTAAGAACCCTACATCCATAAACCCTAAACCAGGCCACTATGCAAAATGATCAATTATGACCAATTAGAGTTCATTCTAGGAATGTAAGACTGGGTTTTCTTTAGAAATTATTAATGAAGATCATTTTATCAAGAAGTTAAAGAAGAAAAATGATGTGATCATTCTGACTGATGCCAAAACAAACATTTGATAAAAATTCAGCACATTTTTTATTAAAGAAAAATAAATATAAAACAAATCAGTATAATACTCATAGCAAGGTGGCAATATTAATAGATGGAAATTTTTTAATTTGATAAGGTATATCCAATAGAAATATTGCAAGTATTATAGTCAATGATGAAGATTTAGAAGTATTCTCTTTAAGGTAAGAACAAGAGAAGACAGGATTATTAGTGCCACCTTTTATCATTATTCTGGAGTTACTGCATAATGCAACAAGATGTTGAAGAATGGTACAATTATTGGAAAGGAAGAGATAAAACTATTATTATTTGGAAATATAATAATTGTCTCCCTAAAAATCCAAGAAAAATAATGTAAAAATGATTAGAACTAAGGGGTTGGATGTAAAATCAACATACAAAACCTAGCAACTTCATTATAGATTAACAATGACTCCATAGAAAATGCAGTGCAAAAAAACTGCCATTCGCAATAGCAACAAGATACATAGCAGTAGACCTAATGGGAAATGTATGAGATTCATATAAAAGAAGAAAAAAACTTTACTGAAAAACTGAAGGAAATGCTAAATAGAGACATACCATAATTTGAAAGGAAAGACTTGAAACTGTAAGGAGGGCAATTCTCCAGAAATTTAATTTGTAAATGCAAATAAATGTCAATCAAAAGCTTAAAATGATACTTTATGAAATTTGAAAGGATAATTCTAAAGTTTACTTAGCAAGGAAATTATGCATGAAGTCACCAAGAAAAGAATTTTAAGAAGGAGACCCATGAAGGAGTTTTGCCTACCAGATATTAACAAATTTTATAATGTCATAGCAATTTTAACACTTCGGTGTTGGTACTAAAGTAGACAAGTTTATAAAAGACTATAGCAACAAACCAAGGGACACTGTAATTGACTGTCTTTTTTACCCCTTCTAAGGGTCTTCGATTGAACTTGACACCCTTTGTCAGCACCAGGAAAGACAGAGAGTAAATCAAGCAGTTTTCAATTTCTCCAATTCCTGACCAGTGCCCATATGCTATGGGAAGAATGAGTTCTGCTGTCTTCCGTGCAGGAA
>NW_006785406.1:415371-420518 GCF_000442215.2 Lipotes vexillifer | reverse complement strand
CAGGAATGCTGGTAGGGAAAACATATGAGGCAACAGGTGAATTTGAAAATCCTGACCAAGTCAGAGGAAAATAGTAGGAATATGCAGTATTCCAGACTTCTAAGTACCACCAAAGTCCATCTACTTGTAAAGTCGGTCTTTGTTTACTGTCCAACCCAAACGTGTTCAGTACTTTCCCCAAGGTAAAAGTGACTAAACTACACAGAAATGTGTTCTTTGTTAGAGTTCATTGGATTTTTCAGTGGTCTTTTTATTAATTATAATATAGTTATGAATGAAGAAGATTGCCTCTAATCAGAGTGGACATACCTAAGAGTGGACATTTTCCCTAGGTAGTGCCTGCTTTTGGCTCAGTCTTCTGTGTTTGAAAATATACTACACCATGTGGTCTTCTCCCTCTTTATCTTATTTCGGTCATTCAACTATATCTTGATACCAGGCAACTACACAGAGTGACTGAAAGCAACCATGTCCAAAAAAATGTGTTTCCCCTTGTTGAAAGGCTCATTCATCCAAATGCAATCATATGCATTTCACTACATACTACTGTAATTTTTATTCTAATACAGTAATACTTCTTCAATTTATCAGATCCCCTTCATAAGAGAAGTTAGTATATGATTAATATGTCATTTAAAAAGTAGTGGAGAAAGGAGACTATTTAATAAGTGATGTTGGGACAATGGATTATTATTTTTTAAGTAAGATTACTCTCTCAGACAATAGTCAAGATTAATTCTAGATGGACTAAAGAAATATATTTCAAAAACAAAAATTTAAAGTTTCAAAAATATAGGAGAACAGTTTTACAATCTTTGAATGGTGTAGCACAGTATTCTACCATAGAAAATGGAGACCACACTAGTTATTTTAAGCAGGAAAGAATTTAATGTAGAAAATTAGCTGCTTCCAAAATCTACAAAAAGGACTGGATATGTGGTTAGCACTTTCCATAAACTGTCTCATTTAATGCTCACAACAATTCAAGATCTGGGTACCACTGTAACAGATCCCTCCTTTAAGAGCTCAGACTAAGTCTTAAAAAGCATTAGTGATTTTTCCCAAAGTTATATAGCTAGTAAGTTGTAGAAGTAAGATTTGAACCTAGGCTGTCTGATTCCAGAGCAAACGACCACTATTCCATGACCTTCCTGCTATGAAGATGTCATAAACAATAATAAAAACAAGTGACAGACCAGGAGCAAATATTTGCAATCTATATAACAAATATAAGATTTATATCAATGGTATAGAAATAACAACTACTAATCAACAGGAAAAAGACATTACCTGATAGAAAAATGGGTAAAATATTTCAACGAACAATAAACACAAATGCTCAATAAAGACATTAAAAAAACCCTCAACATTGTTGGTAACTCAGTAAATTCAAATTAAGCAAGTAAATGCAATTTAAAGTAATATTGACATGGCAGCCTTTTACTCTTTAGATTATCAAATTAAAAATATTTTTAATATCCAATGTGCATGTGCATATAGGCAAATAGCCACTGTTGATATGTTGTTGATTAGAATGAAAGCTAGAAAAGCCTTTTTGGAAGGGAAATTTGAAATATAGATCAAAAGGTAAGATTTTAAATGTTTATAATTCGTCTCAGCTATTCTCCTCCTAGGAATCTCTCCTAAGGAAATAAGTCCATTCCATCCACATGGATTTAGCATTATTTAAAATAGGCAAATTGAAAACAATATAAATGACCTATAATTGGGGAATGGTCAAAGAAGTAATGGCCCATCCATAGTCTACTAGTCAGAATTCTCCAGAGAAAAAGCCAATATAAATCTCTTTACATATAAATGTATATATAGATTTAATATAAGGAATTGGATCACATGGTTAAAGAGGCTGCCAAGTCCTCAGACCTGTAGTCAGCAAGCTGGACAACCAGGAGAGGTGAGGGTATAGTTCCAGTCTGGAAACTGACAGGCTTGAGACTCATAAAGGCCGGTAAAAAAACAATATCCCAGTTTGAAAGCAGCCAGGCAGAAGGAGTGCTCTCTTACTCTGCCATTTTGTTTGATTCAGGCCTTCAACTAACCAGATGGGGCCCATTCACATTGGGGAGGGCAATCTGCTTTATTCAGTCTCCTGATTCACTGAAAATAATATTTGGTCAAATATCTGAGCAACCCATGGCCCAGTCAAGTTGACAGAGAAAATTAACCATCACACGTAGTATAAAATGTTATATGATCTCTAAGAAGAATGAAGTAGATCTGTATATTTTGAATTGGAAAGATCTCTAAGATTCATTGTTAAATGAAAAAAAATCACTGAATAATAATACAGTGTTATTCTTGTATGAGTATGCATATGTTTATTTTGTATATTCGATATATGTACATATTTAAGTATAAGAAAAAGGTCTTAGAATCTTATTACTTTGAACTCATTAAGTGTCATGCAACAGACACTCATTTCTCTCTAACCCAGCAAATCTGAATTCTGGTAAGTGAGATCCAGAGCTTAAACAACATCAGTTTGTTTAAGGACCTTCCACCTTTCCAGACCTTAGCTCTTCTTCTTTGTGTGTGATTTTTCAAAGCTGAGGAAGGTGACCACTGACAGTTCCGGGTTTACACATGAGAAAATCCTTCTTGGTAATCTAAAGCCACACCCCATACAGACCTAAATGCATTCTGCTATCTTATCCACTAATACTAATTTATTTCCAATTAAGGATGAACCCTAAGCAGCTCTCTGATAAATACCTTACAAGGCAAGTGAACATGATGATAGTCACTGATTGTGCAACACAGCAGTGTACAAGACTCTAGGCAATAGACCCTGGGACTAATGATAGCTAAGGGGCTTCCTCAACAAGCCAGCTGATGTGGAGGAAGGGCCTCTGCATAGCTTCCTGTTGAAAGACATTCATAAACTGTAGGCTTTGAGTGAGGGTGAGCCTAAGAGACCATTGCAAGCACTTGCTGCTAACTAAAAATGATGGAGACCATAGAGCAAGGCACAATATCTTGTGCCCCTCCAGACATCCCACCAGAACTGTTTTCCTGACTTCTGAATTGTACTAAGTTCCCTGTTATATTAGGAATCTAGATGCTCGGTGTTTGCCGGTCGGTCTTCATTTTAATCATTCTCTGGCTACTACCCACGTTCAAAAGGTTAGGCATGAAACTGTTCTCCCGTAAGAGAGCTGAGATTATCAAAGAAACTCTTGCTTACACCAGAATATAACTTTAAAATCACATTGAACAGAACCAAGCTGAGCTTTTAAGTAGAGATATAAAATACATGTTAAAACAAGGAGGGAGACCCACCCTCTAAGACTGAGGAAGAAACAGCCTTGCCCCCTGGGCCTGTGGTAGGAGTGGCATCTCCGATCATCTCTATATCACCTTGGGGGTCCTTCCTCCTTTTTCTTGAAGTATAAAATGTGCTCTCAGCCAAATAACTCTATGGTGCTCTCTTGCTCCCCTTGGTCCAAACTGGCAGTGTTTCTGATGGCATCAACCCATCTTTATTCCTGGCTTCTGCTGAGATGGCTGACTAAATCCATGGTTCATACTTATACTAATCTCCTTATCAAATTGTTGTTCAGCCACAGACTCAGCATTTTTTCAAAACATGCTTTCTCAGTTTTTGCAACATGGATAGGCTGAGAATTTTCCATAACTCCACCTCTGGTTCCTTTTGGTTTAACAACTTCAATTTATCTCTCTCCTCTCACATTTTACTATAAGGAGTGAGGAGTAAACAAGCTGTTCCTTCAGCGCTTTGCTTAGAAATCTCCTCAGCTAAATATCCAATTCATTTCCTCTCAAGTTCTACCTTCCAGAAAGCATTAGAACACAATTCAGCCAAGTTCTTGCCACTTTATTACTAGGATTGCCCTTCCTCCAGTTTCTGATAAACCTTTTCATTTCCATTTGAGACCTCACCAGAGTGGCTTTTCATGTCATTGTATCTACAGTAAATTGAAGGCAATCTAGGCTTTTCTAGCATGCACCTCAAAACTCTTCTGGCCTCTATCACCCAGTTCCAAAGCCACTTCCACATTTTTAGGTATTTGTTATAGCAGCACCCCACTTCTTGGTACCAAAACCTATACTAGTCAGCGGGCTGCCAGAGCAAAATACCACAGGCTGAGTGGCTTACAAACAGAAATTTATTTTCTCACCGTTTTGGAGGCTACAAATGCCAGATCAAGGTCCAGTAGAGTCACTTTCTGACGAGACCTCTCTTTCTGGGTTGCAGACAATTGCCTTCTTTCTATGTCTTTCTTCACAGGGCTTTTTATCGGCATGGAATGGTGGTGGGGATGGAGAGGGAGTTTGTTTTCTGGTGTCTCTTTTTATGAGGAAAATAATTCTATCAGATTAAGGCCCCACCCTCCACACTTATGACCTCATTTAATGTGAAGCACTTCCTTTCCTTAGCTACACTGGGATTTAGGGCTTCTAATTACGAATTTTGGAGGCAAACCAACATTCAGTACATAATGCATGGCCATACTCTGGACTTGGCCAATAGCTGGCATGAAGCTGCCACACACACACACACACACACACACACACACACACACATATTCACTCTTATAAGGTAACTTTTTAAACTAAAAAGATATTTCCATGTGTAATTTTTTAAACTAAAAGATATTTCTAAAAAGATATATAGTACATACATTCTTTCTTTAGGATTTCATAGTTTACTTGATCATTACTCTGCTGTTTTCTTCCTTTCTTTTTTATTATTATAAAATGCATCACAGTGCATATCTCTGTAGCAAAATCTTTGTGCACCTCCATAATTATTTTCTTAGAGCAAATTCCCACGAGTAGAGTTATATCTACATCAAAGGGTAAGCTTTTAAAAGCTTTTGATGCATATTTCCCCAAAAGCCCTCCAGAAAGTTGTATTAACTCTCCCACCACCAGTATATAATGGCTGGTTCTGGTCAACAGCACCCTCTCTGGTTATTAGAAAACATCTTTGCCAGATTGGTACATGGGAATGGGTATTCGGTTGTTTCTATTAGCATATATTTTCCTCACCCCCTTCCTTCCCTCCACCCTTTCTTTCTTCCGTTCATTTCCTCCCTTTGTTTTTTCTTTTTCCTTCTCTTCATCTATCCCTTTCTTCCTCCCTTCCCTCTTTTACTCTTTCC
>NW_006785406.1:393018-415291 GCF_000442215.2 Lipotes vexillifer | reverse complement strand
CTTTCCCTTCCTTTCTTTTTCCCTCCCTCTTTTCCTTCCTTCTTTTCTTCCAAGGTTGGAAATTTTTATCTGTGCAACCAATTTATTGAGCAAATAACCCCAATAGGGTATAAGCAAAAGCAATTTTATTCATTTCTCTGTCCATTCAAACCACTGCAGACACATTCTTCTAGGAACCATGGAAGGCTCCTCTAGCAGGTTCTATAACATCTCAAACAGTTCTTCTGTCACTCCCTGTTCCAAGAACAGCTTCATAGAATTAAATTAAAATCTCCAATCCAGTGTCATATCATATAACTCTATGTACTCCTTTCTGCTCTAAAACTTCACCTTTCTCACCTTGGAATTGCTCTAGGTTTGGAAGTCTGCAATAAGGAGGAAGGTGTGTCTGGTTTCCCACCTTGTAAACTTTAAAAGTAAAGTTTTTAGTAAAAGGTACAGCTTGTTTTGTACTTTTAATGAATGAGTAAAAAGTAGTTTGTCTCAAACGCGGTCTCCCTATGACTCCAGAGGAGCCAGACAAGATCTAAGTGCTGATTTTTTCCTGATCTCCTCAGAGGTGCCCTGCTGGGCTCCCTTCTCATGGACTGTGCCTCTTCACTGGCTGGCCTCTTATGTGCCTCACCTCCCTCTGCATCCAAAACCACCTTCTGATGAGGTTGTCCAGCTTCTGGCAAGAAGCTCACTTGGATGGAGTCTTTTACAAAAATTCTTTTGTTCCTTCCCTTGGATTTATTTAACCCACAGGCACACCCTACTGTTGCTGGAATAAACTATCTCCTGATATGTCTTTTCACTCTGTGTGCTCTGGACACAACTCTCCACCTTTAGTATTCTCAGACACATAAAATCCAGATCCTGTATTACTGCAGACTTAGGGGACCTTACTTCATGCTGAGAAATTCCATTAAAGGCCCTCCCAAATGGCTGGAGATGAGGAGGAAGAGTGAGATAAAGGAGGAGGGGAAAGCACAGTACACTGACAACTCTTATCAACTGGTCTCTTCAGCCTCTGCTTTTTTACAGCCTGGAGGTGGTTGATCACCTGAGCTTGCAGAATAGATTTCACAGTCATGTAGCATGTCTAGCATTGCTTTGGAATCTGAGGATCCTTGGCACCTGCTTTTTTATTCATTCCATTTTAACATTGTTGTGTGTATTTTTTGGCCATTTGATTTTTTCTTTTGTGGATTGCCTATTTTTTTATCCATTGCCCATATTTCTATAGCAATTTTTTTCTTTCTAGTCTGCAGGAGCTCTTATAGAAGAGATATTGTCTATGTGCTGCAAATATATATATATATACTATTACATATGTTATAAATAAAAGAAAAAAATTGCTAACCATTTAGCTATTTCTGATGATTGATTCTGTACACCAAATTTAAGGAAGATGTCATTTAGAGCAAGATTTAAGGAAATATAAGCAACAGGCTTTTCTCATTAACAACTGAAAATATCATTGTTTATTCATCTAATCCTAAATTTCTTATTCTGCTTTAAAAAGTATCCCTTTTTTTTCCTCTCATGTACATATCAAAATCTTGTCCAAAATGGTCTTAGGTTGACAACTTCCTTACCTGTCAGCATTAATTGCCATGTACTGGCCTCTAATTGCTGTTATAAAGGAGCCTTATCTTTAGGCTTCTTAAACTAATCTGAGGGATTTACATTTCTTGTACCTTCTTTGCACATGAGGGAATTACTTTCTCTGCAAGAAGCTTTTCTATGTTCCAAGTGGTCCCTCTCAATAAGAAAAAGAGATTCTTCTGTTTGAGATATTTAGCCATGCATGCATAGCAGTAGAAAGAACTTTTATCTTTCCTAATCAGGAGATGACTTCTACTTACCTACACATCTCTTTCCAAGCTGGAAACTTGCTTTAATTTCTCAAATATATATAAAATAAATTCTTTGCATATGAGATATTCCACAGTTTCACTAGAAGCTAAGGAATGCAGAAGGAAGTTTCCAAGAACTTTCCTTGTAGAATGCAGACCTCTTCTAGCTATTCATTGTACATTCTTGAGAAGAATGAAGGAGAAGAGAAGGCTGGAAACCAGCCTAGTGTCCATGTTTCCTCATTTTAGCTTCATATCCATGACCTGGAGTTTTCCTAGAACTGCACCTTACTTAGACTTTTCCTAAGCACTCATATTTACTCCCTATTTGACCTAGCATGCCTAAGCATATTACAGGTCCTTACTGAATGACTAGACCTCAAGGACTAAACTTTGCCTGACTCTAGACTTGCACACATCAGGGGAGAAAAAAAGGATCCTGGAAGATTAGCAAGGAAAGTGGATGACAAAGATACTGAAAGATCCAGATGAGAAAAAAACTGAGGCCAAATGCCTTAGAAAATACTCTGAGGGTTGCATTTTTCCTCTCAAGTTTTATTCAGCCAGGAAGATACTATTAAATTCTGTATGCTTTACCTAATATTTCTATAAATCAGCTCAGTGGAAATTGTATGGAATAAGCAATTAAGAGTATGAACATTGAAATCAGGCAGACAGGCATCCTAGCTCTGGCTCAGCAAAGTCCTAGTTTTATACCTTGGGCAGGTAAACTTTAAGTCACAGTTTCTTTATTTGTAAATTGGCTATAATAATAGTACCTAGGTCAGAACATTGTTGTAAGGGCTAGATGGGTGCCTAATAGAGTTTCCAGACACAGTGATTTCTTTATAAATCACACACACATACCCACACCTCACACTATCAGGTGTGCTTGATCAAATTCATATGACCGTAAGATCAAATCGCCAACCAGCATCCAGAAGAGTACTGTTAGACCTGAACAAATCTGGGTCTTCATTTTAAAATAGTCTCTCACTCCAGTGGTAACTCATGGAAAGAATGCTGTTAACTGGCATTTGCACCCTCTAAGCAAGCGATACTTGATCTTCACAGTGACCTGCCTCCTGATTCATCAACAATTTAATCCTGTCCATTTATTCCAGTGTCAAGTCAAGTATATTGTATTCTAAGATTTCTCTTCCAAATTGGTAACCCAAATAAAATATTTTGGGTAATTTTCTGTAAAACTGAATACTTCTTAATTAAAGAGAACAACCTAGTCCATGATCAAGTCAAGAGTTATATAGACCAACAGTCTACAGAAATCTTGCTATGACAACCTTTGGGGAAAAAGTAACTTCATTGTTGACAAACTGAATTACTTTCAACCTTGACGGCTCATACTTTCCATTAACTAAAAAATATTTCCATTTGATTGGATTTGACAGATACACCCTAAGCCATCCCAGGTCCCAAGAATCTCAGAATATCATGGCGGAGACAGACAGATCATTTAGAATTTCCATACAGTGTTATCAGTGCTATGATGGTCACAACACAAGTATTAGAAGTGTCTTTACTTTCATAATTTTTGTAATAAGAATAATCTGATAAGCCTTCAATTTTTAAAGTGCTTTTGGAGAAAAAATTCATATTTATGTTTAATCTGTTCCATTTTAGCCATCTATGATTATTTCAGGGCCACTAGATTAGATAAGTGACAGGCAGGTAACCCACAGCACGGGTACGGTGTGTGTCTACCATCACGATTCCCATAAACTGCCCTGCAGAAAAGTTGCGGAAGGATTCTGGGAATAAGGCACTGATTTCCATCTCCCAGAATCAGGATGGTTTTGGGCACCTGAGCAGTCCAGTGATGTGTGAAGAAGGGGTTTCCATGGCACTACCCCCAGGTTGGGCTGTAGCCTCTACATCTTCAGGATGATGGGTGAGCCCCCAGCCTCCCACCTCCTCTGTCAGACCACCCACCACACTGAGGGGTCATGGCCTGTCTCTGGTCTGCCTCTCCTGCCAGACTATGGCATTTCCAGAGGGCAATGACCGTATCCTGTTGATCTGCAGATCCCTGATGCCTGGCATAGCATCTGGCACACAGTGAGCACTCAATAAATGATTGTTGAAAGAATGAACAAATGTTATAGGCAAAGTGTATAATCCAGGGATTGTAATCAACTCCAAACTAATTCTTAGTCAATTCCTAGCTGTGGCTTATGGCCACGTTAAACCTTGAATGATTTATGATGCCTTATTTAATACAACAACAAAAACAGACTTAATGAAGTAATAAATGAATTGTATTTTAGGCATGGTCAATGGTCAAACTAGGAATTAATTTGATTCAGAATTTTTCTTTTAATCATGAATACTATCACATGGAAGTATTTGAGGAGCTCAGATTCATGCTACAGAATTTAAACACACTTAAAATTCAAGCAGCTTTATTTACTAAAGCCCTTTAACTGAGAAACAGCCTCTTTTTCAGTTAAACATTCAGCTTCAGTAAATGTGGTTTATGAATTTACTCCCTGTTTTTTTCAATTGCTGTAGATATTTGCTTAACATTTGGTTTTATAGCCATTTAAGTAAACAGGTTTCCCTATAATAAATTGTGTATATTTGTTCTGAGTGGGTGACATCATTTTTTATGGGAGTTTATCTTATACAATGCAATTAAAGGCTTCTATAGCAACTGGCTCTCAAAGTGTATGGAAAGTTACAATCCACAAAGACATTTGCTGTAGAAAGATATGAGCAGATAGAAGTATATGAATTGAAAGGAATCAAAATTATTTTCTCCTTGGAACACTGATGGTATTTCTGTTATATTATTTGCAAACTGTCAAATGCTTTGAAATAAAAGGTAATTTATAGAATAGAATTCCCAAACCACATCCTCCTTCTCCCTTATCCCACCACCTCTCTGACCCTTAACCCTTAACCTAGTCCAGTTTCATCCCTGAACCCATGTGAGGATATTGTAGTCACAGATGTATGTGAGGATTAGCTTTTAGAGAAGTGGAAAACCTTACTATTTTCCATTTCTGGTAACTTAGGTGAGGATAGATTGATAAACTTAAAAAATAATTGTGAACAGTATATTTTAGCTGATTTTTAGATATTGAAATATAGGTGTATATGTATACATATGCCTATGCAATTGTCCACTCTCATGGAAACACTGAAAATCATTTCCAGAAATCCTCCATTCTACAGCCATTTATTGGGCTCACCGTCTCCTAATGGTGTTTATGATTCCTCCTACAGCTTCCTGTCATCTTACCCAAGAGCACACATGTCAGCAGTAAACTCATTTGTTCACATTCCTAGGAAACACATCTAAGGCTTGGTCAGTAGGACTCTAACCATTTAGCTGTTCGTACAAAATTCATATGACTCACCAAATGGCTGGATTCTACCCAAGAGAAGTGCTGAGTTAGGAAAGAGAGTGGTGAAGCTCGGCTGGAAAAGAGAAGCCAAAGAATACATTTGAGAGACACGCTTAGTTTCTGTTTGCTTTCCTATTATCCCTCCTTAGAATCCCAGGAAGGGATTCTAGGGATTATTTGTAAAGCAGTTTAAAGTATCCTGAGGGTTGTGATGGGTGATCTCAAGAATCTTTGCCCCAGAACAACCTGCATGCATAGGAGAAAAGATGGTGATTGGTATCATTAATTGAGAAAAGATGAGAACAAGTTTGGCCACACTATGTATTTTTTTTTTAGTGGTTTTCTCAATTGCCTAAAACCCAAACAGTATTTTAATTGTTGCCTCTCCAAAGCTCCTTTTATGGTTTCCTTTAGCTTGTGCTGCCTTCAACTTTGTTCCTGAAATTTCTGCTATTGTCAGAAATCCCAGATTAAAAAGCTAGTGGTGTGACTAGATATACTTAACTCTCTTTCTCTCTAGGTGTTCAATGCCCCTATCAAGGGTCCATCTCTTCACTTGGTGATCTGTGTCTATGTAGATGTGTGCAAGTCACACACACACACAGCAGGAACTGACTTCAGTGCCAGTTTGCATTGTCACCCCTATTAGGATTATCAGAGTATTGGAATTGTGGGTAAAAGAAGATCTATTTCTTTTCCAAAGGGTGAGAAAAATGGGAGGGTGTCAGGGAGAGGGAAAAGACAGAAAATAAAGTGTGTGTGTATGTTTTGGGTGGGGGAGGGAGGTGGGAGTATGAGTGAGTGTGGAAGGAGGAGGGGAAATGAAAGGATATTATATATTTTTTTGTATCTGTCATTTCCCTGCTATCTCCCATATGACTTCTTAATCCATCAGAATGCTGGGAAGATAATGTTTTGGGCGAAATAACATGAGAGAGAGGATAGACTCCCAAGGACCAATATCTTTATTGCTCGGAGGATAAACGGATTATGTCAGCCATTTTCTGTTGCTGACAGCTTTTCTTATTAACCGATTTTATTTTTTAATCTTCCAGGGAAGAAATATGGTTTTATGTCACAATAAAACGCCGGTCACATCTAATTCTGCCCTCAAACAAACAGATTTCTGAAAGCCTTGCAGAGAAATTTGAAATAACTTTAAAGAGGGGGTTTTTGGATAAAGTCTTTATCCAGAGGCTTGTTCAACTGCAGTGTAAAAGGTTTAGAGAGAGAGGAGAGGAGACAGAGGAATAGAGGGAGGGAAAAGGGAAGAGGGAGAGAAGAAAAGACAGAGAAAGCAAGACCCACAGAGCTGTTTTGCTGGTGATCTCTCTTCAAACACAGCCCAGCAGAGGCAGGAAAATGCAGTTTGGATGAAAGAGGCTCAGAAGGTGAGCAGAGGGACGGTGGTCTCCTCGGGGGCCCTGGGCGTGGGAAGCTGCTTAGCACACCCCTCCAAAACAGGCACTTGGTCCCCAGTTTTTCTGGAACCATTAGTTGTTAGTGGCATGTCTTTCAAGAATCATAAACAAGTCAGTGGGAGTCCTGTGAGGCATTTGGAACTCAGAGGCAATTCCAGTCTTTTTGCCATGATTCCTGCACCAGGAGATTTCAACCTGCTTGGGAATTTAGGTCCTGTGTTTCCCCCAAGAAAATCTTCTGTCAAACACCCCAGACAGCTCTGGCCTTTGCTCACTTCTGTAGGCCTGCAGCAAGCACATAGCCATCACTAATATTAAAAACCATTCCTTTCTTCTCGTCAGTGTGGCACAAAGCAATTTAGCCAGACAGGGCCCCTGCCCACCAGGGGCTCAGCCCAGAAAACATCCTTAATTTGTGCCTCTTGCTTTGTTCCATGTCCTGCTCTCTGCAGATCCCACACGCTGATTGATAATGATGGCCGTGCCCTGCTGGCATGTATTGGTGTTGCAGAGGGCTTTAAGAATATGTTAAAAATAAATCGCTTGGATTTTCGAAGGTGTTGTTTTGTGGAAGAGAAACTGGCTTTTCCAAAAAGCATTCTGCAACCTGGGGCAGTTTGGGAACTTAAAACTTGTCCCAAGGCAAGTCAGCCAAGCTGAGTGCCCCCAGCCAGCTGCAAGGAAAGGGAGAATCTGAGGAAGAGATTGAACCGCACATTTGACCTGCCGGCAAAGAGCGGAATTTCCCTGCCTCATTTATTCACCTGAAGAGACAGGGAACTGGGAGAAATAGAGAGAGAAAGGTCATTTGAGGTCTTTCCATCCCATAATGAAATGACTCTGTGCCAGCACCAAATCAGAGAGGAAGGACCAGTCTCCAGGCTGCTTTGATCTGAAACAAGCCTGAACTGCCAGGAAGTACTTTTGACTCTAAGCTGTGATTTTTAAAAATATTTTTTATTTTTATTATTTTAAAAATTTTTTATAGAATTTTTAGAGGCTACACTCCATTTACCATTATACAATACATCCTTGTAGCCTACCTTACACCCAATATTTTATTCCTTCCACTCCTCCACACTTATATTGTCCCCCCGATCTGTTCTCTATGTCTGTGAGTCTGCTGCTTTTTTGTTATATTCACTAGTTTGTTGTATATTTTAGATTCCACATATAAGTGATATCATACTATTTGTCTTTCTCCATCTTATTTCACTTAGCCTAATGCCCTCCAAGTCCATCCATGTTGCTGCAAATGACAAAAGTTTTTTTTGATTTAAGAGTTTAATCTACATTCAATCCATATTCCAATGTGATCAATTGAGCCAAATATGTCCTTTCTGGCATTTTTCCCCACCAGCACAGGATCCAGTCTAGAGTCAGGTACTACATTTGGTTGTCAAATCTCTTTAGTCTCCCTGATCCTGAGACAGCAAAATTTTCTTCTTAAAAAAAATTTTTTTTAAATGCATAGGTCTTAAATGAACAGTTTTATTGGCTTTGAAATATATAAATACTTGTGTGACCAACACTCCAATAGATGCATAGAACAACTCTACCAACCCTGATATATGACTGGTGTTCCTGAAGCTCTGCACCATCTGTGGGGGCATTCATGGTGGCCCAGCAGGCAGCTGTGGTGAAGGGACACTAGTATACATGTAATGAGCAGATCACTTGATGTGGTAATAACAGTTATCATATTTTACTTTTCAGTTAACAAGCACTTCCACCTATATTATCTTAGCACATCCTTCCAGATGATGATGAGAGTGATAATAATATCAATAACAACAGTAATCTTAGACACTGATACATGCTCATACTGATATCTGTTCTATGAAGCACAGATATCCTTACATTTAATCCCTTCAACAACCCTTGAAGGTCGGTACTATTTTATAGTTGAAGAAACTAAAGCAAAGAGAGGTTAAGTAACTTGCCTGAGATCACACAAGTAAGTGTCAGAGTGGGAATCTGCCTCTAGAAACTGCTTTTTAAAAAATTATTTATTTATTTTTGGCTGTGTTGGGTTTTCGTTGCTGTGCTTGGACTTTTCTAGCTGTGGCGAGTGGGGGCTACTCTTCGTTGTGGTGCATGGGCTTCTTATTGCAGTGGCTTCTCTTGTTGTGGAGCACAGGCTGTAGGCGTATGGGCTTCAATAGTTGTGGCATGTGGGCTCAGTAGTTGTGGCCCACAGGCTTAGTTGCTCCGCGGCATGTGGGATCTTCCCAGACCAGGGCTAGAACCTGTGTCCCCTGCATTGGAAGGCAGATTCTTAGCCACTGTGCCACCAGGGAAGTCCCTAGAAACTGCTTTTGATGAAATACACAAGGGCCAGAAAGGGCAGATGACATATTAATGAAGGTCACACAGCCAATTCAATGGCGGATCTGGATCCTCTACTAGGCGTTTTAAGTCTGTCTCTACTTACCCCTCAGCCTCTTTCTCATTCTCTGCCCCACCCTGTACATCCACCACTCTGTGCCTCAGCCCCACAGAGCTAGTTGTTGGTCTCTGTGGCTTTGAACATGTTCTTTCTTCATCTCCTGTTGGGAATCCTTCAAGGCTCAGATCCATTAACACCTCCTCAGTGAATCCCCCAAGAATCCCCATGTGTGTGGTTTGCTCACTTCTTGGTATCCTTTTCCTATCCCATTCATCCCATTGGCCTGTCCTTATCTTTCCCAGCAGCCTATGAGCCCCTAAGGGCAAAGACTAGATCCTGCCTCCCTCTATTTCTGGTGCCTGGTACTCTGCTTGCATAGGTGTCGAGTTGAGTGGCTTTCACTAAACTATGTTAAGACTTAGCTCTTCACTTTTAAAGGTGAAGACACGCTTGTGTCTATCGCAGGCCTCTGGTTTCTGCCTTACCACTTGAAACCACAGCTGTGAGATGCCTGCACCGGTGGTGGCAGTATGGCTAGTTGAGGAGTTCCTTTTCCGAGAGATAAATGGTATCCTTTCAAAAATGTTTAGGGTTGCTAAAATTCCAGACCTGAAGTTACAAAGAATGACTCAATGCAAGATGATTTTTATTTGCAATTCTGTAATGAAAAGAATATGGCTACACCTACTTAGCAGCATGAAGGACCCAACTTCGGCCAATGAGCCTTTACCCAGACTTTCCAATGAGAGGTCAGAACCTTCTTCCTAAAGTGGTCCACACCATTACCTTGCCTTTCACTTTCATGTGAGCATCTCTGGCACACTTTTACAATGTACTTTAACTCAGGGTTTCATAATGGTTGTCTTACATACACAGTTCTACAGAATATTAATAGGTAATTGAGAGAGAGGGAAGGGGTGGGGGCAAGGTCATACAAGCATGGAAAATGCTATTGAAATTGTTTCCTGGAGAGCAGTACTTCACAGAGTCCCTACTATGCAGTGTTTCCTATGTTTATTTATTCATTAAAATAAGGAAACCATTTTGGAGAGACTCCAGTTAACAGCGCCTACAATACTGTGCCTGTCCATAGTTTGGTAAGCACTCTTCAACTCTTAAGCATAAACATCCTTGACTCATTTTCTACCTCAAAGTATATTTCTAATTAGTGTTTTCATATATAAAACAATGTTGACCACAACCTGTGTTGGGCTGTGCAGTTTCTGGGGACTGGAACTTTTCAGACTGTACTAGAAATGTCAGTAGAAACAGTGAGACTCTCATAAACACCTGTTGACTGGCAGGTGATGGAGGCTGGGCCCTTGTGCTGACCTAGAAGGGAATCTGCTGTGAGAATGACTCATAGACTGTGGTCCTGTGGTGTGGGGTCATGCAGAAGCCATACGTCCTGGGCCACGCCCACAGCGGCCAGGTAGGTTGGTGTGAGTCTTTGATGCATTTACAACAGGGAGACTTATTTGGGCTATTTCCAAAGACTGAGGTGCAGATGGCTGTCACTAGGTTCTCTGTATGTGCCCCTAAACTCAACAGTCCATAAAATGCATTGTTGGTTGAGAGCTTCAGTTTTCTCTTTATTAAACAGGGGGAAGATTGGGATAATAGTGCCATTTCCCAGGGTTGTTGAGATGACTGAATGAGATAATGTTTGAAAGTACCAAGTGTTGGGCTGGGTATGTGATATGTATTCAGTGAAAGGTGACACATTAAAAGCCACAATAATAAGAGTAGTGATCATAACAAATTCATGTACTGTGCGATTTGGGTCATGCTGCCTTTTTCTACTTTGCAGTTTCTGGCCCATAGTAAGCATTTAATAAATCAGTTTTTTGAATGAATGAAAATGAGCCTACATGTCTTCTGACTTTATTGACCAGTTTGTCTCTCTGTACTTATGATGACAGGCTTTCTTTTTGTTTCTTGTATGTCTCCTGGGATCTTTGATGCATCGCTCTGTTAGTTTCCTAAGACTCCCATAACAAGTTACCGTAAAATGGGTGGCTTGAAACCAAGAAATTTCTCATGGTTTTGAAGGCCAGAAGTCCAAGTCAAGGTGTCAGCAGGGCCATTCTCCAGGGGGAGAATCTTTCCTTGCCTCCTCCTAGCTTCTGGTGGCCATCACTCCTTAGTTGTCCTTGGCTTGCAGCCCCATCACTCCAGTCTCTACCTCTGTTGTTACATGGCCTTCTCCCTGAGTGTCTCTGTCTTCACACTGGTTTTCCTCTTCTTATAAGGGCAGCAGTCATATTGGATTAGTGCCCACTCTAATGACCTCATCTTAACTTGATTACATCTGCAAAGACTCTATTTCCGAATAAGGTCACATTGACAGGAACTGGAGTTAGGACTTGAACATACCTTTTTTGGGAACACAAATCAACCCATAACAATCACTACCTCTAGACTTCTTAAGCAAAATGATAAATGTCCCAAAGGTTTAAGCCATTGTTCATTAGGTTTTATGTTATTAGCAGCAAATGCATTCCAAGTGATAGATCCTTGGAAGGCCTGGAGTTCCAAGAGTGCTCTTGGGACTAGGTCCAAACTGCCTCAGAAATTAGGATTAACAAGGCTTGAGACCTGTGCCCACTTGTCACTGGGGCTGGAGGCAGTGGAGGAGGCTGGAGGCACAAGTGCTGAGATTAATGCCACCAGGACAACATGTGAGGAAAGGGAAGGACAGTGAGAGTGTAATTACCTGGAGAAAGAGGAAAGGATGCTTAGCAGACCCAAACAATACACATCATCTTCACAAATTAAATATCTAACTGTGTGTGGGGGAGAAGGGCCGCCTCTTAATGGAATATTATTCAGCCATTAAAAGTGGGTTTATGGGAACTTCCCTGGTGGTCCAGTGGCTGGGACTTTGCCTTCCAATGTGAGGGGTTCAATCCCTGGTTGGGGAACTGGGATCCCACATGCCTCATGGCCAAAAGGCCAAAACACAAAACAGAAGTGATATTGTAATAAATTCAATAAAGACTTTAAAAAAAAGTGGGTTTATGCACATCTTGTAATAACATGCAGAAATGTTTGTAATAAAGTTGATAGGAAAGTGCATACAAGATTGTTTTCCAAATTTTCTTTAATAAAGATGGTACTTTAACAAGGAATGTTTTAAAACATTAGATATGAGTAAAGAAGTCAATCCTGTGCTAGCTATTATAAAAAGTAAATATGTTATTTTTCTTGCTATCACATGGAATGATTTATTAGAACAAAGACTTGATACCAAATTTATGCAAAGCTAAACTTGCAAGTGAGACATTTGGCATCTGAAAAGGAACTTAAGGAAATGAAGTGGTGTCAAAAGCAAGAGTTTTGACTGGCACAAAAGGTTTAAAGATACTAGAGGACTTCTTGGAAGATGGTGGATTTAAAACAGGCCCTGGCTACAGTAACAGGAAAACAATGGCCTTGTCTGATTAAAAAGAAAAGCAATAACCCCCAGTGTAAGCTTAGGAAACAATGAACAAATCTAAGTAAATGCAATGGCCCTGAATCAATTAAGCAATTTTGCAGCACCAGCTGAAGAAGCTACCAGTGAGGCAGAACCAGCTCCTGAAAGAGGCTTCAATGAGTTGAAAAGTTTAAAAGAAATGAACAATGATTGCTAAAAATGAAACAAGTTACAAAACTGAAGAACTGCAAAAAAAAAAAAAAAAAAAAAAAAAAAAAAAGGAAAAATGTGGAAATACCATAAAGAGTGAAAAAGGGTCACAGGAGGCTAAGAGAAAAATCTAATACAGAAGCCCAGAAAGTCAAGGATGTCTAAATATCCCATGAAGAGAGGTGGAAAGTCATGTAAATAGAGGAAATTCATAAATAAAAGAGGTACTGGAGAAAATAAGAAAGACCAGTCCTGTGGATAGTAGAATCAGGGATACAAGGACACAACAAATGTATTACGTGAAAAAAACTTCATCATATAAATTATAAAGGTCCAGAGAATTCCAGTTAAGAATACTCCTCTAAGAAACATCTCTCATTTGAAGCATGAGAGCCAAAGAGAAGTCACCAAGAAACAAAACGAAAGACAAGATGACTTGTATGTTTATTCTGAGAACTGACATTTAAAGGCCTAAGAATAAGCATGACTTTATTACTTCAATCCTCAGGTTTTGAAGAAAAAAGGGACTTTGAAATGGTGTGTGTGTTTGCATGTGATCCTACAGGTGCATGCAACTGGTCTGAAAAATTTCTATAAAACAAAATGTAGAATTATTGAAGTGTAGCTATCTTCCCACTGACCCATTTAATGTCTCTTTTTGAGGGTTGAGGAATGGTACTTTACATGTAAGCCCCAAATAAAAGTGGAGTTTTGTCCTTACTCTTCCCCACATTTAGAAAGAGAAATGGTTTGTGTAGCTGTGCTAGGCAGGTGGGGTGTTGGGGCATTGGTTCTGGGAAGCCTCCTGCTTGTATTAGTTTCCTAACAAATCACCACAAGCTAGGTGGCTTAAAAGAGCAGAAATTTATTCTTGCACAGTTCTGGAAGCTAGAAGTTTGAAATCAAGATGTTGGCAGGGCATGCATTTTCTGAAGTGTCTAGGGAAGAATCCTTCCTTTCCTCTTTTAGCTTCTGGTGGGAGCCAGCAATCCTTGTGTTCTTCAGCTTGTGGCAGCATAACTCCAGTCTTGGTCTCCATCTTCACATGGACTTCTATCCTCTGTGTGTGTTTGTTTCCAAATTTTCCTGTTCTTATAAGGATACCAGTCATTGGTTTAGAATCAACCAGAATCCAGTATGATCTCATCTTAACTTGATTACACCTGCAAAGACCCTATGTCCAAATAATGACACTTTCACTAATTCCAGGAGGACATTAATTTTGGAAGGACATTGCTCAATCCAGTACACTGCTGTTGAGACATTTTGAAAGAATCTGAATGAATTCTACCAACATGGGAGCAGCACCAGGGATACCCCAGGCCCTCTGGTGGATGAAGCCATGAGCAACAGGCAAGGTAAGAAGAGAGGAAACTCCAATAGGAGAAGCTAGGATGGTCAAATACATCCTGGTTCCACCCCTGCTCCCAGACAAGTATAGTTATGGTGGGGGCAAATAGGGACTTACAATTACTCTGTGTTCCATTTCTTTCTACCCACTCAAGAACATCAATATGGACACTGTCCTCTCAATATCCTGAATTCTCATCTGCTTCTTTTCTCCAAGCTCCTTTGCATCAAGGTGGAGATACAATATAAAAACTATATGTGTGTGTTGTATGTACATGCTCCAAACTACAATGCAATGGTGTGGTTAAGAGGGCAAGGTCTTAGAGAGATCTGAATTGGAATTATGATTTGTTTGTTATGTGACCTTGGGAAAATTACTTAACCTCTCTGGGTCTTAGTGTCTTGATTTTAAAAATGGAAGTAAAGATAGGAAATTTCTCAAAGGATTTTTTGAGGATTTAAAAAATTATACAGTCATCTTAAAAGACACTGAATAGGAAGTTAATAAATCTAAATGTATATTTTGTGTTAAAAGCAAGAAAAATTAGAAAGTTTTTTCCTTAACATGACAAAGAGTATTAATTAAAATAAGGCATTGAAGCCATTCAGAATGCCTCAACTTCACAAACCACATTCCCTCATTGTTAATGAAGAGTAAAAAAACAGATACAAAGACATTTGAAGCACTCAATAAACTGGATACTTTCCTAGTACAATATTAAGTAATTACAATTTACCTGATTAGAGGTAGAAAACCTTAATAATAACTATGAAAGAAGAAGTAATTTTTTTATTATTTGGAGGTGATGACTTCTCTTTGGAAAACCTGAAAGAATCAAATAAAAAAACTGTTAGAATTATTATGAATTCAAAAAAAGTGGCCTGGACCAACCTTCAAGATGGCATAGGAGTAAGACATGGAGATCACCTTCCTACCCACAAATACATCAAAAATACATGACATGTGGAACAACTCCTACAGAACACCTACTGAACTCTGGCAGAAGACCCTAGACTTCCCAAAAGGTGAACAGATGCCAGAGGGCGACCTACATGCAGAGGCGGGGCCAAATCCAAAACTGAATCCCAGGAGCTCTGAGAAAAAAGAAGAGAAAGGGAAATCTCTCTGTGCACCCTCAGAAGCAGCAGATTAAATCTCCACAATTAACTTGATGTACCCTGCATCTGTGGAATGCCTGAATAGAAAAAGAACCATCCCCAAACTGAGGCAGTGGACTTTGGGAGCAACTGTAGACTTGGGGTTTGCTTTCTGCATCTAATTTTTTTCTAGTTTTATGTTTATCTTAGTTTAGTATTTAGAGTTTATTGTCATTGGTAGATTTGTTTATTGATTTGGTTGTTCTCTTCCTTTAATTTTTTTTTCCTTTTTCTCTTTTTGTGAGTGAGTATCTGTATGCTTCTTTGTATGATTTTGCCTGTATAGGTTTGCTTTTACCATTTGTCCTAGGGTTCTGTCTGTCTGGATTTTTTAGTATACTTTTTAGTGCTTGTTATCATTGGTGGATTTGTTTATTGGTTTGGTTGCTCTCCTTTTTTTATTACTTCTTATTTTAATAACTTTATTTTATTTTATTTATTTATTATTATTTCCTTTTTCCTCCCTTTTCTTCTGAGCCGTGTGGCTGACAGGGCCTTGATGCTCTGGTCCGTGGTCAGGCCTGAGCCTCGGAGGTGGGAGAGCTGAGTTCAGGACGTTGGTCCACCAGAGATCTCCAGGCCCCTTGTAATATCAATTGGGGAGAGCTCTCCAGAGTTCTCCGTCTCCATGCTAAGACCCAGCTCCACTCAACAATGAGAAAGCTCCAGTGTTGGATACCCCATGCCAAACAAATAACAAGACAGGAATGCAACCCCACCCATTCACAAAGAAGCTGCCTAAAATCATAATAAGTTCAGAGACAGCCCAAAACACACCACTGGACATGGTCCTGCCCACCACCAGAAAGACAAGATCAAACCTCATCCACCAGAACACAGGCACAACTCCCCGCCACCAGGAAGCCTAAAAAACCAACTGAACCAACCTAAGCCACTGGCGGCAGACACCAAAAACAATGGGAACTATGGACATGCAGCCTGTGAAAAGGAGACCCCAAACACAGTAAGCTAAGCAAAATGAGAAGACAGAGAAATACACAGAAGATGAAGGAGCAAGGTAAAAACCCACCAGAGCAAGCAAATGAAGAGAAAATAGGCAGTCTACCTGAAAAAGAATTCAGAATAATGATAGCAAATATGATCCAAAATCGTGGAAATAGAATGGAAAAAATACAAGAAACGTTTAACAAGGACCTAGAAGAACTAAAGAGCAAACAAACAATGATGAACAATGCAATAAATGAAATTAAAAATTCTCTAGACGGAATCAATAGCAGAATAACTGAGGCAGAAGAATGGATAAGTGACCTGGAAGATAAAATAGTGGAAATAACTGCTACAGAGCAGAATAAAGAAAAAACAATGAAAAGAATTGAGGACAGTCTCAGAGATCTCTGATCCAACATTCAAATTATAGGGGTTGCAGAAGAAGAAGAGAAAAAGAAAGGGACTGAGAAAATATTTGAAGAGATTATAGTTGAAAACTTCCTTAATATGGGAAAGGAAATAGTCATCAAGTCCAGGAAGCACAGGGAATCCCATACAGGATAAATCCAAGGAGAAACACATACAAGACATATATTAATCAAACTATCAAAAATTAAATACAAAGAAAAAATATTAAAAGCAGCAAGGGAAAAGCAACAAATAACATACAAGGGAATCCTCATAAGGTTAACAGTTGATCTTTCAGCAGAAACTCTGCAAGCCAGAAGGGAGTGGCAGGATATATTTAAAGTGATGAAAGGAAAAAACATACAACCAAGATTACTCTACCCAGCAAGGATCTCATTCAGATTCGACACAGAAGTTAAAACCTTTACAGACAAACAAAAGCTAAGAGAATTCAGCACCACCAAACCAGCTTTACAACAAATGCTAAAGGAACTTCTCTACAGAGGAAACACAAGAGAAGGAAAAGACCTACAATAACAAACCCAAAACAATTAGGAAAATGATAATAGGAACATACATATCGATAATCACTTTAAATGTAAATGGATTAAATGCTCCAACCAAAAGACACTGGCTGAGGGGATACAAAAACAAGACCCATATATATGCTGTCTACAAGAGACCCACTTCAGACCTAGGGGCACATACAGATTGAAAGTGAGATGGAAAAAGATATTCCATGCAAATGGAAATCAAAGGAAAGTTGGTGTAGCAATTCTCATATCAGACAAAATAGACTTTAAAATAAAGACTATTACAGGAGACAAAGAAGGACCCTACATAATGATCCAGGGATTAATCCAAGAAGAAGATATAACAATTGTAAATATTTATGCACCCAACATAGGAGCACCTCAATACATAAGGCAAATGCTAACAGCCATAAAAAGGGAAATCGACAGTAACACAATCATAGTAGGGGACTTTAACACCCCACTTTCACCAATAGACAGATCATCCAAAATGAAAATAAATAAGGAAACACAAGCTTTAAATGACACATTAAACAAGATGGACTTAATTGATATTAATAGGACGTTCCATCCAAAAACAACAGAATACACTTTCTTCTCAAGTACTCATGGAACATTTTCCAGGACAGGTCATATCTTGGGTCATAAATCAAGCCTTGGTAAATTTAAGAAAATTGAAATCATATCAAGTATCTTTTCCAACCACAACGTTGTAAGACTAGATATCAATTACAGGAAAAAAAAAAATGTAAAAAGTACAAACACATGGAGGCTAAACAATACATTATTTAATACTTGGAGATCACTGAAGAAATCAGAGGAAATCAAAAAATACATAGAAACAAATGACAATGAAAACACGATGACCCAAAACCTATAGGATCCAGCAAAAGCAGTTCTAAGAGGGAAGTTTATAGCAATACATTCCTACCTTAAGAAATAAGAAACATCTCAAATAAACAACCTAAACTTACACCTAAAGCAATTAGAGAAAGAAGAATAAAAAAAACCCTAATTTAGCAGAAGGAAATAAATCATAAAGACCAGATCAGAAATAAATGAAAAAGAAATGAAGGAAACGATAGCAAAGATCAATAAAACTAAAAGCTGGTTCTTTGAGAAGATAAACAAAATTGATAAACCATTAGCCAGACTCATCAAGAAAATAAGGGAGAAGACTCAAATCAATAGAATCAGAAATGAAAAAGGAGAAGTAACAACTGACACTGCAGAAACACAAAGGACCATGAGAGATTACTACAAGCAACTCTATGCCAATAAAATGGACAACTTGGAAGAAATGGACACATTCTTAAAAAAGTACAACCTGCCAAGACTGAATCAGGAAGAAATAGAAAATATGAACAGACCAATCACAAGCACTGAAATTGAAACTGTGATTAAAAATCTTCCAACAAACAAAAGCCCAGGACCAGATGACTTCACAGGCAAATTCTATCAAACATTTACAGAAGAGCTAACACCTATCCTTCTCAAACTCTTCCAAAATATAGCAGAGGGAGGAACACTCCCAAACTCATTCTGCGAGGTGACCATCACCCTGATACCAAAACCAAACAAAGATGTCACAAAAAAAGAAAACTTAAGGCCAATATCACTGATGAACATAGATGCAAAAATCCTCAATAAAATAATAGCAAACAGAATCCACCAGCACATTAAAAGGATTATACGCCATGATCAAGTGGGGTTTATCCTCCCAGCAATGCAAGGATTCTTCACTATATGCAAATCAGTCAATGTGATACACCATATTAACAAATTGAATGAGAAAATCCATATGATCATCTCAATAGATACAGAAAAAGCTTTCACCAAAATTCAATACCCATTTATGATAAAAACTCTCCAGAAAGTGGGCACAGATGGAACTTACCTCAACATAATAAAGGCCATATGTGACAAACCCACAGCCAACATCGTCCTCAATGGTGAAAAACTGAAAGCATTTCCACTAAGATCAGGAAAAAGACAAGGTTGCCCACTCTCACCACTCTTATTCAACATAGTTTTAGAAGTTTTAGCCACGGCAATCAGAGAAGAAAAAGAAATAAAAGGAATCCAAATTGCAAAAGAAGAAGTATAACTGTCACTGTTTGTAGATGATATGATACTATACATAGAGAATCCTAAAGATGCTACCAGAAAACTACTAGAGCTAAACAATGAATTTGGTAATGTAGCAGGTTACAAAATTAATGCACAGAAATCTCTTGCATTCCTATGCACTAGTGATGAAAAATCTGAAAGAGAAATTAAGGAAACACTCCCATTTACCATTGCAACAAAAAGAATAAAATACCGAGGAATAAACCTATCTAAGGAGACAAAAGACCTGTATGCAGAAAACTATAAAGCACTGATGAAAGAAATTAAAGATGATACAAACAGATGGAGAGATATAACATGTTCTTAGATTGGAAGAATCTACATTGTAAAAATGACTATACTACCCAAAGCAATCTACAGATTCAATGAATCCTTATCAAACTACCCATGGCATTTTTCACAGAACTACCTATCAAACTACCCATGGCATTTTTCACAGAACTAGAACAAAAAATTTCATAAGTTGTATGGAAACACAAAAGACCCCAAATAGGTAAACCGATCTTGAGAAAGATAAATAGAGCTGGAGGAATCAGGCTTGTGACTCCAGGCTACACTGCAAAGTTACAGTGATCAAGACAGTATGGTACTGGCACAAAAATAGAAAGATAGATCAATGGAACAGGATAGAAAGCCCAGAGATAAACCCACACACATATGGTCACCTTATCTTTGATAAAAGAGGCAAGAATATACAATGGAGAAAAGACAGCTTCTTCAATAAGTGGTGCTGGGAAAACTTGACAGCTACATGTAAAAGAATGAAATTAGAACACTCCCTAACACGATACACAAAAATAAACTCAAAATGGATTAAGGACCTAAGTGTAACACCAGACACTATCAAACTCTTAGAGGAAAACATAGGCAGAACACTCTATGACATAAATCACAGCAAAATCCTTTTTGACCCAACTCCTAGAGAAATGGAAATAAAAACAAAAATAGACAAATGTGCAAAGCTTTTGCACAGCAAAGGAAACCATAAACAAGGTGAAAAGGCAACCCTCAGAACGGAAGAAAATATTTGCAAATGAAGAAACTGACAAAGGATTAATCTCCAAAATTTACTAGCAGCTCATGCAACTCAGTATCAAAAAGCAAACAACCCAATCCAAAAATGGGCAGAAGACCTAAATCGACATTTCTCCAAAGAAGATACCCAGAATGCTAACAAACACGTGAAAGGATGCTCAACATCACTAATCATTAGATAAATGCAACTCAAAACTACAATGAAGTATCGTCTCACACCAGTCAGAATGGCCATCATCAAAAATATCTACAAACAATAAATGCTAGAGAGGGTGTGGAGAAAAGGGAACCCTCTTACACTCTTGGTGGGAATGTAAATTGATACAACCACTATGGAGAACAGTATGATGGTTCCTTAAAAAACTAAAAACAGAACTTCCATAAGACCCAGCAATCCCACTACTGGTCATATACCCTGAGAAAACCATAATTCAAAAAGAGTTATGTACCACAATATTCACTGCAGCACTATTTACAATAGGCAGGACATGGAAGCAACCTAAGTGTCCACTGACAGGTGAATGGATAAAGAAGATGTGGCACATATATACAGTGGAATATTAGCATAAAGAGAAACAAAATTATTTGTAGTGAGGTGGATGGACCTAGAGTCTGTCATATAGAGTGAAGTAAGTCAGAAAGAGAAAAACAAACACCATATGCTAACACATATATATGGAATTTAAAGAAAAATATGGTTCTGAAGAATGTAGGGGCATGACAGGATTAAAGATGTAGATGTAGAGAATGGACTTGAGGACATGTGGTGGGGTAAGGGTAATCTGGGATGAAGTGAGAGAGTAGCATTGACATATATACACTACCAAATGTAAAATAGATAGCCAGTGGAAAGCAGCTGCATAGCACAGGGAGATCAGCTGGGTGCTCTGAGACCACCTAGAGGGGTGAGATAGGGAGGGTGGGAGGAAAGCACAAGAGGGAAGGGATATGGGGATATATGTATACATATAGCTGATTCACTTTGTTATACAGCAGAAAATAACACACCATTGTAAAGAAATTATACTCCAGTAAAGATGTTAAAAAAAAAGTGATCTTATGAACTTTAATTTTCTGCATAGCTCTTATTTGTAAACTATACAAGCATCAGCAATTTTCCAATAATTCAGCAGTCACCCATTGAAGGCAGAACTTAAAATGACCCTTGGGTATGATAGTAGCAGAGAAAGTTTTGATAAGTAATTGGATTCAGGCTATATTTTGATAGTGATATAACTTTTTGTTAGATTGCATTGGGAAGCAGAGTAAAGTACTATTTTAGTAAATGACAAGTTATATAGTTACGTATGGACCAGACAGTACCAAAGCCTTCTTTTTGAAAAATGTCAATTCTCTCCAAATTAATCCGTAACTTTAATTTGAAAAAATAATCTTAATGTTCACATGAGAACTCTCATTTATGTAACTAATCAGAGGCATTTACTGCTCCTTCCTCCCAATGCTTCAATGAAATAATGGGGGGGAATATTTCACAATATTTCTGGAATCTTACGAAGCTCTAAGAGGTACCAGAGCTATAAGAGCACAATAAAAAATTAAGAAATTACTGTAAAACGTAAAATGAAAATTTCATATTGATAGCAATACTCAACAGAGCTGAGGAATCCACAATTAAATGCAATAGCAAAGGATTTCCAAATTAGTGACTTCCCAGAAAAAGTCCCAGATCAAAGATGGGGGGCTGGAACAGAAAGCAGGATGCTTCATTACAGAGTTAGGGATGACTGCTCTTTGTTCCCAGCGTGGCTGTTTGCAGCATCTGTCACTTGGTTAAATCCATGAGTGGAGTTATTTAAACAACGTAAGAGATTTTCCACTGTAGATGTCAGGGGTGGGTGTTGAGGCTGGAGAAAGAAGCAGGGACAGGCAGATACAGCACATGACTTGCCAGAGAAGAGCATGTGTGTCCTGAGGCCAACTCAGGATGAGAAAGGAGGCAGTAGTCCTGAGGGGCTGAGAAAGCATGTGTGGTACTTACACCGATCTCATCCATCAGATAGGCACACCCTCCTCCTGTGTGGAAGAGTCAGTGAGAGGGAAAGA
>NW_006785406.1:388260-392899 GCF_000442215.2 Lipotes vexillifer | reverse complement strand
GAAAGAGAGAGGATAGGAGTCACCACAAAGGAAATATTTATTTAAATAAGTAAAAAAAAAATTGTGAATGGCAATATACAACATACAAAAGATCAAGTGCAAGGAAAACCATTCTTCAAACAAATGACACTAACAAAAGGTTAACACTGTTGATTACATCGATATCCTACATATCATTGAGAGACAGACAAGCAATCCTTATGGCTCCTTCTGCCTGCAATGTGCTTCATCTGGTCATATATCATATATCTGATTCCCTTCCTCGCCCAAATGCCACCTTCCCTGACCAACCTACCTGAACCATCTACCCAATCACTTCTGTTATACCACCCCTATTTAAAATTTTCTCCACACCTCTTATCATTAGCTGTTATCATTCTTACTTACTTTTTCTAACATGTTGTCTTCTATCCACCTCTGCTAGAATATAAATTTTATGAGAGCCAGAATATTGTCTTCTTTACGACTGTTTCTCTTGCACCTAGAATTCTTTACCTAGCTAAAATATTTTTCTAAAATTATGCTAAGATGACTTTTTCAGGCATATAAAAACTCAAAGAATTTGCCAACATCAGATTTGCATTATGAGAACTGTTACAGTCTTTCAGGCAGAAGGAAAATGATGTCAGATGAAAATCTGAATCTGTACAGAGGAATAAAGAAATGGTAACTATATGGTAAATATAATATATCTTTCTTCAGTCTCTTTTAAAAATGACAAAACAACAAAAAAATGAAGTGTGGGGAGTATAACATATGTAAAAGTAAAGATATGGAAAACAATAGGACAAAGTTAGGGAGGGAAAAAGAGAAGTATATTTTCATAAGATTCTTCACTAAATGTAAAGTGGTATAACATCTTATGAAAGTAGACCATAATAAATTAAAGTTGTATACTATAATCCCAAGGGTTTTTCCCCCAAGCGTTTTTAACTGGGACGATTTTGACTCCCTCCTTCCCTGGGGGAATATTTGGCAATGTGTGCAGACACCTTTGATTGTCATGAATGAGGGAATGCTACTATTATCTAGTGGGTAGAGGCCAGGAATGCTGTCAAACATCCTGCAAGGCACAGCTCCCCCCAACAAGGAATTTTCTGGTCCAATAGGTCGAGAATGCCAAGGTTGAGAAACCCTGTTCTAAAACAATCTCTAAAATGTAAGCCAACAAAAGAAAAACTGAATCATAAAAAATGTTCAATTAATTTTTAAAAGGCAGAAAAAGAGAAGAAAAGAATAGAAGGACAAATAGGAAATAATTAGCAGGAAAACTATATCAGTAATCACATTAAACCAATAAATAAGATGCTGCCTATGAAAAATGTTCTTTAAATATAGACACAAATAAAGCAAAAGGATTGAAAAAGATATACCATGCTAATAGTAATAGAAAGAAAACTAGAATGGCTATGTGACTATCAGATCAAGTAGATTTCAGAGAAAGAATATCACTAGGTATAAAGAAGTTCATTACACAATAGAAAAGTGGTCAATTCATCAAGAGGACATAATAATCTTAAATCTTTCTATACCTTACAACAGAGCTTCAAAATACATGAAGCAAAAACATATAGAACTCTAAGGAGAAATAAGCAATCAAAAATAATAGAAATATTAATACAGAAGATTGAACAACACTGTCAGCCAATTTGAACAAATTAACATTTATAGAATACTTCACTTCAAAACAACAGAATGCACATTCTTTTCAAGGGTGCACAGAACATACCTACATATTTAGAAACTAAATAACACACTCCTAAATAATCCATGGGTCAAAGAAATAGAAAGGGAAATCAGAAAGTGTTTTGAACTGAATGAAAATGAAAGCACAGCATATTAAAACTTGTAGAATGTTGCTAGGCAGTACTTGGGGGAATATTTATAGCATTGAACTAGCATATAGTAGAAAAGAAGAAAGGTGTCAAATCAATAACTTCATCTCTCACCTTAAGAAAATGGTAAAGGGCAAATTAAATCCAAAGCAAGCAGAAGAATGGTCTCAAATAAATGGCTCAACTTCTCTCTTAAGACACTAGAAAAAGATGAACAAATTAAATCCATAGTAAATAAAAGAAACAAAATAATAAAGATCACAATATATATCAGATGAAATAGGAAAGAGGAAAAGAGAAAAATCAATGAAACCAAAGCTGGTTAATTGAGAAGATTAAAAAAATGGTAAATGTTTAGCTAGACTGATCAAGAAGAAAAGACAAAAGAAACAAATAAAAATATCAGGAGTGAAAGAGATGATATTACAGATTCTACAGATATTAAAAGGATAATAAGAGAATATTATGAGCAACTTTGCCAATAAATTTAATAACAGATGAAATGGACAAATTCCTTGAAAGACACAAATTACCAAAGTTCAAACAAGAAAAAATAGACAACACAAACAGTCCTATACCTATTAACTAAATGGAGTTTGTAGTTAAAACACTTCCTACAAAGAAAATTTCAGATTTAGATGATTTCACAGGTGAATTATACCAAACATATAATACCCATTTTATATAAACTCTTGCAGAAAATTAAAAAGGAGGAAATACTTTCCAACTCATTATCCTGCCTCCAAAATGTGAAAAGGACATTACAGGAAAGGAGAAATATAGATAAATACATGACACGAACATGAGGAAACAAATCTAAAAAAATTTTTAGCAAATTGAATCCAACAATATACAAAAAAACATAATACACCACAACCAAGTTCAGTATACCCTAGGAATGCAAATTTGGTTTAACATTTGAAAATGAATCAATGTAAGTTACCATATTAAAAAAGTAGAAGAGAAAAGCCAGAAGATTATCTCAATAGACACAGAAAAAGCATTTGACAGTATCTAAAATCATTCATAATAAAAATCTCCAGCAAAGTAGAGATAGAAGGAAATTTCTTCAAACTGATAAAGGACTCTACCAGAAAGTCACAGCTAATATTTTTCTATATGATTAAAAATTGAATCCTCCCCCAAATTTAGACTAGGAAAAAGACAAGGATTTCACTCTCACCACTTCTATTCAACACTATAGGAGGCTTGCAATAAGGCAAGAAAAAGAAATAAAAGGCATCCAGATAGAAAAGGAAGAAATAAATCTGTCTTTTTTCACAGATGACATCATCATCTATATAGAAAGTGTGATTGAATCTAAAGAAAAAACTACTAAAACTAATAACTGAGTTAAGCAAGATTGCATGATACACACTCTATATGTAAAAATCAATTATATTTTTATATATTGTCAATAATCGACTAGAAATTGAATTAAAATAGCATTTACAATATCTTGCATCAACAATATGAAATACCTTAAGGATAAATCTGACACAAGATGTTAAAAGCCTGTGCACTGGAAACTACAAAACATTCCTGAAAGGAATTAGTAATGACTTCCATAAATAGATCTGCTATGTTTATAGGTTAGAAGACTTGATATTATTAACATGTCAGTTTTCCCCAAGTTGCTGTATAGATTCAGTGCAATCACAATCAAAAGTCCAGCAGGCTTTTTTTTTTTTTTTTTTTGGTTTAAAAAAAAAAGAGAAAAATGAAAGAAAAAATACCATATGATAGCACCAGTAGCCATCAAATGAAGCCAATCCAAGAAAATATGAGCAAGACCTCTACACTGAAAACTATAAAATAATGTAGCAAGAAACTAAAGAAGGCCAAAATAAGAAAAAAAATTAATAATGGGTTAGAAGATTTAATATTAAGAGACAAGTTCCCCTTATTCTGGATCCAATATAGATCCACTCTATTGATCCAACAGAACTTAAAGCAAAATTTCAGCAGTTTATTTTAATGGAAATTGACAAGTTGATTCTAAAACATATATGAAAATGCAAAGGTTCTAGAATAGCCAAAGTAATCTTGAAGTAAAGTTGAAGCGCTTACACTAACATGTATCAAGATTTATTATAAAGCTACAGTAATTAAGATAATGTGGTGCGAAGTTAGAGAAATAGACTAATAGAATAAAGAATCTAAAAGCTGACCCACAGATATATGGCCATTTGATGTACAACAAAGGTACCATTACAATTAGGTGGATAAGGGATGATCTTTCCAATAAATGGTGCTGAATCAATTAGGTATATACATGGAAATAAATGAATCATTTCTCTTATCTCATGCCATGCACAAAACTGAATCCAAGATAGATGATGGACCTAAATGTGAAAAGTAAAACAATATAGCTTCTCAAAGAATGCATAGAAGTATATCTTCAGAATTTGGAGGAATGCAAATATTTCTTAAAATAGGACACAAAAGGCCATAGAAACAAAGAAAAAAGATTGATTAATTGAATGTCACTAAAATTAAGAACTCCTGTTTATCAAAGTATGACATGAAGAGCGAAGAGAAGCAAGCCACAGACAGGAGGAAGGTATTTTCAATACATATCACCTAAGGACTCATATTTGCAATATATGAATAACTTCTATGAATTAATAAGAAAGAGTGACAACCCAAGAAAAAAAGAGTAAAAACATAAATGGTTACATCACAAAAGAGGATATCCAAATGGGCAATAAACACATTAAAAGTAGCTCAACAGTCATCAGAGAAATAAAAAATAAAACCATACTGAGTTAAGACTACTCCCAGCTAGGATGGCTGAAATGGAA
>NW_006785406.1:380613-388187 GCF_000442215.2 Lipotes vexillifer | reverse complement strand
TGGAAAACCCCCCCAGCCGCATCTACATACTACCAAGTGGTACATACCCTATCTCTATACTACATAACCTTAAAACCCAGCAATTTCATTCCTGGGCATCTATAGCCAAGAAAATTAGTAATTTTTTTTTTACCATCAAAAGACATGTACAAGAATGTTTATAAAATTCTTATTCAAAATAATTACTGAAAAGAACCTAGTGTTTATGATCCATGAAGTTGATAAATTATGGCCCAGTCACAACAATGAAATCTCCTGATACATGCAATGAAGTAGATGAATCTCAGTGATGTTATATGATGTTAAGCAAAAGAAGCCAGGCACAAAGAGTACATACTGTGTATAATAGTTTTCTATCTCTGCTGTAACAAATTACCACAGACTTCATGACTTACAGCAACACAGATTTATTATTTTATAGCTCTGGAGCTAGAAGTCCAAATCAATTTCACTGAGCTAAAATCAAGATGTTGACAGGGCTGTGTTCCTTCTGGAGGCTCTTGGGGAGAATCTATTCCTTTTCATTTTCCAGAGTCTAGAAGCTAGCTGCATGTCTTGGATCCTGGCCCCTTCCTCCATGTTCAAAGCCAGCAGCATATAGCATCTTCCAATTCCTCTGTCTCTGACTTCTGCTTCTGTTGTCACATTTCCTTCTTTAACTCTGCTGCCTCCCTATTTCCTTTATATGGACCCTTGTGATTACATTGGTTCCACCCAGAAAACCCAGGAAAATATCCACCTCTCAAGATACTTAATTACATCTTCAAAGTTCCTTTTGCCATGTAAGGTAACATACTCATAGGTTTTAGGGATTAGAATATGTCCATCTTTGTGGGGTGGTATTATTTTGTTTACCACACTGAATGATTCAATTTATACGAGGTTCAAAACAGGCAAAACTAATCTATGGTGTTAGAGGTCAGAATAGAAGTTACCTTTGAAAACATCAACTGGTAGGGCCCAAAAGGAATCTACTGGGTGCTGGAAATGTTTTATAGCTTGATCTGAGTAGTGGTTACATGAGTGTATATGTGTGTATCTACATATGCTTAAGACTTTTGCACTTTGTCTTATGCAAGTTATGCCTGAATAAAAATAAAAATAAAATTTAAAAGTATGGAATAAAAAATAGATTAGATCTTATAGAATATAGAACAGCTGAAAGTACTTGTAAGATATAGACAGCTAAAAGTATTAGGGAAAAGTTAAATGACAAGAGGACAGGTCTAGAAAAGGCAATATCTATGTATTAGGAATTCAATAAAGAAAAGAAGAGATACTATATATAGGAGAAAATATTCAAAGAAATAATAAAAACAATATCTCAGAGTTGAATTAAAATATGAGTTTTCATTAAGATGATATCTGCGCTAAACATGATAACTATGCATATCCTGATTTTGTTTCAGGACCTGAAGGATAGGGACCCTGAAAGCTTTCAAAGACAATAAATCTTTATAATTTAGAGAATCATCTATAAAGATCACATTTCCATCAATAACATTGGATTTACAAGGCAATGGAGCAATATCTTCACACTTTGAGAAAAAATAATTTTGAATCAGAATTTTATACCCAGAAAAACTATCATTCATGTAACTTTTCTTTAAAAAAATGTGTAGTCCTTCAAAAGAAAGTGAGACATTAGTTCAAAGAAACCAGAACTAACCAAAGATAAATATTCCAGAATTATGAGCATGCAGTAGATCATAAATCAACTGATCTAAACTAGAATAGGAAGTCAGAAGCCTCCAAAAAGATTGTCTTCAGTATGGAAGTGAAATCTTCTTAATAAACACTATGATTAAGAAGCTAGAGGATTCTCATAATATATAAAAGTCATATCTCTTTTCTCAAAACCACAGCAACAAAAACAGCAAAAAAAGAATTTAAAAACAAATATTATTTATTGGTTTTCAATTTTTAGACTCTGTCAGGGAAGAAAAGGGGAATAGATGTTGAGGGCAGAGCAAGAGCATTAATTTAGTTATCCAACCTGAGGGGTATTAAGCGATATTACCTAAAACTGATAAAACAAGAAATATAATTTTATGTATATCTTTTTAAAGTTATACAAGTACAGGTAATTCTTGCTTTGTATGGTACTTCAGGACCAAAAGGAAAAAAATGACTCTACAAGCTGAACTCATACAATATGATCTTAATTATCAATGGGAAAAATACATTTGTTCCATGACCTCTAAGTTTTTGTGAAAATATTAAAAACTTTATTGTTGTTTATAAATGTATTGGGAAATGAAGAAATAGTAAAACTAATATTGATTTAGACAATATAATTTAAAACATTAGAAACACTGAAAATTAAAGTGTTTTGTTCCTTTTTAAAAGATTGTTGATAGACTTTTGAATAGTGATTGCCTTCTCACAAAATGAAGTGAGAATTTTCTTAATGTCTTAACAAATTGTCATACTCCTTTCTAAGTTTGTATCAGCTTCCAATATTTTATCCTTTTTGCTCTTGATGTCATGAAACAGTTCTGAGAGTTCCTTTGTCACAAATGACAAGATTTCATTCTTTTTATGGCTGAGTAATATTCCATTATATATATATATATATATAGGCTGAGTAGTATATTCCATTATATATATACACTGCATCTTCTTTATCCATTCATCTGTCAGTGGATATTTAGGTTGTTTCCATATCTTGGCTATTGTAAATAATGCTGCAATGAACATAGGATGCATCTATCTTTTTGAATAGCATCTTAGGCCATGAAACAAGTAAGTTTAAGAACATTGAAATAAAAAAAAAAGAGACTGAAATTGTATGAAGCATCTTTTCTGACCACAGTGATATAAGATGAGAAAGCAACTACAAGAATAAAAAACTGGAAAAAACACAAACACATGGAGTCTAAACAACATGCTACAAAACAACCATTGGGTCAATGAAGAAATCAAAGAGGAAATAAAAAACTGCCAATTATGTCCTTAGGATATGGTTCTTTGTTTTTTGTTTTTTGCGGTACGTGGGCCTCTCACTGTTGTGGCCTCTCCCGTTCCGGAGCACAGGCTCCTGACGCACAGGCTCAGTGGCCATGGCTCACGGGCCCAGCCACTACGAGGCATGTGGGATCTTCCCGGACCGGGGCACGAACCCGTGTCCCCTGCATCGGCAGGCGGACTCTCAACCACTGCGCCACCAGGGAAGCCCTCTTTCTATGTTTTTATGTCTGCAATTCTACTGGTTGCCATAGGTGGATGGGCAATGGAATTGCTTGAAACAGTGGTTCTCATCCCAGAATGCATGTCAGAATCACTTGTGGAATCTTCTAGATCTGTTGAATCTGAATTTCTCAAGGGAGAGCTGGCAGATCTCTATTTTAACAAATTCCCCAAGTTATTCTTGGACAGGCAGCCTGGCAAATAGACATGATCTGACTTTTGGGAAACACCAGGTTGTAGTAGCAGTTCACCACTGTTAGAATTGCTGCAGGATGAGAAAACTGGAAGTAGTTAGGGATGCCCTCAAGATCCACTCATACTGTATTTTCTATTTAAATAGAAATGATTTTTAAGAAATTAGAATCTGTTTATGAGACACCAAGTCCACATATCAAAGGGAATATTTCTTGAACAATGATTTAATGAAATAAGAAGGCATACTGAGGAAGGACTGTGGCAGCCACAATCTTAGCGATTTACATATGTTGTCTCTGTGATCTGAATCTCTGAAGTTTACCATTCTGTGGGTATCAACGTGGCAGAGTGGGCCTGGGAGGCATCAGGAAGAGAATGGTCTACCTGCCTCCATCCTAGGCTTCCCTAGATGACCCAAGCCCAACAGCAAAAACACAGCGGCTGCCAGTTTTGCACAGATTTCCTACGTGCAGCTCCTTCTGTTCCCTTCATTCTCCACCCTCCAGACCAGCAAGGGAACAGACAACATCTCAAACTACACACCAGGCCATCCTCCCCAGGGTCTTCTCCTGCTAGGATTCTCTACACTGAAAAACCCCTTTCTCCTCTTGTTTTCCTGCCAAACAAATGCAGAGGCCCCCTCCTGCAAACAGATTCCATAGGAGGGAATGTCACTATCGATCTAAAGGTACCGAGTCTCACCACAGGCCAGCAAAAACCACTCCATTTCATCCCATTTAATCCTCATATAATTATGCTCACTTTACAGGAAAGGAAACTAGCATTAGAGAGGTTGGGAAACTTGCCCAAGTTCACTAGCTGATTCTGCAGGAGTCTAACCCAGGGAGAGTAGACTCCAAAATCCAACACTACATGCTATTTCTCCCCTCTTCCAAAATAGGTAGAAAGTGCTGAGGTTAAAAGTGATTAATAGGGCCTTTTCTTTTTCAGCGGTACCTGGTCACTATTTATGATTATTTCCTTGTCATTGATGACTGGGACTCAAACTTCAACTTGCTTGCGTCTGGTCTGAGAGGGGACTTCTCTGGTTGACCTGTCCTGTTACGTGGCCAAATTTGAGTTTTTATGACTCTTTTCCTAAACAGATTCCCCGCAGGGCTCTTCACCCCTTTTGGATGAACTGCTTCAGTTGATCTGTTTATAGTGCTGAGTTACCTGGGGCTCCTAGCCGGCACTCACCTCGGTTTCTTTAACTGACTTGAATTCTGACTCTGCTGCTTCTGCCTGGTCCAAAATGAAAGCCCAAGGGAAGAGATGTCTGCCTGCTGCCTCCTGGAATTCTGCCACATCCTTCACTTCCTATCTGGAACTGGCTGTTGGGACCACTGCTTTATAAGGGCCCTTAGCCTTGCTCTGACTCCCATCTGCTCACTTTCTTCTTACACACAATTAGTCATGAATTGGATTCTTATTGCTTTGAGCCTGGTATGTTTCCATTTCTGCAGTCTGCTACAATCCAGTCCTTAAAGAGGTCAAGCATGTTTTTCTTCCTTGGCATTTTTAACAGTACAGACCAGAACATCACTAGAATTATCTTAAGCTTTGGAGTTCTCTGACGGGTATAAGATGGAAGGAGATACCACCATCCCACGAGGGAGTAAATTCTTAAATTTGAAGTCTATTTGTACTTGCATGATAAATTTGAGAGTAATCTCTTTGCCCTAAAAGACTCTGTGTTTCTTTAAGCCAAGAATTCCACTAAATAAATGATTATGCATTTAAATATCTGGGTGTCATATTTCCCAGGAAGAGGTGTATTAGGATAGGCTAGTTTATGCAGCAGTAAGAAAAAACAGCAAAGGCTTAGCGTTTCCTAGTAGTAAATGGCTTTTTCACACTCCTTCTACAGAAGGTGTGTGGTCTACTGCAGGTTGACTGGGAGCTCTGCACACTGAATCGTCACCTCAGAGCCCAGGTTGATGGAATATCCAACATCTTGAATGTTGCTGGTAGTCACCTCAAAGGAAAAGAGGGCTGTGTCAAATTGCGCCATGGTTCTTAAAATTTCCTCCTAGAAGTGTGACATGTCACTTGTATCCGCATTTTTTTACCAAAAGAAGTGGGTAATGTGGCTACAACTAGCTTCATGGCATCTGGGAAGTACATTTCTGTCATGTGCCTGGAAGTGAAGGGAACCAAAATATTTGGTGAGATGCACCAATAACTACCATTAGGGGCTTGGGTAAGAGCTGATACCTACAGACGGTGCCAAAGGTCTTATGTTGGTGAAAAAGTGAAAGTGATGATCATTTTCAAGTTGGAAGTAAACAGTAAACTCTGATTCAGTAAGCATCTAATTGTTCTCCATCATCTTTCACCTATAAGCTCCTTGTAGGGATTGTATCTAAATCTTCTCATTAACATGACATAGCCTAGTGGCTTTGGAATCAGATAGACTAGGCTCCATGATTTATTTGTTGTATGAACCATTTGCTTTTCCTAGGGAAAAAACGGATCATGTTATCCCCTAAGCAATCTTCCATAGCCCACAATTGTGTCCAGAAAATAATAGCTATTTTTTTACTGAGTCCCCATAAATTCTAAGACTAGAATTCATGTGCTTTGGTAAAGTCTGCCTAGTTGTTAACACAACTGTTCTCTTTTTCTTGGGCACACAGCCAGACTATACACAGTTAGATGTGGTATATGACTAAGTTCTTGTATTTGAATGGAAGTGATGTGTATCCCATTCAGGCTGGACTATTATATCCTCTGTGCTTTTTCTCCTACAAACTTAATACAGGCAAGCCTTGGTGACCTTGGAAGCCATGTGTTGAGGACAGCAGAGCCACAAGATGGAAGGAACCTGGGTCCTTACATCATGGCTTGAAAGGAAGCTACTGGCCAATCAGGAACAGCCTTTTAAGATTTTACCTGAGCAAAAAAGAAATGTCTAATATCTTTGAATCATTATTCTTTTTGGTTTAATTACTGAAGCAGCCAGTGTTTCCTTAACTAATACTGATGTCTTCCACAAGGTCTTGGTGAACTGAAGAAGAGGCCCTCTGAGGAGACAGTTGCATGCAAAGTTTGGCAGAAGGTTCTAAAGAAAAGGACTGTAGGAGAGAAGGGCTAGAAAGAGAGCAGAAGTTCTCTTCTGGATACTCAGACCCTATCATGGGTCAACTCCACCCCTTTGGAGAGACCTGCTACTCTGGAGTGAGGAGTAGGAGTCTCCTCCCTTCTGTGTGAACAGGAAGTCTTAGCTCTCTGGAGAATATCAGTGTCTTCGTGATGATGAGCCAAGGGCAGTGTGCAGGTGGGTGATAGCCACACCTAAAGTAAGGCATTTGTGCTTTTAAGATTTTCTCTGCCACATGCTGGAAATCTCCACTATTAGAGCAGTTTCTTTGGGCTTTAGCATCAATTCCAGAAGATTCTGTTAAATTAGATGTAAATGATCAAACATCGTAACTAATAAACTCAGAGCGTGGTTTAAATAACAGGTAATATCTGCCATATGAGAAGCTACGAACTGCGAGGAGGCTGGGCTCAGCCAGTACTGGGAACCTGTTTCAGTCCCAACTTACCCAGTGTGATGGTTACTTTGAGCAAGTCCTTCGTGCTCTGTTCTTCAACTTCCTCCTCTCATTCCTTTGTTTCTTCAAGGTTCATCTGAATGTCACCTCCTCCCGGAGGTCTTTCCTGACCTCAGCCTAGGTTAAGTACCTTGGTAAGGGTTAAGTACCTGTGCCCCTCCTCCACGCTCCCACAGAGGAGCATTGCCTCATAGCACAATGACTGTCTCGCCAACGGGAGTAGGTTGCTGTTCTCAAGGGCAAGAACTATGTCTTAGTCACTGTTGGATCCCCAGCGCATGACCCAAGGTCTAGCATACCGAAGTGTGTTATGTATTAGAAATTTATTCAGTGGGGAGGTTGGCATCCCACATAAAATAAAGATCAGGGCAATCTTCATCTCAAAAGACTGAATTTGAGCTGGGACCTTAAGGAAGGCAGGAGAAGAGGGAAGAGGAATTCCAAGCAGAGGGAACCATGTGAGCAGGGCTTTGGACTGGTTCTGGAACAGCCTTTACAGGGCAGCAGTTTGGACTAGAAGCCCATTGTATCTTGGGTGATGTAGGCCAGAGGCCTTTCCATATAGACACTGGGAGAGGCTGGTGGGAACAGGATCCTGCACTCTTGCCCCCAGGAATGGCCTGTCACCTC
>NW_006785406.1:370470-380481 GCF_000442215.2 Lipotes vexillifer | reverse complement strand
AGGAATGCCCTGTCACCTCCAGAGCAGTATGGTTGCTGTCCTCAGGCATGGGCTGTCATCAGTAATGCTGATGGCCAGGGGCTGAAATAAATAAATAAAACTCTATTAATATCAGCTCCATTAGAAACACAGGAAAAAAATTAATGTTTGCCAAATGGGAAAATAAAAAATCAATAGGGGAAGAAATATTATTTTTAATCTTCTGAGAAGGTTTTTTATAAACAACTGAAAGAGAAAAAAAATTAAAACCATGAAAAAGGATCTGCCATCATCCTTTTAACCTTTATTTATTACAACTCATTCTACACTATCCCGAACTGCATGATAATTTAAAATTTCATTTTAATTTCAATGTATCATATAATTCAACCTAGCCTTTTACAGCATATTTTATTTTTTTTACTGAAAACTTTAAAAATGTCTCAAAAGGAAATACAACCATAGGGAGGGGGGTAAGAAGTCCCGTAGCCTTCTAAGTCATTTAATTTCTGAGATTAAAAGGTCTGTGCAAAAATACGGTAACACTAAAAGCAACAAACATGACAAGTGTGAATGTTCCTTAGTGGCATGCTGAATCGCGTGGAGTGGCTGCACCTGGGCTGCTCTCCGTGTCCTTCTGTGGTTTCATTTGAATTCAAATTATTCTAGACTCTGGGTCATTTTGGTTGTTTTAGGAGAATATTTATTCACTTGTTTCTACCATGTTTGATACATTCTGAGATGGTGGCTCCTCCTTTCCTGGGATATTTCCTGTAGCTCCTACCTGAGAGGTTTCTAGAGTTTCAGAAAATACTCCTATCAGTAGCTAGCATTTATTGACCACGTACTCTGTGCCGAACACTCAGTCAAGTGTTGTAAGTGCATTCTGTTCCTTAATTCTTACTGCCTTAGGAGGTAGGGGTTATTATTGTCCACATTTGATGGATAAGAAAACTGAAGCTCACAGATGTTAAGTAAACTGCCAGAGGCCACATAGCTAGAGAGTGGTAGAGATTTGAGCCCAAGCCCAGAAGCTGCCCAAAGGTACACTTTTAGAACCATCGAAGGGGCTGACTAGTGGGTGGAGCCAGGGCAGTCCCAGGCTTTCTTCTTCCCAATGTCCCACCCAGGCTCCTGCACTAGAGACACCCCTCTACCACAGCTCTGCTGGGAGATCTGTTTTCTAAACAAATAACTGAGACTGAGAGGGAGTATGCTGGGTGTGACTCCTGGCTACAGAGTTAGACTGAACCTGTGATACTGTCAATAAGTCTTTCACTTTCCCCTGCATCCTCCCTCTTGTGCACACTGTCTTAGCCTTGGCCTTGGGCTTGTTATCCTGTTGGCTGTGGGCAAATCTGAGTTGGCCTGTGGTTGCTGATGCCAGAGTGGTGTGCTGCCTGGATGAGCAGATCATCTGACTATTTACTGCGTTCATTCATTCATTTATCCATTCAGGCACTGTGCTAGTCAGGATAGGTCAGGTTATGCTGACATAACTAACGAACCACTCCCCAAAGCTCAGGGGTTTGAAACAGCGCACATTTCTCTTCCCCTGTCATGTGTCCACTAGGAGCTGTCACAGGGCTTGTGCTCAGGTTCCATCGTGGCCTGGGCTTCCCTGACCTCTGCAGCAGGGAGACTTGAACACCATGAATCATGCACTGGCTCTCCAGAGTTCTATTTCGAAGTGATATGTGGCACTTCTACCTAAACCTCATCGGCCGAAGCAAGTCACGTGCCAGATGTATCTTGTAGGACATGAACTGGAGTATTTGTGAACAGTGCTGCTGACAGCCACGACTGTTCTAGGCACTGTGACATTGGAAAGTCCTTATTCTAGCAGTGCAGGCGGTGAATGAATCTGTGAATAATTTTAGAGAGCGATGGAAGCAATGTGTAGAGGAGGATTTTTTGGATAAGGTGGTTCAGAAAGAGCTCTCTGAGAAGCGGATATTTGAGCCAACAATTGAAGTGAAGAAACGAGCTACAGAAAGATGTAGAGAAAGAACAATTTAGGAAGAAGGCGACAGCAAGTGCCAAGGTCCTGAGGTAGGAATGGGCTTCAGGGGTTAGAAGAACAGACAGGAAGCCCAGTAGTCAGCAATGTAGTGAGGGAAGGGGACGGTGCTTGTGGACAAAGGGAAGGAGAAGCCAGGTAAGTATTGTGAATTTTGTTTTGTTTTTTATTTTATTTATTTATTTTTGTTAAAGTATTGTTGACTTACTATATTATGTTACTTTCAGGTGTGCAGCATAGTAATTCTATATTTTTATAATTTATACTCCATACAAAGTTATAAAGTATTGACTATATTCCCTGTGCTGTACATTACATGCTTGTAGCTTATTTTATACCTAGTAGTTTGTGCCTCAATCCCCTTCACCTATCTTGCCTCTCCCCCACACACTACTCCCCACTGGTAACCACTGGTTTGTTCTCTGTATCTGTGAGTCTGTTTCTGTTTTGTTGTAATTGATCATTTGTTCTACTATTTACATTCCACATATAAGTGAAAACATACGTTATTTGTCTTTCTCTGTCCGACGTGTTTCATTGGCATTAAACCCTCCAGTGTGATGGAAAACCAGGGAGGATTTATAAACGAAGAAATGATGTGAGTTGATTTACATTTTTTAAAAGACGGTTTTGCTGTTCTGAGAAGAGACTGTAGAGGGCAAAGGTTAAGCAGGGGTCACAGTCCAGTGTCCTCTTCTCCTGCCCTGAGAGCCCAGAGATGAGTGGCAGGGGTTTAGATCTTTCTGCCCCCTCAGAGTCACTCTCCTGGGCCTTCACTGGACCATCCATACAGGTGAGGCCTGGGCTGCAGGGATGCGAGTATTCCTCCTACAGCACATCTCAGAATTTGCAAGGGAAGGATGGCACTCCCACTCCGGGTCTCTTCCCCGAATTCCAGAATATGGAAGACACGGCTGCAAGAAGTAAGCCAGCCCCATGGAACCTGTTTACAGCGCTGAGAGCTATCACCATATTTGACTGCCACAATTTTTCTCCCTAATCATGCCTGAAAAATAAATTCCTTGCTTAAAAATTATTATTTTAAAAACTCCCGAACATTAATTTGCTTAATGCTGTCCTGTCACAGATGATGTGCTTCGCCTGATGCTTTGGCACAAGAGATGGGCAGAAGGCGCCTCATGTATTTGTGTCAAGCTTCATCAGCAGTGACGTTTGTCAGGGGCTGCTTAAGTGACAGCCACAAAACACCTGATTGTATACCTAGAATTACCTATTATGGCAGAGCAGCTCACACCTCTGTCTGCCATCGGTGATTTGCATGTTTCAGCTGAAATGGGCATGAAACAAATCTGGAAGGAAGTAGATATCCAAATTAGTTCTCTGACCAACCTTTCACAAGGCGAACAGGCATGTCTGCTGAGAGTTTCTGTGTGGCAAGTTCACCTGGGGCATTTGCTTCCTGTTTCCATTCTTTCTTCTGCCCAGACACAAGCCCTTGGGCTCAGTTAAACCCAGGGGACAGGCCTAATTCAGGCACTGCAGATGAATTTCAACTAGAGAGGATTCATTTCTATTACTTCTGAACCTACCCCAAATCGTAGTTCAACCCTCAAGACCAGAAAAGAGAAATAGAGAAACTTAAACATTTGCACAAAATTCAAACTGGCGTTTCCCTGATTTAAACCCGAATTATCATGGAAACAAAAACAATGCATTAAAATAATGCAGAGTAAGAAAGGTAGCAAATTTATAACTCTGCCACTTTCAGAAGCATAATGTAATGATGCAGTGCTTATTTTGTTTTTAAATTTGATTTTTTTTGAATAGGTAATATTTTACATGTTTTAAAAATTAAAAAAAATATGTATGTATTTGAAGCAATAACAATCTCAGATACTTATTTTTTTTGTTTTTACTTTTTATTTTGGAATAATTTTAGATTTCTGGAAGAGTTGCAAACAGAGTACAGAGTTTGTATATACCATTTACCCTCCTTCCCATAATGTCAACATTTTATATAACCATAGTACATTTGGGAAACTAAGAAATTACATTGGTACAATGCTATTGACCAAATACAGACTTTATTCAGATTTCATCCGTTTTTCTGCTAATGTCCTTTGGTCTATTTCAGGATGTGATCCAGAATATAACATGGCATTTATTTGTCATGTCTCTTTAGTTTGATCTGTGATAGTTTCTCAGTATTTCCTTATTTGCTGTGACCTTGCCAGTTTTGAAGAACACATGTTGGATATTTTGTAGACTGTCCCTTGGTTGGGGTCTGTCTGATGTTTTCTTGTGATCAGACTGGGCTTATGGGTTTGGGGGTAGTTTCCCCAGAGAGGAAGTGCCATTCCTGTTGCATCAGATCAGGGGTACATAACATATTAACATTCATCCCTTGGTTAAGGAGTGTCTGTTGCCTCCAGGTTTCTCCTCTGTAAATTTGTTATCTTTTCCTTTCCATACTCCATCCTTTGGACAAAGGTCATTGAGTCCAGCCCCAACTCTAGGAGAGGGGACACATATTACTTGAAATTCTTTGGAAGGGAAATTTGTCCCTTATCCCCCCGCCATTTATGTATTTATTCAATCATTTGTTTATAACAGTATGGACTCATAGATATTTATTTTAGTCTTTGGGTTACAATCCAATACCAGTGTAATTAATTTTGTCGCTCAAACAAAGCAACAGGTAAAGCTTGTTGTTCCAGTTTTGGTCCCTGGGAGCTTTCTGGTTGCCTCCTTGGTCCTTTTGACATGACTGCATCCTTTGCTTTTTTTTTTTCCCTATGCCTACTAGGGGACAGAACTAGGAAATATATGTGTACATATTAACCCATGTATATATACAAATCTCTCTCTTAAAATGAGAGTTCACACTGATAACCTCTCACCCAGCACCACAGGGTCTGTTCTTGCTTTCCTTTCTTGCTTATTTGTAACTCCTTTTTCTGACAGTGAGAAAACTGGCTTCTATTAACTACACTGTATTTACTTATTTGTTCAGTCCTTGCATATATGTACGTTCATGATTGCTAACCCATACACCTATGAAAAATAAATTTATCAACTAGAGTACAGTGTTTATGTATGATGCTTTTTGTCCCATGGCTTTGTATCCAGCCCAGACACCATTTGCCAAAACTAATCAGCTCCTTCTTACTCCACCCCCTTCAGTGAGCTTGTGTCAAATGCAGGTCACACAGTTAGATTCACTTGTCTCAGTCTGCAGTCTACTCTGGGATTCCCCCAACATCCTGGTTTATTGTTTTTTAATTAGCGTACAGTGAAGTTTCACACTTTGTGGTATACAGTTCTAGAGTTTTGACACATGCAGCCACCACCCACTGCTGTACAGAGCTGGATGCCCTTGTGTGACCCTTTGTAATCAGCCCTCCCCCCTCCCCCAATCTAAGGCAACCACTGCTTTGTTTCCCATCCATAGAGTTTTACAGATACTTAAAATTTTTTTTTAACATTTTGGAAGTTTTTTTCAAATTGAAGTATAGTTGATTTACAATGTTTCAGGTGTACAGCAAAGTGATTCATTCATTCATATATATATGAATATATTTATATTATTTTGCAGATTCTTTTCTGTTATAGGTTATTATAAGATATTGAATATATTTCTCTGTGCTACTATTACACTATTATTACATTTAGTAGTATGCATCTGTTGATTCCCAAACTCCTAATTTTTCTCTCTCCCTCCCCCTTTCCCCTTAGGTAGCCATAAATTTGTTTTCTATGTCTGTGAGTCTATTTCTCTTTTGTAAATAAGTTTATTTGTATCTTTGTTTAAATTCCATGTATAAGTGATATCATATGATATTGGTCTTTCTCTGTCTGACTCATTTCACTTAGTATGATAATCTCTAGGTCCATCATTCTTTTTTATGGCTGAGTAATATTCCACTATCTATATCTATCTATATCTATATCTATATCTTTATCCATTCATCTGTTGGTGAACATATGCTTCCATGTCTTGGCTATTGTAAATAGTACTGCTATGAACGTTGGGGTGCATGAAAAAATTTTTTTCTCCAGTTTATTTAAAAATTCAGGTAACTTCTTGTTATGTGGACTTAGATATATCACAGACCATACCTTCTCAGTATTGCATGTATGAGTAGACACCCCACCTGAAGTAGGAAAACAGAGCACAGTGTGGGCTGTGGAGTTAGACTGTTTGGGCACATACTCAGCTCCATTACTTACTAACTGTAGAACTGTGATCAAGTTACTAAACATTTCAACGGCTTAATTTCCTTTTTTCTAAAATGAGGATAATAATAGAACCTGTTTCCTAAGATCGATGTAAGGAAAAAATGAGCTCATGTGTGTAAAGAAAGGGACCCAGAACATAGTAAGCACTCTAAAAAAGTTAGTTGCTGTTTTTATTATTGTTATTACTATTACTAATCTATAACTGGGTATCCTCATTAAAAATGAACAAATCCCTTTTCATTAAAGTATATTTCATCTGCTAAATTACAAACAGAAAATCAGGGGGTTGGGAATGGAGACTTTATTTTCTTTCCTGATGATTGTTACTTCTCTTTTCTTTAAAGTTTAACTTTGCTCACTACACAGGCAAAACACACATACCCTTATTCATTTAACAATCATTTATGCATGACTTAGCACTGTAATGGGGGCCATGCCTCTCTTTACTTGTTCCTGTATTGTTAGCTTCCCTCATAGTTTGTAGCACATGGTATAGTTACTCAATATATAATTGGAAAGTGGATGCCTCACAGAGGCAGGCCTGGATGATTCTACCTGGGTCACTTGGAGACAGGTCTCAGAGGAGGATTAGAAATCCACTCTGTGGAAAAGGGAACCCTCCTACACTGTTGGTGGGAATGTATATTGGGGCAGCCACTATGGAGAACAGTAGGGAGGTTCCTTAAAAAACTAAAAATAGAACTACCATACGACCCAGCAATCCCACTCCTGGACATATGTCTGGAAAAGATGAAAACTAATTCGAAAAGATACATGCACCCCAATGTTCATAGTGGCACTATTTATGACAGCCAAGACACGGAAACAACCTAAGTGTCCATCGACAGATGAATGGATAAAGAAGATGTGGTATAATACACAATGGAATTTTACTCAGCAATAAAAAAGAATGAAATAATGCCATTTGCAGCAACATGGATGGACCTAGAGATTATCACACTATGTGAAATACGTCAGACAGACATCATATGATATCACTTATATGTAGAATCTAAAAAATGATACAAATGAACTGATTTATAAAACAAATAGACTCACTGACGTAGAAAACAAACTTATGGTTACCAAAGGGGAAAGGGGAGGAAGGATAAATTAGGAGGTTGGGATTAACAGATACGCACTGTTAACAAGATAAACAGCAAGAACCTACTGTATAGCACAGGGAACTGTATTCAGTATCTTGTAATAATCTGTAATGGAAAAGAATCTGAAAAAGAATACATATATATATATATATATATATACACACACACATATATGTATATGTATGTATATGTATAACTGAATCACTTTGCCATATACCTGAAACTAACACAACACTGTAAATCAACTATACTTCAATAAAAAAGAAAAAGGAAATCCACTCTGTAGGCAAGATGGGAAAGGGCAGGGACATACATGTAAGCCTCTAGAGGCGTGAGAGGTCTCAGGATGTCCTGGGAATGGCGAGTAGTCTGGAACGGCTGAGCATGGAATGCTGGGTAATGGGGAGGCAGGAGCTGAGGCCGGTGTGGAGGCCAGAGCCAGATCCTGACCGTTCTTATGTTCCATGCTGAGGAGTTTTGACTCTTTTCTTAGGGCAATGGGAGCTGCTGAAGGTTTTGAGCAAGGGAGTAGAAGGGTCAGATTTGTGTGAAGCTGTAATGGTGAGAGTGGATAAGAATGAGGGATGTTTCAAAAGCAGAAGACCAACTGGAAACTGTGGTCTGAACTGGAATAGTGGAATGGAGAGAGGGAAAGACTTTTTAATGGGAGATTTGATAGGACTTTGAGATCAGTTGTATACAGAGGGCTGAGGACAGAACATAATAAGAGAATGTGGCAACCAGTGTGCCTTGTTGGGTAAATTACTGGATGTTGGGATCATTCCTGAGCTCCCCCTGGGGGAAGGGGTAAAAGAATGAGCTCAGGCACACAGACTGTGCATATACCTGTGCACACATGTGCCTACACACCATCTCCCAATAATAATTATTGACATTAAAACAGGAAACACAGAATCAAACAGACAGAGGGGGCTGTGTGGGTGATTGAAATGAACGTAGAGGGAGGATGCATCTCCCCAAGGAAGTTCAGACTGCAATTAGGGCCAGGAAAGGAACTATGTGTATAGTCACAGGGTTTCGGGATGACTTAGACCTGCTTTCTCCTTAGTCACCTCTGATTGGCATGACCTTTTCCCTGCAATGATGACCTTCAACAGATCAAGTGACATCCTGTGTCTATGGATATAACACCACTACCCATTGCCCACAGGAGAAGCCCTCTGAGTTCCCATCATTCTTTGGATGATGACATTTTCACAGTGGCAGCTGGTCCAGACTACAGGTGCAGCTAGAGGCCTTGGAGCAGGAGGAAACTGAACAGCTCCCATGAGAAAGGAAGCCCTGTGACCTTCGCTTTGTTAATGGAGCTCTGATCAATGGAGCGAACCAGCCATGCCTGGCACAGGGCGCTTTATACGCTAGTCATTGCCTGTTTTCTTGGAATAATGTGTTCTGTGATGTAATGTCAAAATTAAATGCTAAATTCATTTAGAGGAAGGGCCATATGGTTCTGAAAAGGCAACTCAGAACACAGAGGTTAAGAGAATGTGGATTTTGTCCTGTCACCTTTTTTGAGGGACACGGGGAGGCCTTGAACCATGCTCGACGCCTGTCACTGCACACGTGCATCACAGGGGCAGGTAGGATCCGGGCTGCACATAGCAGTGCTGTGACTATAATAGGACAGCTTTATGGGAAGCAAGGAGGCACTTTATTACGCAGAGTCTCTTGCTCCAAGCGGCAGATGAGAGAAATCCTCTAATCTCACTTGGTTTTAATCCTGGATTAAGGCAGATCTGTTAATAAAACACTAGTGAAATCAAGACTAGTTTGCAATTATCTTCAACTTCAATTACATACATTTTATGATTCTAAACACACATACAGATCGAGTATGTTTTAAATTCCCTGCACCCTTGAAGAAACAGCTCAGGAAAATTAAAGAGTTCCAACAATAAAGCAACTTCTAGAAAACACGCAGAAGAGATGGGAAGAGAGAAGAGAATGGCTGGATTCTGATAATATTCTCAATTTTTACCTAACAGCCTAATCCAAATCAGAAAGATGACCGCAACAGGGCTGAGGTGGAGGGTAACGGTGAGTTGCTGAGATGTGCGTAGTGTGTGCCGAGCCGATTCAGCACCCACCTACAGGACTGCTTTAGCTCTGCAGACAGGTGGTTCCCAGTCCAGGCAGGGAGGAAGAGCTGGCTGGACCCATCAGCTTTGCACACAGGACACAGCCAGAAATGGCATCACACACCTGGCAAGTCTGTGCAGCCCTGAAGGGGACAGGCCCCATTACACTCTGCTGAGCCTGGGTCTCTAAAGAGTCTGTGGCTCCAGGGCAGGCTCAAGTGGTCGACTCTTTTCTCATTTCTAGAATCAGGGCTGCTAGTGGTACCAGGGCAGCACTGGTTGAGGTAGAATGGAGCCCTGCTCCACTGAAGCCCTGGGAGGATGCTTGGGTAGCACCAGTCCCTGAGAACGAATCACTTTCTGAACACGCTTTCTGGGTAAACGTATCCACGTCTATTTCAGGCTTGCTTCAGACTAGTTGTGCATAACAACTCCTTTCTCGGGACACGCTTGAACCCTCTCTTCCTTGGGGACTGACTGGGGAGGTGGGGAGGATGTGCAGAAATAACCCACCACAGCTGCCTGCGAGGGGGGGTCCAGCTCACATATATGTTAGTTTGCTCAGCACTGAGTTAGCTCATACAACGTTGGGGGAGGGGGAAAGAGG
>NW_006785406.1:366853-370447 GCF_000442215.2 Lipotes vexillifer | reverse complement strand
GGGGGAGGGGGAAAGAGTACCCTTCACATAACAATTAGATTCCTGAGTTCCTGAGTTGTAGAAAATTTGAGAGCTGCAGTAACTCTGGGCTGCATTCTGCCTGGTGACAATCCCTGGGAGAGTAGGGGCAGCTGTGCCCATTAAGCTAGGTGGGTGCACACACTGCTGTGAGGCCGACTTGCGCTGCCACCACTGCTCTGCTTGTGCTTTTATCCATCTTACAGTAAAGAAGAAATTGACTCTTATTTACTCCTGTGTCTCTCTTAGGGTAAAAGAGAGACCAGGAGGTCTGCGTGTTTGGCTAGCATGCCTCACTCATGTGTGGTACTTGCCTGGCCCCTGTGGGCATCTGTTTTTATAATCCCTAGGCATGAATATGGTTGAGACTCTGAGCTCTTTGGCAACTAACCATACTGAAGCTGAATCTGGCCTCTGAACCCTGATACCAAATTAATTTTCAGAGACAGAGTTTTGTGTGAAGCAGAAAAGAATAGATTTATTGCTTTGCCAGGCAAAGGGGCCACAGCAGGCTAATGCCCTCACAACTGTGCGTCTCAACCTGGAGGCAGGTAGTGAGGAGTTTTACAGTAATGGTTCAGAGAGGATGTGTTCAGCTCGTGGACATTCTTCTGATTGGTTGGTGGGGAGGTAAGTGGGAGTCAGCATCATCAACCTTCTGGTTCCAACTGGTCTGGGGTCTTGTGAGCAGCATACAGTTAACTTCTCCCACCCGGAGGGGGTTTCAGTATCTGCAAAACAGCTCAAAGATATTGTTGTGTGTATCCCTTGAGGGGGAGCCAGGACCCTGCCCCAAGGCTGAACTATTGTTTCTTTTGACTGTTCCATCCTTGTCTCCACATCCCCTCCTTTCCTTATTTAGCAACTGTTTGAACCTGCCCATTGGAACTCAGGGAAGGTCATGGAGGCTGAATGAAACCTATTTCCTGTAATCAAGAAGTGGTGGACACAGGGGCTTCCCGGGTGGCGCAGTGGTTGAGAATCTGCCTGCCAATGCAGGGGACACGGGTTCAGCCCTGGTCTCATCCTTGTCTCCACATCCCCTCCTTTCCTTATTTAGCAACTGTTTGAACCTGCCCATTGGAACTCAGGGAAGGTCATGGAGGCTGAATGAAACCTATTTCCTGTAATCAAGAAGTGGTGGACACAGGGGCTTCCCTGGTGGCGCAGTGGTTGAGAATCTGCCTGCCAATGCAGGGGACACGGGTTCAAGCCCTGGTCTGGGAAGATCCCACATGCCGCGGAGCAACTGGGCCCGTGAGCCACAACTACTGAGCCTGCGCGTCTGGAGCCTGTGCTCTGCAACAAGAGAGGCCACGACAGTGAGAGTCCCGCGCACCGCGATGAAGAGTGGCCCCCACTTGCCACAACTAGAGAAAGCCCTCGCACAGAAACAAAGACCCAACACAGCCAAAAATAAATAAATAAATAAATTTATTAAAAAAGAAGTGGTGGACACAGAAAGGCTTTTGTGCCCCAGAGCCCCACAGGGTCCTGCTCAGTATCAATTTCTCCTTGTTGGTGGGCAACAGCCTGGAAGCACCCAATGACCGTGAATAGTGAATGGTCCAGAGAGGCATATGACAAGGTCAGGGGGAAGGGACCTTGGGGCCAACTAGCCAGATCAGCTCTACCAGCCCTCACTTTATTTATTTGTTTTTTGGCCATGCTGGCTTAAGGGAATCTTAGTTGCCTGATCAGGGATTGAACCTGGGCCCTCAGCAGTGAAAGCACAGAGTCCCCTTCCAGGGGATTCCCCCAGCCCTCACTTTAAATGCTTGGTCCTAGTGTTACCAAATCCAAGCTCAGTCTGCTCACCACATGACAGTCCAATAATTGGGAGATGAGGTGTTGAGGCAAGAAACAGTGACTTTATTCGGAAAGCCATGCATCCAAGAAGATGGTGGACTAGTGTCCTAGAGTACCATCTTATTGGGGTCTGGATTAGAACAGAGAGGGGGAGGAAGTGAGGAAGTAAAGTAAAAATGCCATAAGTCTTGCAAAATAGCTCCTGGTTTTAGCCAGCCTTGGGGAGGGGATGTGTTAATTTCTTCTTTTCTGCAGCCATTCACAGGTGGGCAGGGTCAGAGTGTTTCCCTGTGAGCTGAACAAAGGTACCTTAATTTAACATTCAGGCAGAGGGGCAGGGTTTGCCAAGGCAGGACATTATGTATGCCTATAGCTATAGACAGAACAAAAACAATAGAAAGCAAAGATCAAAAAAAGAAACAGATCCACCATGGAGTCAGATTTCGTTCTTCCCTGTTACACTAATTTATTATAACTTTTATGTTGTGGACATCTTTGTAAATAATCTTAAGTTTTTTGGAACAAGATAGGGTGAAAATATGTACAGTTCACAGTCATTAATTTTTTGGAACATAGATGATTTAAAAAACCTAATGAAAGTTATTAACTGTCTTCTCAAAAGAAAGACAAACTTCCTCTTCTTCACATAAGATGTTGTATGTAATTTCAAGGTGTTCAAACCCCCTAAAGCTATAGCTGAATTCTAGGAAATTATTCTTGCTAAATAGCAAAGTGAGGGGATGTGGAGACAAGGGAGGAACAGTCAAAAGAAACAATAGTGCAGCCTTGGGGCAGGGTCCTAGCTCCCCCTCAAGGGAGATACATAACAATATCTTTGAGCTGTTTTGCAGATACTGAAACCCCCACCAGGTGGGAGAAGTTAACTGTATGCTGCTCACAAGACCCCATACCAGTTGGAACCAGAAGGTTGATGATGCTGACTCCCACTTACCTTCCCACCAGCCAATCAGAAGAATGTCCACGAGCTGATCACACCCTCTTTGAACCATTACTGTAAAACTCCTCACTACCCACTCCAGGTTGAGACGCACAGTTTTGAGGGCATTAGCCTTCTGTGGCCCCCTTTGCCTGGCAAAGCAATAAAGCTATTCTTTTCTGCTTCACCCAAAACTGTGTCTCTGAGAATTAATTCTGGGTACCGAGGCCAGATTCAGCTTCAAAATGACTTTGGGAAGGCCTCAGGCCTCTGGGTATGTCAAAAAGAGAAGACTAGCTGAGGATTCTTTCTCAGAAGCACCTCTAGGAAATTGTAGGTATTGGTATGTTTGTGCGTGCCTATACTTGTAAGCGAGCGTGTGACCATGAATGTGTGTGAGCCTGAAAATACAAGTGAGTGTATATGGTGATGTGCTCAAAACTACGTACATATATGTACTTCATTATGTATTTGTGTGTGAGTTTGAGAATGATGCATACAGATGTGTCACAGTCCAGAAATACACAGAACATGGAGGATGGGAGAGGGCATGGCCAAAGGGAAACAGTAGGTACCGAGGGGAGGGAAGAATTTTCTGGGAAGACTGGAGCATGATTTTAAAGTAGTGATGAGCATGATTACTATTTCAAGGTATATTCAATGCTCTAGACATATCTGTGAGTTTCTGAGTCATAGAGTCACAGGTACGGCTAATACTACTGTGGTTTGTCATCTACATTAGTAATGGAGGGAAACATTACAGTTCAGTTTCAGCTAGTGAAAATGAAGATGTAAGTTTTCCTCTTACGAAGTATAACTCCCCCCCCCCC
>NW_006785406.1:362960-366761 GCF_000442215.2 Lipotes vexillifer | reverse complement strand
ATAACCCCCCCCCCCCCCGTATTATATTCACAGCTCCCATGAAAGTACCCTTTGGCCCTGTGTTAAGAACCCCTGATTGAGAGAGCCATGAACAACATTTTAAAGGGAAATATAGAATGGAGTAGAATGAAAAACATCAGAGAATATTTCACATAGCAAGAAATATTATATTGAATATTTTGATTCAATGATTGTGTGTGTGTGTGTGTGTGTGTGTGTGTGTGTGTGTGTGTGTGTGTGTGTGCTGGGTCATGATAGTTAGAAAAACACTGTGCCAGGGAGTAAGTTTTAGATAAATGCCAGGGAAGGAGTTTAAGTGCAGCAGTCACCAGACTACGGTTCAGTTGCAGAAACCTTTCTCCAAAAGCAGTGAGAAAAATGGAGCAGAGGAGGGTGAGTTGGAGAGAGGACGGTGGTTCTAAGGTCACCCGTGGAATCTGAGCAGGAAGAAAGCATCTGTGTGATCTTGAAAATGAAGGGAGGGGCAGATCCCAGGGCCATTAAGGAGGTAGAACCTAGGGATTTGGTGACCTTTGGATGTTGGAGAGGCCACAAAAGGAGTCTTGGTTTGCTCCTGGGCTTCTGACTTAGGTTCCTAGGTGGTTGGGTGTGCCCATCTGAGATAGAGCTCACAGGAGCAGGGCCAAGACTGAGGGGACTGAGTCTGGTTTTAGAATGCTGATTTATTATTTTTTTCGGTACGCGGGCCTCTCACTGTTGTGGCCTCTCCCATGCGAAGCACGGGCTTCGGACGTGCAGGATCAGTGGCCATGGCTCACGGGCCCAGCTGCTCTGCGGCATGTGGGATCTTCCCGGACCGGGGCACGAACACGCGCCCCCTGCTTCGGCAGGCGGATTCTCAACCACTGCGCCACCAGGGAACTCCCTAATGCTGATATTTTTGATGCTCCAAATTGGAATGTCACTTAACCTCTCTCTAGATCTCGGTAGCATCATTTCTGAAATGTGGCATTTTTAGCTGAAAAGAGATTTTTTTGAGGCTTATATGTATAAAAATTCTACCCCATGAAGATATTTATTGATACATGATTACATTAAATGAGGTTATGTATGTGAAAGGACTTTCTAAACTGAATCCTAAAAACTTTCTACAAATAGTAGTTACCTAGTTTATAAGTATAGTCTTTTTTCTTTCTTTGCAAGGGATAAAAACCTAAAGCAAACTGAATTGGGTGCAAATGAAACATATCAGCTCTTTTATATAGAAGGTGTAGAGATATGTTAGCTTCAGGTACAGCTGGATCCAGGGATTCCTGATTTTGCTCCAGCTCTCAACTGGGCTCTGCTCTCCTCTGTGTGATGGTTCTATTCTCAGGGAGGCTTTCCCCTTGTGGGGTCAACTTGGTGGCAGCAGTTCCAGCCTGCCAGTCTCCCAGATTCTAGTTCAGAACAAGAGCATATCTTTTTCTTCTCCCTCCTCAAATATGTTATTCTGATTAGATGAGTTTAGGTCACTGGCTTCCCCCCTGGCCCATCAAAATGGCTGGGGAAAATAATTGGCTACTTTTCTGCGGGTTGGAGACAGAAGAGATCACATTCAGATCACTGTCCTGAGAGAGGAGGCAGACCCCTGAATGAACACTGGAGGCTCTCTCCAAAAGAAAGTAGAATGGATTCTGGGATGCAAACATCAAAAGTTGGATATCCACACCAGAGAGGATTGTATTGTTAGTGTAGACCCGTGTAGAGAGAAGGAGTTGAGTACGCGTTTGTTGAGCTGGATGTTGAGGTCCACGGTGGAAACCACAAATACTCACAGAGCTCTTAAGATGCAGGCTGCTTTTAAAAGATTGATTTGGGTGATAATGCAAAAGCCCTAGTGACTGTGGGCCCTAGAAAGCCCTTTGCAAGGAGGGAAGTCAGGATTCAGCAGTGGAAGTGGATTGTTAGATTTGCAAGATTACCTGACTTCTGCATGCACAAGACAAGAATCTCGAGTGGGGGATCTTTCACAGAAGGGAAAATAGCACCTTCCTTCCCTGCCCCCCTCCCCCCCCCCCCCCTGCAAGCCGAGCCTCCTCATCAGGAGCCTGTTCTGGCTGAGGTTTCTTTGGGCCAGGGGCTAAATTGTGGCTTGCACTTTAGCTCTGGTCCAGTTGACCCCAAATAGGTTTTCACAGGTGCGCATAAAGTACTCCAATTGCCCACACACATCTATAAGTTGATTTGCACATGTGTGCGTGTGTATGCAGACACACACACACACACACACATACACACACACGAACACACACCTCAAAAAGCAATTTTCCCCCCAGAGCATCAAGAAAGTTCCCCTTTCCACTTAAATGCTCTTCCAAATAGTCTTATTTTATTTTATTTTTTTTTATTTATTTCTCTGCCATATCCTTTTCAATCTGGAAAGTGACTTGGCCTCTTTTCCCCCATCTATTTTCTGCCTTCCCTCTGTTCAGTTTAGGCATGAAACACAGAACTAGATTGAAAGCATTCAATGGCTATTCAATCGGAGAAGAAAAGAGCCCCTTGGAGCTTTATTAGATATGAAGATCCACAATAAAAATCAATTTCTGCCTCTTTATGCAGTTTAAATGACAAAGCACCCACCCATTCTGCAGCCATTGTGCCGGAGAAATGTAATTCAGTCCCGGAGCTGGGCCCAGAGCACCGCGGACTCCCTGACCTGCACTGACAGATTCCAATATGATACAGACCTTCGGAGATAATGACAGCCACTTCATCTCACTGCAAGAAAAAAGTTATCTGATATCTTTGAGGGTTAAAAGGCTATGTGGGCAGCATTTTCAATAACCCACTAAATCAGCATCTTAAAAAATACCTAAGCTTTGTTCCTTTAAAAAAAAATTTTGCCCCTTACTCCTAACTCCATTTCTGAGCCCCAGCCAACAGTGTCCCAAGTGTCTCCTGCCAAATCGATCGAGCCTTATTTGGCACAGAAAGGACCCTCCTAGATAATTAGTCCAAAGGGAAACAAGGTGAGAGAAACGTCTTTATTATTCTAAGGAATACAGATCTTCAGGTCTCCAGGTCCTGACAAAATAAATGGGACGAAACCAGTAAAAAAAAAAAACCAACAGCAACCAAAAAAACTAGTCCCAAACCTGTTCTAACCTGTTTAAGAAGTTACTATAAAAAGTTTTCTTTGATAGAAATGGACATAGTCCCTTTAATAGAAAGAAGTTTGTGTTTGAAGAAAGTTGTTGACAGAGTTGTTGCCGAGGGAACCACTGGAAACATTGCAGTTGGTCATTAACTTGCATGGGTAGAAACTTATTCTGATAGAAGGGAAAAACGGTAAGGCATGAGGCCTGTACTTCCCCTTTCATTTAATATGGTTTACTTGCAGGGAAAATATTTTATTGGAAAACATAACAGTCAGGTATTGATGCTCTAAGCCTGTAAAGGGACACAACTGTATGAATTTCCTTCTTTTACTACTACCAGGGAGGCAGGAAGGTAAAGAGATGGTAGAATGATAAACTGCGTCTGTTCTTTGGTTCCTTGAAAGGACTCAGAGAATGAAAGGGCTACAGGATGATTAAGCAAAGGCAATGGGAAGGACTCTGGCTCTAAGTTGAGAAAAGTACAGCGTGTTACAAAACCACCTGGTGAGCAGTTATAAAGAAGCAGGAGGGCTTCCCTGGTGGCGCAGTGGTTGAGAGTCCGCCTGCTGATGCAGGGGACACGGGTTCGTGCCCCGGTCCGGGAGGATACCACATGCTGTGGAGCGGCTGGGCCCGTGAGCCATGGCGGCTGAGCCTGCGCGTCCAGAGCCTGTGCTCCGCAGCGGGAGAGGCCACA
>NW_006785406.1:310035-362912 GCF_000442215.2 Lipotes vexillifer | reverse complement strand
CGGAGCCTGTGCTCCGCAACGGGAGAGGCCACAACAGTGAGAGGCCCGCGTACCGCAAAAAAAAAAAAAAATTAAGAAGCAGGACAATGATGCATTGCTGGGGTCGCAGTGGGAACAGTGGGAATGGGGTTTCTGGGTTCTCAGAGCCCTGTGTGACTTTAGGAAAGCTTCTCACTGCCTGGGCCTAAGCTCTCTAGTCAATAAAGTATGAGGTCTCTGGCTAATGAAACTTAACGTCCTTTTTGTTGTCCCGTAATCTATGATTTGATCCTCAAATTACAAAGTTATTTGCTATAGAGCTGTTATCCTTCAGTTTTAGATTCTAAAAATGCTTTGTAATAAAACATGCTTTAAAAAGTCAAGTGGAAAATCTCAATTTAACTCCATGTCTTAGAAAACAGGGCACCCCTGCTCAGGGCTGGCATGGCTAATAGTTTTCATCCTGTGTACCAGCTCTGACTGACAGGCAGTGGCTATCTGGAGCACTGTGGTCTCATAGAAATAAGAGAGACATACATGTGAGCCATATGTGCTTTTGAAAAGTTTGTGGTAAAAATACACATAACATAAAGTTTACTCTCTTAACCATTTTAAGTGTACAGTACAGTAAGCTATATGTACCTTCTTCTACAACAGATGTCCAGAATTTTTCATCTTGAAAAACTGAAACTTATACCCATTAAACATTAATTCCCCCTTCCTCCTCTTCCAGTCTTTAGCAAACTCTTTTCTACTATCAGTTTCTATTATTTGGACTGCTTTAGACACTTCCTGTGAGTGGAATCATACAGTGTTTGTCCTTTGGTGACCAGCTTGTTTAACTTTGTATAATATCCTTGAGGTTTATGCATGTGGTAGAAAGTGACAGGATTTCCTTCTTTTTTAAAAGATGCATACTATTTTATTTTATGTATAGACCACATTTTCTTTATCCATTCATTCATCAGTGGACATTTGTGTTGCTTCCACATCTTGGCTGATGTGAGTAATGCTGCAATGAACATAAATGTGCAAATATCTCTTCAAGATACTACTTTCAAATCTTTTGGGTATATACTCAGAAGTGGGATTGCTGGATCACAAGGTAATCTACTTTTAATTTTCTGAGGAACTTCCATATTGTTTTCCACTGTGGCTGTACCATTTTACACTCCCACTCACAGTGCACAAGGGTTCCAATTTCTCCACATCATCTTCAATGCTTGTTATTTTCTATTTTTTTTTCGGACAGTAGCCATCCTAACATGTGTGAGGAGGTATCTCATTGTGGTTTTGAGTTGCATTTCCCTTATGATTAGGGAATTTGAGCATCTCTTCATATACTTGTTGGCCATCTGCAAATCTTCTTTGCAGAAAAGTCTGTTCAAGTCTTTTGTCCATTTCTAAATTGGATTGTTTGTTTTGTGGTTGTTGAGTTGTAGGAGTTCTTTAGATATTCTGGATATTTATTAACCCTTTATCAGGTAAATAATTTGCAAATTTTTCACCCATTCCATAGGTTGCCTTTTCACTCTGTTGTTTCCTTTGCTATGCTGAAATTTTTAAGCTTGATGTAGTCTCCTTTGTCTATTTTTGCTTTTGTTGCCTGCACTTTTGGTATCATATCCAAGAAATCATTGGCAAGTCCGATATCATAAAGCTTTCCTCCTCTGTTTTCTTCTAGGCGTTTTACAGTTTCAGGTCTTTTGTTTTGGTCTTTAATCCATTTTGAGTTAATTTTTGGATATGATGTAAGGTAAGGGTCCTTCTTCATTCTTTTTTTTTTTGGCATGTAGATATCCATTCTTCCCAGCACCATTTGTTGAAAAGGCTATCCTTTCCCCATTGTAGAGCCTTGGCAGCCTTCTTAAAGATCATTTGACCATATATGTGAGGATTTATTTTCATATATAATTTAAAAATTTCTAGAAGTCATTATTAAAAAAAAAGCTGGAAAGAAACAGGTTAATTTATACATATATAAATTAACTCAATATATATTAAATATATATAATTTAACTCAATATATCTGAAACCTTTAAGACATAAAATTAATTGGTGCAGCCACTATGGAAAAAGAGGAGGTTCCTTAAAAAACTAAAAAAAGAGTTACCATATGATCCAGCAATCCCACTTCTGGGCATATAACCAGACAAAACTATAATTCAAAAAGATACATGCACCCCTATGTTCATAGCAGCACTATTCACAATGGAAATGACCTAAAGTCCATTCACAGATGAATGGATAAAGAATATGTGGTATATATATATAATATTACTCAGCCATAAAAGAGAATGAAATAGTGCCATTTGCAACAACATAGATGCAACTAGAGACTATCATACTAAGTGAAGTAAGTGAGAAAGAGAAAGGAAAATACCATGTGATATCACTTACATGTGGAATCTAAAATATGACACAAATGAACTTATCTATGAAACAGAAACAAACTCACAGACATAGAGAACAGACTTGTGGTTGCCAAGGGGGAGAAGAGGTGGGAGAGGGATGGATTGGGAGTTTGGGATTAGTAGATGCAATTTATTACATATAGTCTAGATAAACAAAAAGCTCTGACTGTATAGCACAGGGAACTGTATTCAATATCCTATGATAAACCATAATGGAAAAGAATATGAAAAAGAATGTATATATGTGTATAACTGAATCACTTTGTTATACAGTCAAAATTAACACAACATTGTAAATCAACTATACTTCAATAAAGTAAATTTTTTTAAAGATATAAAATTATTATTAAAATTTTAAAAGCAAAGTATTCAAAATTTGATTTTGCTTTACATTTAAGCACATCTCAATTCAGACCAGCCACATTTCAAGTGCTCAATGGCCACATGTGGCTAGTGGCTACCAAATTGAACAGCACATGCATGATATGCATGACTAGAGCCTTGTGTTGAGAAGGATTGTGAGTTCTTTGACTGATTAGCAATATCTGCATGGACAAACTTAAGGAGTATACCTGTAAGTGTGCCACTCTGTATTTGTCAATCTGGCTTATGTCACAGCCAAGACTGTGGTTTGGCTCACAGTTTAGTCTAATTTCAAGTTTAAGTCTTTGTGCTGAGGTAACATCAGAAAGATCTGAGTTTTTTTTTGTTTTTTTGCAGTACGCGGGCCTCTCACTGCTGTGGCCTCTCCCGTTGCGGAGCACAGGCTCCAGACGTGCAGGCTCAGTGGCCACGGCTCACGGGCCCAGCCGCTCCGCGGCATGTGGGATCTTCCCAGACTGGGGCACGAACCCGTGTCGCCTGCATCGGCAGGCGGACTCTCAACCACTGTGCCACCAGGGAAGCCCCAAGATCTGTTTTCACTGAAAAATAATGGGTTTATGGATTTGGGGTATTGAAGTAGGTTTTCCTCAGCAGATACAACTTGCTAACTTTGGCGGAAAGTTTCTCTGTATTAGAAGAATCCCTCCTAGGAGGAGAGACCTTCAAGGTGGCAGAGGAGTAAGACATGGAGATCACCTTCCTCCCCACAAATACATCAGAAATACATTTACATGTGGAACAACTCCTACAGAACACCTACTGAATGCTGGCAGAAGACCTCAGACCTCCCAAAAGGCAAGAAAATCCTCATGTGCCTGGGTAGGGCAAAAGAAAAAAGAAAAAAGAGACAAAAGAATAGGGACGGGACCTCCACCTCTGAGAGGGAGCTGTGAAGGAGGAAAAGTTTCCACACACTAGGAAACCCCTTCACTGGCAGAGACTGGGGGTGTGTGTGTGTGGGAAGCTTCAGAGCCGCAGAGGAGAGCACAGCAACAGGGGTGAAGAGGGCAAAGCAGAGAGATTCCCGCACAGACGATAAGTGCTGACTAGCACTCACCAACCTGAGACACTTGTCTGTTCACCTGTTGGGGTGGGTGGGGGCTGGGAACTGAGGCTCAGCTTTGGAGGTCAGATCCCAGGGAGAGGACTGGGGTTGGCTGCATGAACACAGCCTGAAGGGGGCTAGTGCACCACAACTAGCCGGGAGGGAGTCTGGGAAAAAGTCTGGACCTGCTGAAGAGGCAAGAGACCATTGTTTCGGGGTACGCGAGGAGAGGGGATTCCTTCCCCATGTGCCCACAGAAGGCAGAGCACCACCTAAGTGAGCTCCAGAGACGGGTGTGAGCTGCAGCTATCAGCTCGGACCCCAGAGTTGGGCATGAACTGCTAATGCTACCGTCACTGCCACCAAGAATCCTGTGTGCTAGCACAGGTCACTACTCACAGACCCCGGGAGCCTGTGCAGCCTGCCACTGCCAGGGTCCCATGATCCAGGGACAACTTCCCCAGGAGAACACATGGTGTACCTCAGGCTGTTGCAAAGTTATGTTGGCCTCTGCTGCCACAGGCTCGCCCCACATTCCAATTATGACTACAATACCCCTCCTTCTCCCTGGCCTGAGTGAGCAAGAGAGCTGTAATCAGCTGCTGCTTTAACCCCTCCTGTCTGGGTGGGGAACAGATGCTTGAGGGCAGCCTACACGCAGAGGCAGGGCCAAAACCAAAGCTGAACCCCAGGAGCTGTGCGAACAAAGATGAGAAAGGGAAATTTCTCTGTGCAGCCTCAGGAGCAGCAGATTAAATCCCCACAATCAACTTGATAAGCCCTGCATCTGTGGAATACCTGAATAGACAATGCATGTTCCCAAAATTGAGGCAGTGGACTTTGGGAGCAACTATAGACTTAGGGTTTGCTATCTGCATCTGATTTGTTTCTGTTTTTATGTTTATCTTAGTTTAGTTTCTAGTGCTTGTTAGCATTGGTGGATTTGTTTATTGGTTTGATTGCTCTCTTCCTTTTTAATAATTTTTAATTTAAAAAAATTGTAAATTTCTTTTCCTTTTTTCTCTTTTTGGTATGCGGACCTCTCACTGTTGTGACATCTCCCGTTGCTGAGCACAGGCTCCGGACACGCAGGCTCTGGATGCGCAGGCTCAGTGGCCATGGCTCATGGGCCCAGCCGCTCCACAGCATGTGGGATCTTCCCGGACCGGGGCACAAACCCGTGTTCCCTGCATTGGCAGGCGGACTCTCAATCACTGCACCACCAGGGAAGCCCTCCTTTTTTCTCTTTATGTGAGTATGTATGTGTATGTTTCTTTGTGTGATTTTGTCTGTTTAGGTTTGCTTTTACCATTTGTCCCAGGGGTCTGTCTGTTAGTCTTTTTGTTGTTGTTTGTTTGTTTTTCTTTTTAAGAGTCTGTGTGTGTATGTTTCTTTGTGTGATTTTTGTCTGTTTAGTTTTGATTTTACCATTTGACTTGGGGGTCTATCTGTTTCGTTGTTTTTTTTCTTTTCTTTCCTTCCTTTTCTTCTGAGCTGTAGGCTGGCAAGGTCTTGGTTCTCCGGCTGGATGTGAGGTCTGAGCCTCTGAGGTGGGAGAGCTGAATCCAGGACACTGGACCACCAGAGTCATCCTGGCCCCACATAAAATCAATCAGCGAGAGCTCTCTCAGAGATCTCTGTCTTAACACAAAGAACCAGTTCCACCCAATGACCGGCAAGATCCAGTGCTGGATGCCCCATGCCAAACAACTAGCAAGACAGGAGCACAAACCCCACCCAAAAGCAGAAAAGCAGCCTAAAGTCACACTAAGTTCACAGACACCCCAAAATACACCACCAGACGTGGTCCTGCCCACCAGAAATACAAGATCCAACTTCATCCACCAGAACAAAGGCCCAGTCCCATACACCAGGAAGCCTACACAACCAACTGAACCAACCTCACACACTGGTGGCGGACACCTAAAATACTGGGAACTATGAACCTGCAGCTTGAGAAAAGGAGACCCCAAACACAGTAAGTAAAACAGAATAAGAAGACAGAGAAATATGCGGCAGATGAAGGAGCAAGGTAAAAACCCATCAGACCAAACAAAAGAAGAGGAAATAGGCAGTCTACCTGAAAAAGAATTCAGAGTAATGATAGTAGAGATGATCCAAAATCTTGGAAGTAGAATGGAAAAAATACAAGCAACATTTAACAAGGACCTAGAAAAACTAAAGAGCAAACAAACAATGATGAACAATGCAATAAGTGAAATTTAAAATTCTCTAGAGGGAATCAATAGCAGAATAACTGAGGCAGAAGAATGAATAAGTGACCTGGAAGATAAAATAGTGGAAATAACTGTTGCAGAGCAAAATAAGGAAAAAAGAATGAAAAGAATTGAGGACAATCTCAGAGACCTCTGGGACAACATTAAACACACCAACATTCAAATTATAGGGGTCCGAGAAGAAGAAGAGAAAAAGAAAGGGACTGAGAAAATATCTGAAGAGATTGTAGTCGAAAACTTCCCTAACCTGGGAAAGGAAGTAGTCAATCAAGTCCAGGAAGTGCAGAGAGTCCCATATGAGATAAATCCAAGGAGAAACACTCCAAGACCCATATTAATCAAACTATCAAAAATTAAATACAAAGAAAACATATTGAAAGCAGCAAGGGAAAAGCAACAAATAACATATAAGGGAATCCCCATAAGGTTAACAGCTGATCTTTCAGCAGAAACTCTGCAAGCCAGAAGGGAGTGGCAGGACATATTTAAAGTGATGAAAGGGAAAAGCATACAACCAAGATTACTCTACCCAGCAAGGATCTCATTCAGATTTGACAGAGAAATTAAAACCTTTACACACAAGCAAAAGTTAAGAGAATTCAGTACCACCAAACCAGCCTTACAACAAATGCTAAAGGAAATTCTCTAGGCAGGAAACACAAGAAAAGGAAAAGACCTACAAAAACAAACCCAAAACAATTAAGAAAATGGTAATAGGAAGATATATATTGATAATTACCTTAAATGTAAAGTGATTAAATGCTCCAATCAAAAGACACAGACTGGCTGAATGGATACAAAAATAAGACCTGTATATATGCTGTCTACAAGAGACACACTTCAGACCTAGGGATGCATGCAGACTGAAAATGAGGGGATGGAAAAAGACATTCCATGCAAATGGAAACCAAAAGAAAGCTGGAGTAGCAGTTCTCATATCAGACAAAATAGACTTTAAAATAAAGACTAATGCAAGAGACAAAGAAGGACACTACATAATGATCAAGGGATCAGTCCAAGAAGAAGATATAACAATTGTAAATATTTATGCAACCAACATAGGAACACCTCAGTACATAAGGCAAATGTTAGCAGCCATAAAAAGGGAAATCAACAGTAACACAATCATAGTAGGGGACTTTAACACCCCAGTTTTACCAATGGGCAGATCATCCAAAATGAAAACATATAAGGAAATGCAAGCTTTAAATGACAAATTAGACCAGATGGAGTTAATTGATATTTATAGGACATTCCATTCAAAAACAACAGAACACATTTTCTTCTCAAGTGCTCACGGAACATTCTCCAGGATAGATCATATCTTGGGTCATAAATCAAGTCTCAGTAAATTTAAGAAAATTGAAATCGTACCAAGTACCTTTTCCAACCACAATCCTATGAGACTAGATACCAGTTACAGGAATAAATACAAATACATGGAGGCTAAACAATACACTACTTAATAACCAAGAGATCACTGAAGAAATCAAAGAGGAAATCAAAAAATACATAGAAACAAATGACAATGAAAACACGATGACCCAAAACCTGTGGGAAGCAGCAAAAGCAGTTCTAGGAGGGAAGTTTATAGCAATACAATCCTACCTCAAGAAACAAGAAAAATCTCAAAAAAACAACCTAAGCTTACACCTAAAGCAATTAGGGAAAGAAGAACAAAAAGGGAAAGAAGAACAGCAACATAAAAAGTTAGCAGAAGGAAAGAAATCATAAAGATTAGATCAGAAATAAACGAAAAAGAAATGAAGGAAATAGTAGCAAAGATCACTAAAACTAAAAGCTGGTTCTTTGAGAATGCAAAGAAAATTGATAACCATTAGCCAGATTCATCAAGAAAAAAAGGGAGAAGACTCAAATCAATAGAATTAGAAATGAAAAAGAAGTAACAATTGACACTGCAGAAATACAAAGGATCATAAGAGATTACTACAAGCAACTATGTGCCAATAAAATGGACAACTTGGAAGAAATGGACAAATTCTTAGAAAAGTACAACCTTCGAAGACTGAACCAGGAAGAAATAGAAAATATGAATAGACCAATCACAAGCACCAAAATTGAAACTGTGATTAAAAATCTTCAAATGAACAAAAACCCAGGACCAGATGGCTTCACAGGTGAATTCTATCCAACATTTAAAGAAGAGCTAACACCTATCCTTCTCAAACTCTACCAAAATATAGCAGAGGGAGGAACACTCCCAAACTCATTCTTTGAGGCCCCATCACCCTGATACCAAAACCAAAGATATCACAAAAAAAGAAAACTACTGGCCAATATAACTGATGAACATAGATGCAAAAATCCTCAACAAAATACTAGCAAACAGAATTCAAAGGCACATTAAAAGGATCATACACCATAATCAAGTGGGGTTTATCCCAGCAATGCTAGGATTCTTCAATATACGCAAATCAAACAATGTGATACACCATATTAACAAATTGAAAGAGAAAAATCATATAATCATCTCAATAGATGCAGAAAATGCTTTCTACAAAATTCAACAGCCATTTATGATAAAAACTCTCCAGAAAGGAGGCATAGAGGGAACCTATCTCAACATATTAAAGGCCATCTGTGACAAACCCACAGCCAACATCATTCTCAATGGTGAAAAACTGAAATCATTTCCTCTAAGATCAGGAACAAGACAAGGTTGCCCACTCTCACCACCATTATTCAAAATAGTTTTGGAAGTTTTAGCCGTGGCAATCAGAAAAGAAAAAGAAATAAAGGGAATCCAAATCGAAAAAAAAGAAGTAAAACTGTCACTGTTTGCCGATGACATGATACTCTACATAGAGAATCCTAAAGATGCTACCAGAAAACTACTAGAGCTAATCAGTGAATTGTTAAAGTATCAGGATACAAAATTAATGCAGAGAAATCTCTTGTATTCCTATATCCTAAGGATGAAAAATCTGAAAGAGAAATTAAGGGAACACTCCGAAAATACCTAGGAACAAACCTACCGAAGGAGACAAAAGACCTGTATGCAGAAAACTATAAGACACTGATGAAAGAAATTAAAGAAGATACAAACAGATGGAGAGATATACCATGTTCTTGGATTGGAAGAATCAACATTGTGAAAATGACTATACTACACAAAGCAATAGACAGATTCAACGCAATCCCTATCAAACTACCAATGGCATTTTTCACAGAAGTAGAACAAAAAATTTCACAATTTGTATGGAAACACAAAAGACCCCAAATAGCCAAAGCAATCTTGAGAAAGAAGAATGGAGCTGGAGGAATCAGGCTCCCTGACTTCAGACTATACTACAAAGCTGCAGTAATCAAGCCAGTATGGTACCAGCACGAAAACAGAACTATAGATAAATGGAACAGGATAGAAAGCCCAGAGATAAACCTACACACATATGGTCACCTTATCTTTGATAAAGGAGGCAAGAATATACAATGGAGAAAAGACAGCCTCTTCAGTAAGTGGTGCTGGGAAAACTGGACAGCTTCATGTAAAAGAATGAAATTAGGACACTTCCTAACACCATACACAAAAATAAACTCAAAATGGATTAAAGACCTAAATGTAAGCCAGACACTATAAAACTCTTAGAGGAAAACATAGGCAGAACACTCTATGACATAAATCACAGCAAGATCCTTTTGACCCACCTCCTAGAGAAAGGGAAATAAAAACAAAAATAAACAAATGGGACCTAATGAAACTTCAAAGCTTTTGCACAGCAAAGGAAACCATAAACAATACAAAAAGACAAACCTCAGAATGGGAGAAAATATTTGCTAATGAAGCCACTGACAAAGGATTAATCTCCAGAATATACAAGCAAGTTATGCAGCTCAATATCAAAAGAACAAAAACCAATCCAAAAATGGGCAGAAGACCTACATTGACATTTCTCCAGAGAAGATATACAGATGGCCAACAAACACATGAAAGTATACTCAATATCGCTAATCATTAGAGAAATGCAAGTCAAAACCACAATGAAGTATCACCTTACACCAGTCAGAATGGACTTCCTCAAAAAATCTACAAACAATAAATGCTGAAGAACGTGTAGAGAATTAGGAACTGTCTTGTGCTGTTGGTGGATGTAAATTGTGATACAGCCACTATGGAGAACAGTATGGAGGTTCCTTAAAAAACTAAAAATAGAACTACCGTATGACCCAGCAATTCCACTACTGGGTATATACCTTGAGAAAACCATAATTCAAAAAGAGTCATGTACCAAAATATTCATTGCAGCTCTATTTACAATAGCCCAGAGATGGAAACAACCTAAGTGCCCATCGTCGGATGAATGGATAAAGAAGATGTGGCACATATATACAATGGAATATTACTCAGCCATATAAGAAACGAAATTGAGCTATTTGTAATGAGGTGGATAGACCTAGAGTCTGTCATATAGAGTGAAATAAGTCAGAAGAGAAAAACAAATACCATATGCTAACACATATATATGGAATCTAAAAAAATATGGTTCTGATGAACCTAAGGGCAGGACAGGAATAAAAACGCAGATGTAGAGAATGGACTTGAGGACACGGGGATGGGGAAGGGTAAGCTGGGATGAAGTGAGAGAGTAGCATTGACATATATACACTACCAAATATAAAATAGATAGCTAGTGGGAGGCAGCTGCATAGCACAGGGAGATCAGCTCTGTGCTTTGTGTCCACATAGAGGGGTGACACAGGGAGGGTGGGAGGGAGACGCAAGAATGGGGATATGTGTATACATATTCACTTTGTTTTACAGCAGAAACTAATGCAACACTGTAAAACAATTATACTCCAATAAAGATGTTAAAAAAAAAGAGAAGAATGTCTCCTAGGAACTGAAGCCCATGTTTCTTCTCTGTGGTTTGATTTAGCAGCCTACTTCATTGTGAGGACAGAGAGCAAACACCAACTCAGCTTTCAGTTGTATATTTGTAAATTCAAGTGGAAAAAAAGTAAATTGACTTAGGAGGTATTATTTTTATTGTTAACACCTCTAATTTGATCATTGTGGCATCTTGTTATAAGCTAGAAAGAGTTTTAAAGGAATTAATCAGATTCTCTTTAAAAAGAGGTACATCTTTGGTAACCAAAGCATCTTCCCTCCTAGTTATCTAAACATTTATCTGAGTCTGTGACCATATAATCTTTCCCTTCTTCAGAGGCTTCAGGAGTTAATTTGTGTCTGTTTTATTATAACACTGTACAACTAGACCTATTTTTCAAAATATGAGCAGTCATCAATACCTTCCGTGCTGCCTATCTCTTCAATATCTTTGTCTCTGAGGGAAATCAGAGGGTAATCTTTGACATTTTAAAATTCATATTCCCAGGCCCACTTTACTAGAGATAATGAATAATGTTTGTCTTCAAGTTAAAGGAGGCCAAGAGAATGAGACTGGAAGGGAAGTCAGGATAATTTAGTGAAATCAGCCTTTCTAGGATTTTACAGTGTTTCTGGGTTATTTCTTAGCAGCTCAGTTCATACTGGGAATCACAGTATAAAGGCTAGAGCTACTGTGGTATTGATTCTTAATGTACGGAGTGGTTATTTGCTGGGGAAGTGATACTCAGATTCTCTGAGTAATGACACACATGGTTTATCCCTGTAGAATATTTCTGGGGTAGGCATTCTGAAACTTCATGACTCTTGCTTCATTGTGTGGCCTTGAGGAAACTACCCAACCCTACTAAACCCAATATAATGCCACTGAGGTAGGATATGAAAAATATTAATATGTTAGTGAAGCACTTGAAACCTGTTGGTAAATGATAAAAATAAGAGAATGAGATCATTTGTCATTAATTATTTCAGATTACTCTCTTAATTTGGAAGCTGAGGTTCTTGGGCTGGACTCATTTCAATTTTAATACTTAAGAGAGAGTAAATATTTAACTGTGATTATGTGTTCACAGAAACCTTTCTAGAGAAGAATAAAACTTAGTCAAGGAGCTCCACCATTAAGTCAGGTCCTGTTAAACAAAGTATTGAAGAAAGGCTGAGCCAATTGCTCAGATGGTTCAGATGTGACTCTCCCCCAGGTAGAAGAGGAAGGCCAGCAGTGAGATCAGAGTTTGCCAACTGTCAGGAGATCACAACAGACCCTGGAAAGGGCTCCATCACCCTAAAGATTCCTGCTTCCATTCACCTGACAGGTTGTGAGGTTGAAGAGAGAAGACAGACTTGGCTAAGTTCTGGAGATAGAAACTCTATGTATTGATTCTGTGACAGAAATTTAACTTTGGTTGGATTATTATTTTTCCACCTTCGGGAGGTGAATCATAGTGCTTTAAGCCAATGATTAGCTTTGCGGTGGGCATATGAACAAGTTCTGGACAAAGGAACATAAAGAGAAGTCTATAGGGGATTTCAAGAAATATTTCCCTCCCCTATAAAAATGAAAGGCCACAAGGAGAAGGCCACAAGGAGAAGGCCCCTGAGCCACACCTGACTGCTTCCTCTCTGGGGCTTATTCTAAATCAGTGCTTCTCAAAGTGTGGTCCCCAAAGAGCAACACCAGCATGACTTTGAACCTTGTTAAAAATGTAAATTCTCAAAAGTGAATATAGCAGGCCTGGGGCTGCTTTCCTTAGAAGGTCCTACTTGCAAGGTTGGTCCTCGGTAGCATCTGGAAACTGGATTTCAGGAGGGTTCCCACCACTCTCTGATCATAATGGTTCACTGTACCTAGACTCTTTGTCAAAATAATCTCATTTATGCTCAACACCTGTCTTCTGGAATTTTGCTAAACACTAGGCAGAGGATGCCTGTGTAATTAGCCCCCAGTGAAAAACTTGGACACTGAGTCTCTAATGAGTTTCCCTGATAGACAACACTTCACATGTGTTGTCCCAACTCACTGCTGGAGGAATTAAATGCATCCCGTGTGACTCCACTGAGAGAGGACTGTTGGAAGTTTGCACCTAGTTTCCTCCAGACTGCAGTCCCCACCCCTTGTGCCTTTTCCCTTTGCTGATTTTGCTCTGTATCCTTTTGCTATAATAAATCTCAGTGATGAGTAATGAAAAAAAAAAGTGAATTCTCAGGTCCCACCCCAGACCTACTAAAACAGAAATTCTAAAGGTGGGATCCAGATGATTCTGACATATGCTAAAGTTTGAGAACCACTGATAAGGAGGTGATGCTTGGAGCCACTGCAGCTTCTTTGGCCCATGATGACATCACTGAATCCTTTTATCTGAATTAACCAACAGAGGAATTGCCTACCTTTAGACTTATTGAATAGATAGATTCAATAAGATAGATAATAATAATAGATAATAATATATTGTTTAACACCCTGTTAAGTCAAAAAACATCCAAATGAATAATATGTTGCTACTATAACTCAGGGATTGGCAAACTATGACCCACTGGCTACATCTGGTCCATTCCTCATTTTTGTATGGCTTATGAGCTAAGAATGGTTTCTACATGTTTAAATGGTTGCAGAAAAAATCAAAAGGAAAATATTGTGACATGTGAAAATTATATGAAATTTGTATTTCAGTGTCCATAAATAAAGTTTTATTGGAACACAGTCACTCCCATTTGTTTACGGCTGCTTTCATGCTACAACAGCAGAGTTGAGTAGCTATGATAGAGATCATATAACCCACAAGCTTAAAACACTTACTGTCGGGCTTCCCTGGTGGCGCAGTGGTTGAGACTCCGCCTGCCAATGCAGGGGACGCGGGTTCGTGCCCTGGTCCGGGAGGATCCCACGTGCCGCGGAGCGGCTGGGCCCGTGGGCCATGGCCCCTGAGCCTGCGCGTCCGGAGCCTGTGCTCCGCGGCGGGAGAGGCCGCGGCAGTGAGAGGTCCGCGTACCACAAAAAAAAAAAAAAAAAAATACTATCTAGTCCTTAACAAAAAAAGGTTGTCACCCCACCCTCCACCCGCTTGCTATAATTGATTGACCCACTTCACTTTCTTAGGGCAGAAAAAGATCACACCTTTTCAAATTTTGCTGTTAGTTGTACACATAACCGTTGGGCTCTTATGAGCAGGAAGTGTGGTATCTCCTTCCTAAGACCTTTTTCCCTTCCCCAGAATTGTCCAAAAGCCCTGAGGAATAAGTCCTACTTCCAATCTCCAGGCAGAGGGGGACTCAGTAATCTGCCATTGCTTCTGTCCCTGGTGGAACCTTGTCCACTGCTGCCCTGATGCTCTGGCTGGTACAGATGCCACACAGGCCGGGGCGCCCTCTCTATGTCATGTGTACGTGGTTAACCTTTGTTTTCAGAGCAAGGTTGTTGTGCTGGGATGGCTGGGTCCAGAAGGGATGCCAGAACCACCTCTTTCCCCTAAATCTGTTGGCTCATGTGTGGCCTGGGTCGCTAGTCCAAATGCCCCTTCCTCACAGTAAGTTCCTCTCTAGGGATCTGGGTGTCCTTTTCTGTCCATAGACTTTGACTGGAATCACCATCATCCCTTCCAGTCTCCTTTAACAGTGAAAGTGACTTCCCAGAAAGCCCCTGGTTTCCTTATGTAGGTTTGTGTGGCCCTTCTACAGAGATCTGGATATCAAGGGGCGGGACAGATTTTGTTAAACCATGTGGAGGAAGAAAGCTATTGTTACATTTCTTCTCCCAAAGTAAGGGGTCAAAACCTCCCAGGTGAGCCATAGAACAAAGGGAATTTGCCCCTCTCCAAACTGTGAAATTAGCTGATACAATTGTTTCCCACAACAAATTTTTTCACACTCCTCTGATCGGGAGATGTATAAGCATGCCTCTTGAATCTGGGCTCACCTGTGTCTGCTTTGACCCACAGAGTAAGGTGAAAGTGATGCAATCTCAGTCCCAGTCCCAACTTTTAAGAGGAATGTGGGTTTCTGCTTCCTTATGTTGTACCCTGAGCCACCAGGGAAGAATCTCAACTACCCCATGGCCACCACACTGTGAGGAAGCCCCAGCTAGCCATCTGCAAAGGCCATGTGAAAACAGAGAAGCTGATCCACAGCCAGTCCCCAGTTGCTTTAGCCCACTGCCATTTGGGTCTTCTCAGGTGGGACCCCAGAAATTATGAAGCAGGGATAAGCTATCCCCATTATACACTGTTCAAATTTCTTACCCACAGAATCACAGGATGTAACAATAACAATAACAATAAAACAACAACTGTTGTTTTAAGCCCCTACATTTCCAGTAGTTTTCTATGCAGCAACAGATACTTATAGAACTTTACTACGCTGACGAATTTTGCTGTTGCCAGAGCTTCACACTTATCAGAGGGAAGCTAGAGTCTACCTTACAAAGAAATTCCCTTCAAATGAGGTCTGTAGTTTCGTTAATAGTGTTATACCCATGTGAATTCCTAGTTTTGATAACTGTGCAATGGTTATATAAATTGTTAACATTAGGCTGGATGAAGGATATAATTGAACCTCTGAGCTATTTGTTGCAACTTCTCTGTACATCTAAACTTATTTCAGAATAAAAAAGAAGTCTTTTTCTCTAGGCCTCATTCTCTTTTTCCTCCAAGGCTGCATCTGCCAAATGCAATCTTTCTCCTGGAAAGTTGTCCAGGCAGTTGTGTGCAGCTTGTTGGGCCAAACAATCTGTTTAAATCTCCCAGAAGTCCTGGAGGGGCTTGTCATCATGTAGGAAATGCAGATCTGTAAATTTCTACCTGGGCTGTGTCCATCTCAGAATTCTGCACCCAGAGCTTTTGGAGAGAACACTTGCAACTTCTCTTCAAAGCTCTCAGTGGGCCTGTCTAAAGGGATAGTAAACAGAGATAAGAACAAAAGCTAAAGTAATTAGAGGTCACTTACCCTGTAAAAGAGGAGTCGCTTATGCCACTACGACTGCAGAATGTCTCGTGACTCTTATAATTCTTCCTTCTTCCCTCGGAACCTCACTTTGCTTCCATCAATCCTCAACTTAAGGAAACAACTAACCCAGAGACTCACCCTCCTCTGATATCCCAACCTAAGAACTTCTGAGCTCGACCCATAAGCAATAAAAATCGTGCACCCAGTTTTCCTAACGAGATACTATTTGGGGATTGCCTGTGTGGTGATATTCTCCTTTGTTGCAGGAAGTCAGTAATTCTCTTTTACCAGGTTTCCTTCTTTGAAGAGGGGCCTTTCCACCCACAAGAGTGAGGCAGGTTGAAATTGAAGCTTCACTGTATAGAGGGATTTTTAGACAGGTTGTAGAGAACAATTTTTTCTCGTAAAAAGAATAGATTAAAAATTTGAAGCCAGAAAAAAGGCTGGAGGTCATTCACTCATTACATTTTTTTATCTAAGTGTGCCAAGTGCTGAGGATTCAGAAGATAAAATGACATTTCTCTTTGCAGTATAGGAGCAGATGTGTAAACAGTCAGGGACAAACAGCGATGGCCTCAAGGACAGAAGAAAGCACCGAGGCCCCGGGAACACGGAGGTTGGGGAGCCTCGCTTTGCCGAGCGGCGCGCTGTGTTAGTACCATTCTCTTGCCTTCACTCAATCTGCTGCAGGCACATTGGCCTCTCTGCACTTCCTCCAACATGCCAAGCTCAGGCTCCACCTTGGGGCCTTTGAACTGGGTATTCTCTTGGGCTGGAACATTCTACTCCCAGGTAGTCATGCAGTTCACTCTCTCACTTGCTTCAGGCTTTTGTCAAATGTCACCCTGGTTAAAATCTGAATTTCCTTGATGCCCCGTCCCTTTTGTCTTCAGACATTTTTTCTTAGCACATATTTTACTTGCCTTGCTTATTGATATTTTTCCTTAGTAGAATAGAAGCTTAATTTGTCTATTTTGATCACTCTTGCACCCCCAGAGCCTAGAACAGGGCTTGGTGCTACTAGGTGCTCAGTTAACATTTGTTAGATGAATGAATGAATGAATGAGACGGGGGCCTTTCCTGACCTCCCTGTCTCTTCCTATCACACGTTACCAAAGTTTTCTTCATAACACTTGTCACCACTTGACAGACTCCATATTTATCTGTTTTTGTTCACTGTGTGTCTCCCCTCTCCATAAGGACATGAATTTTTAAATTCATTGCTATACAACCCCTGTGCCCAGAATAATGCCTGAAAGAGGGTTAATGCTCAATCAAATTTTTTGAAGAATGAATTAATAAATAAATGGATGAATATGTGAACAAATAAGTAGACAGAGGATATTTGGTGATTATATCCACCCATCTTGGGTACAACTCTGGTTGTAGAGATGTGAAGGCAAAGCTTCACTGAACTGGCCTCTCTGGGGGTATTTAAGAAAAAGCCAAGCTAGTAAGAGTCAACAGGAGAAGGGACCAGGGGTGACCTGGTAGGGAAGACCTCAGCCCAGCTCACCCAGAGTCTCACTCATGGCCCTGCTAGACCCTGAAGCTGGCAGGACATGGGTAGGCAGGGAATGAAACCCCTCCTTTCTTTCTGCATGAAGAGCTGCTTCGCGCGCAGACAATACAGAGACTGGGATTTCTCCTCTTAAATAAAGAAAACTTCCCATTTCTCTGTTGTGTCAATATTTTTGCCCTTGCCCCATCCCCACGCAAGATGGGAGAGGGTACAAAAGAGAAGGAAAGCAGAAGCCATTGTTTATTCACAGCACCCCCTGCCTCATCAGAATATTGAAACTCTCTGGACTGGAAGGAATCTGCATTAATTCCCTCACTAGATCCTCCTGTCCTCTTCCTCCCTTTAATTCTGGCCTTTAGAAGCTTTGCAGGGTTTTTAATTACAAGCAAAAAAGGGCATGTACAGTAGTTAAGTAAAATCACAATACTTAAAATTACAACTGAGCCCCAAACGATCGACTGTCCATTCTCTGCCTTAAAATAAAATAGCTTTCATCTTTTCCCCCTTACACCAGCCTCTTCTGCCTAGATAATGCGTTTCGTTAGATTTATTTGCTCAGCCTCGAAAACTTGACGCTAAAGGGATTATTTAGTTTTAGAATTGCTGTAGTCCATAGTAATAGCCAACAGGGAAAGGAATGAAGCAGCAGTATTAGCGGGGCAATGGGAAGGGAGGGGGGATGGGGAGGGGCTGTGCAGTCCGCAGCTGAGCAAAACTGCTTGCATAAACACCATTAAGAAGATTTAGACATCGCTTTCCTTATCATCAGCACTCCCGGAAGAAATAAAAAAAAAAAAGAAAAAGAAAGAAAGAAAAAAAAAAAGAAGAAAAAAGGGAAAAGGGACAGGCCTTGACTTGCTGTGTATGCATTTCCATTAAAGGTTCAATAGGAAATAAAACCAGCTGAGAGTCCAAAAGCAATGATGCTACAGACCTAACCATGCTACCTCATCATGGTCCAAAAGAGATATTTGTTCCACATGTTACCGGAAGGAGCAGCTGGATAGAGAACAAAACACCCAGCGTCGCTCCATCTGTAGCTGTTGCCTGGGTTGGTGCTGCGCCCCCATTTACCACAGCCCTGTCCCTCTTCCACACGCCCCGTCCACACACTCACATCCCGGGATAAAATATTCCTGATTTTCCAGGCTCTACTCGAACCACTAATGTTCAGGGTACTGAGGATAAGAACTGGTGGGAAACAGGAGGAAACTATAATGACTGGAAAGAAGGGCTAGCCCTGTGTGCATCTGCAGGACTGAAAGGCCTGTGTAAGCAAGAGTGGGATGAGAGGGGGCCATACACGAGGAGGAGGGGGGTGAGGAGACTGTGGCCAGAACTCCAGCGGGAACATGGGAAAACATCTCAGCAGGTGGAAGTGGCTTTAAAGAAGTGCTGGAATCCAACAGACTATTCCCAGGGAGAGTCTATCAGTCTGTCTGTCTGATAAGTTCTGTGTGCACCTAGGGCAATGGAAATGTTGCAACTAGGCATTGCGTGGCTTGTAGAATAACAAGAACGGATAATAACTGTGCTGTGAGAGTCCAAAAAAATTACATTTGGGATTTTAAACACTGTTCCATTTTCTAGAGGACTTCTTAGCAAGACATTGCTAAATGGTCAAAGGGTGTGTGTGTGTGTGTGTGTGTGTATACATACACACACACACAGACATAGGGGGCTATTGATGTGAAGTATTTCTAATAATTGGAGTTTGTAGTACAGGTGAATAACTAATTGGTACTAAACACATCAACTCGAGGAAAAAAATTTTTTATTATCAAACTTGTCTATAAAATATTGGCATCCCTGGGGCTCCACACCTTTTTCTTGTCCTTTCACTCATTCACTGGATATCCCATGCTGTGGGTTCATTCTTCTGGGGGCCAGACATCTCAGGGGCCACTGTGGAGTGTGCCCACAAAACTGTCCTGTTTTTTTGTTTTTTAGAGGATATGGATTGCTGTGTTCCATGGCAAAATTAAGGCAGCTGGTCGCACTCCTCCTACACCAATACTGAGCCAGCAGACACCACAGCCAAAGCAGATGGAAGGAAGGATTCCATGGGCCTCACTTGGTTAGTTAATGGAACAATGATAACAGTTATAATATAATTACAATTTCTTTAGTTCTTATGATTTGGTTCTGTAATATGTGCCATCATATCTCATTGCCTTACAGATGCAGAAGCTGATGCTTGGAGGAGTTAAATAAGTGGGCCCAGTTTCTAAGTTAGGGACTTACAGCTCTTCTGCCTACTAGCTATGTGTGTGCTTTTTACAAGGACTGTACTGTCCCTGCAAGATGAGGGACTGGTGTTTTCAGGACTGTTCATCCTCAGAGCCAAGTAGATTGTCCATAGCAAAGTCTTTTTCTTTCTTAATGATCTTTATTGGAGTATAATTGCTTCACAAAACTGTGTTAGTTTCTGTTGTATACCAAAGTGAATCAGCCATATGTCCCCATATCCCCTCCCTCTTGAACCTCCCTCCCTCCCATCCTCCCTAACCCACCCCTCTAGGTCATCACAAAGCACCGAGCTGATCTCCCTGTACTATGCTGCTTTCTTAGGTTCATTAAACTCTTACAGGGATGAGAAGGTAGAAGTGGGAAATCTTAGATCTTAAAGACTCATACTGTGAGATGTGGAAGTGCAAGAGAGACTTGTGGCTGGGCTGGACTGTGGTTGTGATGGAAATCCACAGGTCCACAGTCCAGAGACTGGTGCTGACCAGCAAAGGGTCACCTCGTGGCCTCCCATTCCACAGGAACCAGGAAGATTTGCCTCATTCATTTGGGCATGCTGAGTGGGCAGACTCTTCTTAGGCTCTCAGCCCTGGGGAGCATCTATCAGGTGTGTAAGGTCTGGTATGGAAATCTGTGGTCAGTCACTTGTGGTTCCCTGTGGTCTTCAACCAACCTCCATGCACCCCAGGACCCCTCTGTCCCTGGGACATTTGGTTCCATACTCAGAGCTCACCGAGGGCAGGTCCTTTTCCCAGTTGAGCTCTGTATCTCCAGCACCCAGACCTTCTGGCACAGAGTGAGAGCTCAGGAAATATCTGTCAAGTACCACTATCCATTTCACTGCATCCATAGGCTGCCGGGAACCTTTCTTTGTTCACTGCCACCAGCCAGGACTGATTTAACCATTCCAGATAGGCAACTAGCTCTGCTAATTCATATTTTTCTCTAGTAAGAGAATTCTCCACCATCATTAATAACAACATTTAATAACCCCCTTGATAGCAAGTTCTTCCCATTAGCGAACTTTGTCTCTCCCATGGAACGCCAACCTGACTTCCACTGTCTGTCCCCTGTAGAGATGGAGAATAATTAACAATACACCATTCCTTACGTAATAATTCTTCATCTGCTTGAAGGTTATTTACTAGTCTTATAAAAATGGTTTTTCGGGGCTTCCCTAAAAAAAAAAAAAAAAAAAAAAAAAAAAAATGGTTTTTCTATTGCCCTAGTCCCAGGGTGCTAGTATACTGTGATGATAGAGAAGTAAGGACTGACACAAACCCTAACCTCCAGTTCTTTCCTGCCATAATTTTAATCGAATATCAAATGAAAAGATGGGCAAGTAATGAGGGCCCAGGTCAATACCGCTCCGAGATGTCCCACCGTGCAGAGCTGTTTCTGTGCAGCTGGAGCTCATGCTGACATTCTGCAAAGCCCGCCCGCCTGCCCATCCCCAGCCCCTGGGCCCCGGAGCACATCCACCATGGGCAGACCCTTGCCTTCTGGGGGGCCGCTGCCATTACCTGGGATCCTTGAATTCAACATGAGTATCTCAAATGCTTATTCCCATAACCAAATTTTTGAGTGCTTATGCAATTGTTTCAGGCCTTGTTCCAAGTGCTTTATATATAGTGTCTCTTCTGATCCTCACTACTACTTCTAAAGCAAGTTTTAAACCATCCCCATTTTACAGAAAATGACACGAGAGATAAGACTGGTCAGTTAACTTGTCCCAGATCCTGCAGCTTAAAATTGGTAGAGCCAGGATCTGAACTCTGATAATCTGACTCCAGAGCCTGTGCTTATAACCCAATAACATAATGCCACCATGGCTTAGCCCAAGGCCTGGCACACAGCAGGCATCCAATATATGTCTGGTGAACTTCAATGAGATGGGCGATGTATTTTCTAGGATCAGGTTCTATAAGGGGATCTTTCCCCAAAAGTCTTAGCTTTCCTTTCTAAACATTATTTTGCCTGTCAGACAGTCAAAAGCAAAACTTCCAGAATCCTTGGGGCTTCCCTGGTGGCGCAGTGGTTGGGAGTCCGCCTGCTGATGCAGGGGACACGGGTTCGTGCCCCGGTCCGGGAGGATCCCACATGCCGCGGAGCGGCTGGGCCCGTGAGCCATGGCCGCTGAGCCTGCGCGTCCAGAGCCTGTGCTCCGCAACGGGAGAGGCCACAGCGGTGAGAGGCCCGCGTACCGCAAAAAAAAAAAAAAAAAAAAAAAAAAACTTCCAGAATCCAAAAATAGCAGTGACGCAAGGAACCTCATCACTTGGGTGTTTCAAGAGTTCATTCCTTAAAGTCAAATGATCTCTTATTGTGATGGGAAGGAATAATAAATCTGATTTAAGAAAGAACATAGAATAGTTTTCAAGGAGAGTAAATCCAGTATATTTTAGGTATAATTCATGTAATAAACAAATAAATTCATTATCAAACACTAAACCAAGCATCCAATATGAAGTCACCTGAGACCTAGGAAAAAACAAAAGCAACGGACACTGACCTCAAACATTTACAATATAATTGGAGCGACAAAATGTATGCAGTAGAATCTTGCAAAAAGAAAGGACCATAGGGCCACATAGCCTTCCTTGCATGAGCCTCAAGGATCTGCATGATTGCAGTGATGCTGGCCTCTCCCCCTTACTCACTTCCTCCAACCCCAGTGGCCTCCCCCCTGTTCCCTGAAGGTGACAAGTAGGTTTCACCTGAGACCCTTTGTACTAGTTGCTTCCTCTGTCTGGAAGGCTCTCACCTGTGTTCTTAATATGTTGTCTTTTCATGTCACTCCAGTGTCAGCTCCAATATTGCCTCCACAGAGAAGGCTTCCCTGAACTCTGAGGCTGAAGTAGACCTTCTGCGCACACACACACACACACACACACACACACACACACATACATACATACACATCAGTTTTAGTCTATCTCCTGTTGAAATTACCTGATCGTACTTATTTACATGTTAAGCATCTGTCTCCTCCACTGAATTTATACCTCTGGCCATATGTTGACTGTGTCCCTAGCACCTAGATTAATGCCTGGCACTATTATTTGAGTGATTTGATTGCTTTTTAATAAGGCTTTTGGGGGGTGTAATTTACATACAAAAAAATTCACCTATTTTAAGAGCATAGTTCAGTAGGTTTGACAAATGTGTACAGTTAGGTAACCGTGACCACAGTCATGATATAGAACGTTTCCATCCTCCCAAACTTCTCTCCTGCCTTTTTGCAGTTAATCCCACTCCTCCCCTGGTTCCTGACAATCATGGATCATATATATTGTGTGTGTGTTCAAAATTTCTGAATGTAATTTTGAAATATTTTATTTTATTCACTCAAATTGATTGATTCTTCATTCAATCAATTTTATTGAGTAAATGCTCCCTAGTTGGTGTTTTGATTTGTTTTAACAGATTTATTGAGATATAATGGATATACAATAAAACATATATTTTTAAATGTACAATTTATTAAGCTTTAACAAATGTGTAAACCATGAAGCCATTACTACATGCAAGATATCATATCTATCATTCCTGAAAGATTCCTCATGTCCTTTGGTAATCACTCCCTCCCACCTCTCCTCACCATTCCCTACCCCCAGGCAACTATTTTATTGCTTTCTATAACATAGTTTGCAATTAGAAAACTATTTTCTGTAGTTTGCAATTTTATATAAATGGAATCATAAAATATATGTTGGTTTTTGTCTGGCTTCTTTCACTCAGCATAATTATTTTGAGATTCATCCGTGTTTTAGGTGTTTCAAGAGTTCATTCCTTCTTATTGCTGAGTAATATTCTGTTACATGGACATACCACAATTGATTTATTCATTCACTTGGTCATAGACATTTGAGTTGCTTCCAGTTTTGGGCTATTGCAGATACAGCAGATATGAACATTCATGTGCAAGCTTTGAATTGACATATGCTTTCATTCTGAATGAAAGAAGCCAGACAAAAAAGACAATCATACTGTATGATTGCATTATATAAAATTTTAGAAAATGCAGAAAGCTAATCAATGTTTGCCAGAAGATGGAGAGAGGTGGTAGGGAGAGATTAGAAAGATGTATGAGGAAATTTTTAGGGGTGATGGACATGTTTATTATCTTGATTGTGGTGATGATTTCACAGGTATATACATATGTCAAAACTTATTAAATGAGTAACTTTAATCATGTGCAGTTTATTGAATGTCAATTATACCTTAGTGAAGTTTTTAAAATATTAAAAATATGAGAATTAATTAAATATATATGAGAATTAATTAATTAATATTAGAATTAATTTAAAAAGAAACAAAACCTGTGGTGCATCCATACAATGAAATTCTACTCAACATTAACAAGGAACAAACTATACTGAGATGCACAACAACATGGATGAATGAATCTCTAAAGCATTATGCTGAGGGAAAGAAGCAGAATGCAAAAGACTATCAAACATATGATTGTATTTAATGAAATATTAGAGAAGGCAAGAGCATAATGGCAACCATCTGCTTCCAACCAAGAGCAAGCAATAGGTTCCAGATTTACCCTCCTGCCTAAAACAATCAAAAACAACCCCAAACCAAGATAAAATATATGAAATGACAGTTTCATAACTTTTTTTGATAAACCTTTTTGAAAAACATATTTGAATCTTTATCAGAACAAATCTCTTTCCTTAAAAAAAAAAAAGGCAATGCTTTTCTAGCTATACAGAGCAAAAGTCAGTCTTTATATTCTTGCAAAGACATACATAATCTGCCAAGCACCCCCATTACGTACACATTACTGCATTCACTTCAGGCCAGCAACACTGACTTTGGTGTCTTTTCTCAAATACCCCAAGCCCACTGTCACTTTGGATTTCCAAATTCTGTCTGGGATGCCAGTACTGCTGATCAATTCGTGCTCGTGCCCTCACATCCTTCAGGTCTCTGTTCAAATTTTATCTTCCAGTGAGGGCCTCACTCACCAGTCTACTTGGACACCCCCACCCTTAGCCTTTCTGATTTACCTCCCCTGCTTAATTATTCTTCACAGCACTTATTATGATCTGACACACTCTGTATTTTACCTGTTTATTTTTTAGTTTGTCTCTGTGTTGAATGTAAGCTCCATGAAGAGAGAGCCTATTTTTTCCCTGTTTTCATTACTGCTCTATTCTTAGCACTGAGAACAGTACCTAGCATATAATAGGCACTCAATAAATATGTACTGAATAAGTAACTGAAACAAACAAGCTCGGATAAATGAACACATGAACAATATTTATGTCATGATATTGTTGAGAGGATTAAATAAAATAAACTCTAGGTAGTGCCCAGCAGGAAAGCAAACTGTAAATCATGTTATTAGTCTGCTTCTAGTCCTACATGTGGGAAACAGTAGCAGCAGTAGTGGTAATAATAATAATAATGGCCAGCATGTATTAAATAGGCATTATTTTATACGTAACTGATTTTTACCTATTAACTCATTTAATTATCAGACAATTTTATGAGATAGGTAAGATTATGACATTCATTCTTCAGATAAGAAAACTGGCACCGAGAGTTAAGTACATTTCCCAAGATTACAGAGCACAGCTGTGGTTTGAGCCCTGGCAATCTGGTTCCAGAGCCTATGATTAGGAGCACTATGCAATACTGTGTCTTTTTGTTGTTGTTGTTTTTTGCGGTATGTGGGCCTCTCACTGTTGTGGCCTCTCCCGTTGCGGAGCACAGGATCTGGACGCGCAGGCTCAGCGGCCATGGCTCACAGGCCCAGCCGCTCCGCGGCATGTGGGATCTTCCCGGACTGGGGCATGAACCCGTGTCCCCTGCATCGGCAGGCGGACTCTCAACCACTGTGCCACCAGGGAAGCCCTGCAATATTGTCTCTTGAAATCCTAAAGCTGAATATTTTTCCTCCATCTAAAGCTTTCTTTGGCTTTTCTATTAAAAAATACTGCAATTTAAACAGCTAATATTCTCAAAGCTGAGTTTTTATGTAAACTCTGAGTTTATTTCCCATTAATAACAAAAGCCTGAGATGGTTTCTGTATCATTGGTAGCATGGCTCAAAGAATTGTCTTGACAGCAATACAGGTCAGACTGATGGCTGTGATTCCTGTCCACGGTGATGGGTAAAGGCCCTGAGGTGCCAAGTGGCATTCTCCTGCCTCCAAACAAGCCCCCATAACCCAGGTGAATATATCAAAAGCACAGCAGCATCTTCACTGTTGCCATCAGGATTTCTGGGATTGTGAGGATCTGCATTCTCCAGTAAGCTTCCTGGGTCTTCATGCTGCTTTTTTCCCAATAGTCCCAAGGACTGACTTTTTTAATAGCCAAGAATGCTTAGATACATAAATGAATTAACAAGAAACACCTTTAGTCTCAGCTGAAATACTGCTTTACCCAAGGTCAAGATTAATTTATGCTCCTGAACTGGCCTTAAGTTAAGAGACATGCAGACAGCTTTACTGGCCTGATTTTCATCCCTTTATAAAGTCGAGCACACAGAATCTCCACAGTGGACTTCTCCCAGAATTTAAGGGGAAGAGGCATTTGAATTAGGGTTTTTGTGCAGAATATGAAATGGGATTTACAGGCATCAAATTTAAGCTTACCGAGTATTTGCACACAAGAGCCTACATGTAATAAAGTTAAATGTGAATGGAAAATAAAACCAGGGGGAAAATATATTTTGAATAGTGGAGGATAAGGAATCTGGGACTGATTTTATCTGACTGAAGATCTCCTGGTTATGATCTAGACTGGCAAATCTATCCCAGAGGCAGCCATGCACATGATAGATAATTCATTTCTTGATGAGTTGGCCCCTTAGATGGTCTCCTTCAGACAAGACCTCACACTTGGGATACAATTTATTACCCTACTCACATCCCTCCCACCACCACCCCCTGCCTATAGTCATTTTTAAGAATTCTGAATTGAGAATATTTTTCACTTTGATGTAAATTTGAGTTTTCCAGAATTAACCCAGAAAGAGCAAGACCATCACATAGGGCATGCTCTTAAAGTGGCCCGAGGAGCAGCAAAACTCAGAAGACTCAACGAACTGTTTTCAAGTTCTAAAAGCATCCCTGCTAACCATGTAACAATAATTTGGATTCAGTTCTAAAAAAGAATTTTGTCTGAGAAAAGAATGAGACCTGAAGATGTAGATATGCGTCCTGCCATCATGGGTTTGGGTGGGAGATGGGATAGAACAGAACAGTGGAAATGTGTGAGACTTCTTGAGAACCTGGGAGCAAGTATTGAAGGGGTAAAGAAACTCCAGAATGGAAACAAAGTCAGATCCTTAGGCAAACCCAGGCTGTAAAGCTAAGATCTACCTTAGGGAAATCCACATGTGAAACTCACCAGAGCTATCCTCTTTGGGGATATTATAGGATTGTATTTCCTTAGCTACCTGAAGTCAGTGGTGGCTATGGGATTTCCTTGCTGAGTAAGGTGTGAGCAGAAACTTTAAGAATCAGTGTGTACTTCTGCTTTTCCATCTGACATGGTGAGCAGCAATGTTTAAGATGTAGCTGCTTCAGAAGTCTGGATTTCTGCCAGTCTACAATGAACAGGTAAAGTAAATGAGAAAAACTCTTTGTTGCCTTAAGTCACTGAGCTTTTCGGGGATGTTTGCTACTGTGTATACCTTAACCTACCCTGAGTAATACATTAGGAGAGGCAAATGATTGAAATATTTAAACATAAAATATATTTGAAATTAAAATAGGCCTTGGGAACAAGATATTCAGAACTGCATTTCCTATTAGGAAAGGTATTTCTGGCTCACTTCCCTTTATTAAGTCAGTTGAAAATAACACAGGGAATTAAAAAAAATTTTTTTAATCTTTCAAATTAGATGAAACTTGGAAGAGACACAACTCTGAAGCAAAGCCATAAAAAGTGGCTGCCTGGCCTGATGTGTTAAAAATTAGATCTGAGTAAAGGAAAATATGCCTCTGAAGATCTCAGGTGGTACCTGAGACTCTAAGAGAGGTGGTCCATCCCACAAAACCAAAATCCACTCCCTTCCTTGGAAAAACAAGCTCAAGTGTGTAGACGGTCTGTGGTGGCATCTCTGGATGCAGTCTGATACATGGTCTTAGGTGCGGGAAGGACTGAACATGGAAACACAGACGCACTGTATTTGCAGGAAATCTGCTGAAAGAGTGGCAGGTGACATTGACATTGTGGTGGCTGATCTTGGTCAGCCAATGAAAAATTTTAAACCAGCAATTTTCCAACTGTGATCCCTAGGTCAGCATTACCAGAATCACCTGGGAACTTTTTAGAAATGCAAATCCTCGGGCCCCACCACAGACCGACTGAATCAGAAGGGTGAAGCTTTTTATAACCTGTACTTTAATAAGCCCATTAATGTTCTGATGCAACTCAAATTTGAGAACCACTGTTCTAATTCATCACCCAAAGTGTTCTTCATATTCAGAATTTCACTTGAACCAGGCAGAGCTGTCCCCAGACAACAGAATGAAATCCACATTGCCACTGCCCACTTCACTCTCCTGACCCTCCTTCCCACTCTTCCTCAGTATCAGGTCCCAATTTCAAAATCTCTCATACAAAAATACTGAGAAAAAGGAAAAATGACTAATAAAACATAAAAATATAATACTCACCAAAAAATTATATCAGAAGCAAATGAAAATCAGATATAGATATTTTCTCATGAAAGTAAAAAACAGACAGGAAAAGAAAGCAATAACAACAACAACAACAAAAACTATGGCCCTCAGGCTTCCCTGGTGGTACAGTGGTTAAGAATCTGCCTACCAATGCAGGGGACACAGGTTCAAGCCCTGGTCTGGGAAGATCCCACATGCTGCAGAGCAACTAAGCCCATGCACCACAACTAATGAGCCTGCACTCTAGAACCCGTGAGCCACAACTACTGAGCCCACGTATCACAACTACTGAAGCCCGCGTGCCTAGAGCCCGTGCTCCGCATCAAGAGAAGCCACCACAGTGAGAAGCCCGCACACCACAATGAAGAGTGACCCCCATTTGCTGCAACTAGAGAAAGCCCGCGTGCAGCAACGAAGACACAACACTGCCAAAAATAAATACATAAATAAATACATTTTTTTAAAAAAACTATGGCCCCTCTAAAATAAGAATTTATAAACATGTATGTGATGCTAACGTCTAAGAGAATGAACTATTTGCTTTTTTGGAATGGCCTGGAAAGACTCCAAGAATCACCATATTATTCATGGTACTATATCACACATCATGCTGAGCAATAGAACAGAACTATTAAGGGAGAGGTTAGGCACACAGCATAGGCTTAATACATTGTACTTGCTCCCTCTAGCCCTATAGCCATGGCCTGCAAGTGTCAGGTAGATGACCCAGAAGTTTCCTGCTCTGGTAGATGGGAATGGAAGAGTACAGAAAAATAACTAAAGGTGTTGACTGGAGAGCCCATGAGGGTGAATAACTGTGTCACAAAATATGAGCTAGGATGAGACAACCCAAGCCAGTGACCAATCAAGAATCCCACTGTTTCTCAGAGGATCAACAGAAAGCTGACCTGAGGACCAAGTAAACAAATAAGCAGCACTGGGACTTCACTGTGAAAGGAGAACAGATCACAAGGAGCACTAGCCAGGGACAGGTTGGCAACATAATGCATGGAGGATCAAAGGATGGTGGAAGAGTAAGATGCACTCTCCCTTACCCTGTCCCTCATCACGTAGCCACAGGACCTAGATCACCTCTGGGAAGAAGGGAAGGAGTAGAAGGAAGCAGAATAATTTCCCAGTTGACTGAGCTTAAATCTAGAGTCATGTGATTAGTTACTTGAAATAGACATCTAATTGACAAAGAAAAAATTTGCCTCATTACCTATTATTGGGAATGAGGTAGTGAAGGCATGATGATGAAATCAGTCAGTCCCTGACACAGAGATTCTAAATCCCTTGGAATTTCCTGGATGATAGGAGTGTCTTTTGTTCTAACGAGGTGACTGTCTGGTGGGCTCCTGAAAAAATTCAGGATGGGGGTTGGTCACCTGAAAGACAAAGCCATGATTAGAAGCTTGGAATTCTCAGCTCCACCCTATTGTCTGGGAAGGGCAGAGGGCCTGGAGGTTGAGTTAATGATTGATTATGCTTACATGATGAAGCCTCCATAAAAATCCCCAAAGTACAGAGTTCAGGGAGTTTCTAGGTTGCTGAGCACATGAAGGTTCTGGGAGGGTAGTGCATGATCACCATGGTAGAGGGATGAAGACATGAAAAAGTGTGCACTGGTTCTTAAACTCCCCCTACCCCAAAAGGTGAGGTACATCACTTCTACTCATATTTCATTGTGCAGAGTAAATCACATTTTTATACTTGCATGGTTATGGAGAGATGCAATTCTACCGTAAGGAGCACATTTTAGACAATCCTAGTGCTATAAGCAGACTTCAACTCCAGAAGTTAGCAAGAGAGTAACAACAATAACAAAAGTTAAGCAAAGCAGACTGATGTGATTACTTAAAAACAAACAGAAACAATAAGAGAAATAAATATACTCTGAGTTTCCCCCAAATCTAATTTCTCTGTCCTTCCTAGCAGTAGTTTAGCTGGGTACCTGTAAGCCCTGTGAAGACCATAATTTTCAGTCTCATCTATGGCTCTGTGGGCCATGTAATTAAAGCTTTCACTAATGGATGTGAACAGAGATGATGGGTGCCCCCTTCTATGTCATTTATTTTAAAGGAGATGTATGGCTTAGGGCTTCCTCCCCATTCCCTTCCCTATTCTGGAATGCAGACTTTGGCCATACAGATGAAGAAAGTAGCCTTGGAGTAGGTGGAGCTCCCGACGGGGAAATTGGGTCTTGGGGTGACTTTGTGAAACAGACCTCTGACTACTCTGGACCAGCTGGACTGTTGTGTGAAAGAGAACTCAACTTCTATCTGGTTTAAGCCACTATACTTTGCTGTCTTTTTGTTGTATCAGCTTAGCTTTTACCCTGATTAAAGTGATATATAAAAGCCAGTCTTTTTAAAAGGCCTATGAAATAAATGATGCTAGGTAATGTAGTTAGGTAATCAGGAGCCAGCACAAAGTTAGAAATGAGTGTGAGGAAGTGACCTCAAATAATGAAGGAACTCAGCAACATATAGCATATGCTTTCTTTGACAATGTGCAAATAAATAAGACACCTGAATGAAATAATGACTTTTCTATGAAAATTCACTTTTTCAAACCCTACCTCAAAGAAAATGTGTAACTGAAATGGTTTCAGAGATGAACACAATCAAATAATTGAGACAGATAAAATTTCAACACTACGCAAACTGCCCTAAGCCACAAAGAGAAAAATAACTCTTCCAAACTCTGTCTGGAAAATGTGAATAATTTTGACAATGGAACTTGACCAAGATGGCACAAAAATAGAAAACTACATATCAACTTACTCAGTATATCATCATAAAAATCATAAATAAAATATTACTTGCCTAATTAAAAATACTATTTAGCAACAAAATAAAAGTATAATGTACCACAACATGAGAGTATTTTGCTACTAGAAACATTTTAATAGAATGATCTACATTAGGAGAAAATCTGAGATGATCCAAATATTTTAAAAATAAAACATAATATACATTCCTGATTTGAAATGTCTTACTATAATAAAATTAATAGAAATATTCTTATTATAATTTTATATATACAATAGTATCGTTAATTTTATGTATACAGTGCTATGGTTAATTTCACTAGAAGCATTTCTATTAGAGTAGGAAACAAGAAAAAGAAGCGACCATCAACAACTTTATTTAGCATTGCTCTGGAAGTTCAGGTAATGCAATTCAGCAAGAAAAGGAATATAAGTGGTATAAAATTTAGAAAAAAGAAGGCAAAACAATTATTTTTAGCCCATGATATAATCTGGAAAATCCAAGAAGATCAACTGAAAAACATTTTTAAGAAAAGAGAGAATTCAATAAGGTGACCAGCTACAATATTAAGCACAAAAAATAACTTTTCAGTGGCCAAGTAAGCTCTGAACGCTGATGGAAAAATGTTACTTAAAATAGAATTATGAATTACTAAAGAAAAACTTCGAGAAGTGTGCCACACTTATATGAAGAAAAGTTCTAAGTTTTGTTGAAAGGCAAAGAATATTTGACTAAATGAGAGATCTACTGTGTTCTTGCTTACAAGGACTGTATGTGATAAAAATGTTAATTATTTCTAAGTTAATCTATAATTTCAATAAAAATGCAATGAAAAGGCAAAACGACTTTTCTTTTAGACAGGAGTATTCCAAATTTCAGATGAAAATAAACATTTGAGGATAGCCAGAACAAATCTGGCTAAAACAAAAATCATGAGGGGGTGGTATACCAAATAGTAAAACATATGATAAACTTACAGTAATTAAAACAATCTGGTACTGGCACATGAACAAACAGACCATTGGAAAAGAGAGTTCAGAAATAGATCCAAGACCATATGGGTATTACATTTATGAAATGTGGCATTACCATTCAGTGGGAAAATGATGAATTAGTAAGCAAATTATGTTGTGGCAACAGGCTAGCCATTTGGAACAAATAAACCTTAATCACTACCTTACTTATTATATCAAAAATGAATTATTTGCATCAAAAATTTAAACATGAAAAATGAAATCATAATAAGTAATAAATAACAGGAGAGAATTTATTTGTAATACTTATGCAACCTTAGTAATAATTATGAAAATATGCAATGAAATGAAATCAAGATGTTTTTCTATCAGATCAAAATTTTAAAATACACTATATAGTTGCACAATAGATATTTTCACAATTACTGGTGAGATTGCAAATTAAGGAAAGCTTTTTAAAGGAAAGTTTGGCAGTTTTTAACTAAGCAATTCCAAGTCTAAGAACTTAACTTTCAGGGGTTTCCCTGGTGGTGCAGTGGTTGGGAATCCGCCTGCCAATGCAGGGGACACAGGTTCAAGCCCTGGTCCGGGAAGATCCCACATGCCGCGGAGCAGCTAATCACGAGAGCCACAACTACTGAGCCCGCGTGCCACAACTACCGAAGCCCACGCACCTAGAGCCCATGATACACAACAAGACAAGCCACTGCAATGAGAAGCCCGTGCATCACAACGAAGAGTAGCCCCCTCTCACCACAACTAGAGAAAGCCTGCATGGGGCAATGAAGACCCAATGCAGCCAAAAATAATTTTTTTAAAAAATTTAACTTTCAGATGTACTTGCACATTATGTAAACCTGTACATAAAAGAAAGTTTATTTCAGCATCATTAGTAAAAGCAAAAAAAAAAAAAAAAAAAACTCAAAAAAGCATCCGGAGTCTGTGCTCCGCAACGGGAGAGGCCACAACAGTGAGAGGCCCGTGTACCATAAGAAAAAAAAAAAAAAAAAAAAAAAAAAAACTCAAAAAAGCAAACAATTTAAATGTCCATTACTACATGACTAGTAAATAAGGTAAGGCAAATCTCTACAATGAAATACTATTTTGCCATAAAAATAAATGTGATAGATCTGTATATGCTAATAGGCAATGGGCATGTAGGTAATAGGCATGTAGAGTATGCTATATTCATGTGATTTAAGTATATAAATCTAAACATGCAAGCATACCTCGTTTTATTGCACTTTGCTTACTGTGCTTTGCAGATACTGCTTTTTTCCAGATTGAAGGTTTGTGGTAACTTGCGTTCAGCAAGTCTATTGGGGCATATTTTCAACAGCATTTGCTCACTTCTGGTCTCTGTATCACATTTTGGTAATTTTCACAAGATTTCAAACTTTTTCATTATCACTGTATTTGTTATGGTGATTTGTAATTTATGATCTTTTATGTTACCATTGCAAAAAGATTACAACTGGAGGAAGGCTCAAATAATGATTAGCAATTTTTAGCAATAAAGTACTTTTAAATTAAGGTATGTACATTGTTTTTTTTAGACAATTCTATTGCACACTTAATAGACTGCTGTATAGCATAAACATAATTTTCATATGCACTGGGAAAGGAAAAAATTCTTGTGACTCGCTCTGTTGCAATATTCAATTTATTGTGGTGGTCTGGAAATGAACTTGCAATATCTCCTAGGTATGCCTGTATGTCATTATATACCTTTAATTATCTTTTATGCTCCAGCCACATCAGACTCCCTACTCTTCTGCCAACACACACTTGCCTCAGGCCTTCGCCCTGGGAACCCTGGTCTCCTGTACATCTTCATGTTTACTTCCTCCTCTCCTTACATCTTTGCTTAAATGTCACCCTCTTAGTGAGGCTAACCCTGATGCCTCTGTTTAAAATTACAAGCCCTCAAGACCTGTGATGTATCCTCAATGCCTTTAACAGTGCCTGACAAACAGGAGGCACTGAAATAAATAGTTGGTGAATGAGTGAATGAATGAATGACTTAGTGCAGTAGTGTACTACAAGTAGTGCACAACAGTTGTCTTTATATTCTCCACCTTCTCTTCATTACTTGATTTTTATATGTGCTGATTTTTCACATTCCACTGTTGGTAAAATGTTCTCTCTCTGTTTTAATTTGCATCTACCTGATTGCTAGTAAAGATTAGGCATATTTCTTAGCTATTTGGGTTCCTTCCTCTCCCAATTACCGATTTATACTATTTGCTCACTTTTTCTTTTGGGTTGTTTTTCTTCTCCATAGTGATTTGTAAGAGATCTTTTCATACTCTGGAAACTAACCCCCCTTTTTAAAAAAATTATTTTATTTTATTTATTTTTGGCTGCATTGGGTCTTCGTTGTTGCTCGTGGGCTTTCTCTAGTTGTGGCAAGCAGGGGCTACCCTTCGTTGTGGTGTGCGGGCTTCTATTGCAGTGGCTTCTCTAGTTGCAGCATGCAGGATCAGTAGTTGTGGCTCTCAGGCTGTAGAGCGCAGGCTCAGTAGTTGTGGCACACGGGCTTAGTTGCTCTGCGGCATGTGAGATCTTCCTGGACCAGAGCTCGAACCCACGTCCCCTGCATTGGCAGGTGGATTCTTAACCACTGCGCCACCAGGGAAGCCCCTAACCACTTATTTTTATATCAATGGTTGATATCTTCTCCTAGCTGCTGACTTGTTTTGTAAAAGTTTTATGGTTTCTTTTACCACACGAATGTTTTTTATTTTAACGTATTCAAATTTATCAATATTTTTCTTTATAGTTTATGCTTTTTTGTCCTCTTTAAGATATCTTTCTTTCCCTCAATGTCATGAAGATATTCTTCCATCTTTCTCCTGAAAGTTTTACGATTTTATTATTTTTAAATACACATACTTTTCTGCTCTCCATACCCAATTCTCCATACACAGCTCTATTTTAATTTGGTTAAACCGTTATTCAGTGTTTGCATTATTATGATTACATATCCTTAATAAATGAATCAAGTATTTATTTTGTAGTATACCAGATAAATTTTTCTTACAAAACTTTTTCAATCTGGATTTTATGATTGCTTTTGTTTTTTCAGTTGTTTGATTGTCTATGTACTTATCACTAATTCATACTCCAAACCAATTGTCTAAATCTACTCTCAATACATTTAGACACATCAGATACTAATTTCATCTTCTTGAGTAATATTTCCTAGAGACTTCCAACCTCTTCCAATCTGAACATGTTGCTGTGACTGCCATGTTGTCCTCCTAGGAACTCTACCATTACCTAGAGGACTTTCTTTTGCTTTAACCCTGTGTGAATCTTCTGTTTCCTGATTTCATCTCCTTATTTTGGTGGAACACACCTTCCATTAACTTTCTGAGAAAAAGTGCAGGCAGGTAAATATTTTGAGATCTTGAATGTCTAAAAATATTTTTAGCCTAACCTCATATTTAATTTATAGTGTGAAAGGGTAAATAAGTTATAGGTTATCAATAATTTTCCTTCAGAATTTTGTGGCACTTTTCCCTTGTGTTCAGTTCCCATAAGGGCTCATATATTTCTGATTCATCTTTACTCCTAAAAAGTAACACTTTGAGTTCCAACAGAAAATCTGGAGTGTTTACTAGGGTCCTTCATCTTCAGTGAACTACAATTTTTGTCTAATGTGACCCCCATAAAATTGCCAGAAGTTCTGCTCAGCTTCTCAACTACTTATCTTTTTTCTTTGCAGTCTTTCAGCTACCATTTCCAATTAGCAAATATCACAAGGGAAAAAGTGCAAAAAATAAGGTTTACCTCCCTGGCCTTTCCTTCAGTTTGGGATATTGGCCTTACAAATCTTTACTGTCTTTGTGGCTTTATGATGGCTTCATACTGATTAGACAGATGATAGGTGGATGGATGATAGATAGAGAGATAGACATATAGATAGTCTAGCTTTTCTGTTTTTTTCTCAATGAGAGTGATGGTCCAAAACTAGTCCATTTTAATCTACCTTTCCAATAGTAAAAACATCTCTCAATATCAAACTACATCTTAAAAACATTTACAAGCAATTCTTTTCTAACGTCATCTTCAGCTTCATTTCTAGATGTACTTGTTCTTCCCATTCCTGAGCTTTCTGTGCCTCTGTGGTCTAAATGAAGTTTCTTCTCTACTTTCTTCACTGACAGCTTATAATTCAAATTTACTGACTTTGCTAAATCATTAGTACTGTTCAACTACTCTCCAGCTAGTCACTTTATATTGCTGCCTACCCTTTTTTCTTTAATCTCATGGGTCAGATTTAGTGAGGTTTTAAAGAGAGTGTAATGGTCAATTTGCCATCACTGCCCAGGAAATCCTGACTAATTTTAACTATTTTATAAAAATATATATGTATTTAAGGTAATAAATTTCTAAATATTACTTTAGCTGTATCCTGTAAGTTTCAAGATGTATTTTTATTATGAGTTCTGAATATTTTTAAATTTTATTAAAATTTATTCATTTCTCCATTACTTTTAAGCTTCTTACAGAAATTTCAAAATATTTGAGGTTTGATTATATCTTGTTTATTGATTTCTTATTTTATTACCTTTTAGAGCATATTTCCTATATAGTATTGATTATTTGAAATATATTATGCTTTACTTTGTAGCCTATGTACAGTCAATTTTTATGTGTTCCATGTGTGTCCATGTGTTCCATAAAATATATATATCATATAGATGATATATTTTCTAATTGTTGGATATAAAACTCTATATATCAATTAAATCAGGATTTTTTTGTATTATTAAATCTTCAATATCTTTACTTTTTGTGCAGTTGACCTACTAATTACTGAGAGTTACAATAGTGGATATTTTTAATCTATCCTTTTAACTCTATTACTTTGCTTTATATGTTTATTATATTATATTTAACATATAATATATGCAATTGAATGCAGGTTCAGGATTATTTTATCTTCATAGTGAATTATTCCTTGTATCACTTTCTATTTGTCCTTTACTTCGCTCTATTTCTTTCTGCCTAAAAGTCTATTTTGCTGATATTAATAAAATTATATCAGCTTTCATTTGTCCAGGATTTGACTTAGAATGTCTGTTTCCATCCTAATATTATCAACATTTTTGTCACTATGTTTTAGGGTGTCTTTTTGAAACTACATATATGGACTTAAAAATGATCCCATCTGAGGCTCTCTCCTTTCACTGGTATATCTAATTTGTTTAAATTTATTGTTATTACTTGAAATACCTGAATGTTTTACAACTTTATTTTGTCCTTTATATTTGCTTAATTTCCTTTGTTTCTCTTTCTTCCTTCCTACATTGAGATCCTTAAATTCCTTTTTGCTTCTACTGTTTTGAAAGTTTTGCCTTGTATTACTGTTCTTTTACTGTATCCAATAAGGACAAAAGCTAAGCAATACCTCTAGTTCTCTCTAAGCAATACAAATCTGCTAAAACATGCACTGATTTCAAATTTCCCCACCTTATTATTGTTGTCTTATATTTTGCGTCCATCTTTTTCTGTAAAATCCCCAAGTTAGTCTGTATGATTATTATTGTTTTATTTAGTCAATGCTGTTTAGATTTGCCCCAATAATTACCATTTCCTTCAAACACCATTGCTTTTTGCACCACATGCATTTTTTCTGTGTTTAAGTTCCTTCTTCCTGAAATATATCCTTTACTCTTTCAGAGAGAGACTGGGAGAGCTCAGTGTGCTCCATCTTTGTTTTTCTACAATGTTTCTTCAATTTGCCCTCACTATTGAATAATGATTTGAGTATAATATTGTTGCTTTGAAATTATTATTTTCCTCTCTTCAAGCTCTCATTATTGTGAAATGCTCATGACAGTCTGATGGTTATACCTCTTTAGATATTTTGTCTTTTCCCTTTGGCTGCTCTTACAGTTTTCTCTGTATTTACAGTGATCTGTAATTTCACTACCATATATCTAAGTGGAGATTTCTTTGTGTTTATCCTGGTTGAGACCCACAATATTTTTTCAATCAGAGGATGTATGTCCTTCATAAATTCTGGAAAATTTTTCATCCTTGATCTTCCCATTATGTTAAAATAGTGCCTCTTCTTATACTGATTGTACTATTGTTCTGAGACAGTGATGAATCTACCTGTTGTATCCTACAAGCATCTTACCTCTTTCATTTTTTCCCCATCTCTTCCTGTCTCTTACTACTAAATTCTGGGTATTTTCCTCAGATCTACCTTCTTGTTCTAGTTCTTTTTTTAGCTATTTCTAATTTATGCTCAACATCCTAGGGAGTTTCTAAAAGTTTATTTTGTCCTCTTTCAAATTTATCTGACTTTTTCTTCATAGAAACTTGCTTTTTTTAGAATGAGTCATTATTTCATATCTTTAATCATTTAAAACATACATATTTTATATTATTCTTCAGATTTTTCTATTATTTCAGATTCTTGGTGTTCTAACCATATTATGTGTTGTTTCTGCTGATTCTTATTCATGGTAAGCTGTTTCCTCATGTTCTTAATTGTTTTAAATTGTAAGCTCATTTATTACTGAGTTATAATTAGTTAACTATTGTCACAGTAATCCTTTATAATAAACCATTTTAGAATTCAGTGTTTAGCAGACTCAATAATGGTTATTGTTAAGCATTTAATTTTGTCCACAGGTCTGTGGGTCATCTGGAATTTGGGTAGATCTGGGCTGGGCTCGTGCTAGGTTTGGCTCTAAGCTTCAGGTTGGGACCAGATGTGAGTCTGGAACAGACATGGAACAGATATGAGCCTTCATATCTGTTCCTTATCTGTTTATTTTGAGGCACAAGCTGAAATGGCAGCAGCTACCCAAGAGATGATTTCCTCATAGATCAAGCCCAGCTAGTCAAGTACATTTCAAACCTTTGCTTGATTCATGTCCATTAATAATCCATTGGCCAAAGCAAGCCACACAGCCAAGCCCAACATCAATGAGGTGGAGAAATATGTTCTACCTCTAATGGAAAGAACTGCAAAGTCACAATGTAAAGGGGGTATTAGTAGGGAAGAGTAAAGAACTGAAAACAATAATGCAATCCACAACAAGGTACCTTCTTTTTTCTGTGAGGAATCTATCTGGCCTGCATTGTGGGAACTTTCCTCCAGAGTGGTTTTGCACTTGCTTTGTTCAAGATTCCCAAAGGACCAATTTCTATATCAATTTCTAGACTCAGTTCCAAGAAAATGTTGACAGTATAAATTCAAATCCCATAGCCACATAAGGTTAAGCCCATGCTTTGGAATTTTCACGTCCCTGACTCCCTGCATGTAGAGAGAGAAAAATCTTTATCATCTTTCTGTGCCAGTGAGTAGATTATTTTCATGATTTCCTTAGAATACAGCCCTTCATGGATCCTGAATTTATGAGGGTTTCTTAGGTCTAACTCTCTACCTGACACAGCACCAGAGTCTCATCTCATGCTCCCTTATTGGTTCGAACTCACGTTTCAAGGTTCGTAAGACCAATACTTCCTTCCCTCAACATAAGGCAAACCTAACATAAATTCACCTCCTAATCCCTCTCATTTCAAGTTTCTTCTTGGCTTCTTGCACTTAGATATTTCTCCTTCTTTAATGGGAACTCATCTTCACAATGAAATGAATGTTTTATGCACCATTTCTTGATGTTTGTTATGGGAAAGTTTTCATTGAATTCAAATTGCTACTAATTATAAGGTACGCTATTATTTTTTGTACTGGCACCAGGATGGGATGATAATAATGACACTGTCAATTAAACTATAACACAAAATTATCTTATGGCTTAGAATTTTCTATATTTAGACTTATTTAGATATTGAATTTTATCAGCTATCACTCCTGTGCATACATATAAAAGGAAAATAAGTAAAAAAAAAAATCAGTCAAGGCAGTCCTGAAACAAGTTGACACTCAGAGTCTGATGTTCTAAATCACCTTTTGACTAAGAATTATTAATACATGTGTTTTTTTCTCACACCATTATTTTCTTTTATTAGGAGAGGCGATGATGCAACAGTTTTTAGAAAGCAATTTTTTATCAGTTGCTGCTGTCCACTGTGCAAATTTTGATACTGATGTCTCTTGATCTTACCATAATGTGTTAAAGGAAGGTGTTCAGATGATAACAGGGACTCATTTTCCTTCCCCAGATGGTCCTTAAACCGTTTGCTGATTAAAATGTTAAGAGACTACAGTTACCAGTCCTATCATCAGGAATATCCACCAAGTTTGTATATACGCAGGCAATGAGAGCACCATCATTTTCAGACATCAGTGTTAAAATGTGAAAAACATGCCTCTTAGAATCAATAAAATATGGCAATATGTATTTTTGCTGTAACTAGAAATCAGTACCACTTTTTAATAAAACCAAAATAAGCTCCTGAATAAGACCTGCTCAAGCAACATGCACATATGTCTAGAAAAAACAAATGTGAAATTATATACCTATGATAATAATAGCTGACATTTGTTTGGTGCTTACTCTTGCCAAGCACCATGCTAAGCATTTTAGCTGTATTATCTCATTCAGTCCTTACACAATCCTATTTAACACACAATCCTATTTAAATCCTCTTTTAACCCTCACGCAATCAAAATTTGAACCCACTACCATTTGCAAGTGTAATGAAAATGTAGCATCCATCGCTCTTTAATTGACCTAAGCTTTACAACCTCTCACCCAACTGAGTAGGAGTCCGAATGTGTGGGTAGAGACATTCAACTTCAATTACCGATATCTCAGTCTCTTACCTAGGAAAAGGCCTTGCACTTTCGAGGGACTCAATAAATATCAGTGGTTGAATGAATGTTGGCAAGATATAATACATAATAGTCCAAGTAGCTCTGATATGTTGGGTGTGTAGTATATACAAGACACCGTGCTAAGTGCCTAGATATATAAATATCTTCATCTTTAAATCTTCTAACAAACAGATTGCATAGTAGGCATTTTAAAGAACAGGAAACTGAGCCTCAAAGAGGCTAAGTAACATGGCCAAGCCCACACAACCAGTAACTGAGAGAACTATATTTGGATCACAGTCAAGCAGTTTGTCTACCACCTCCCACTAGCCTCCAACAGGGTGTATAATTATGAGAGATGTCCTGTTCTGGAGGTGCATTTAAGATTATCCGGTGGCTCCTGCATTTTCCAGGTTAGACTATAAGTCACTGAATCTGAGCTCAGTCATATCTGGGAATGTTCTAGGGATAAATAAATGTCCTCTTGCAGAGTCATCACTAGAGTGCTTATGCACCACTCAGGTATTCAAATGGTTCGGCAGAATTTCCAACTCTCTTCTTAAACCTTGGACTCAATCTGCCTACCATAACCTAACCTGTAATTGAATTAACTCCTAATAAAATGACATACCTTTTGAGTCTGTCTTCAGTATAACTTCAGAAATTATCCCTTGCCAATTTTTCCGGGTCAAATAACATTTTGTGTCAGGTGATTAGTGAGAGATTCTGATGTCATTCATTTTACTCTGTGTGTACCTTGCAGGAAAGGAAGAGCTGGGATACACTGACTGTGCTGTATAAACATACATTCACTTAGGTTTTATGGTTGTAATAACAAATCTTCAAGGCCCAGTTCAAATTATTCCACCTCCAAGAAATCTGAGATTCCCTTATTTGTCTTTCCGTCAAACTCCCATAGTACTTTGCTTGTAGTTCAGTACTTATCATAGTTTCCTTTTATTACAATTATTAATATATACCCCTCCCACCTAAATTGTGAGTTCCTTATGTATAAAGACCCCCTCTTACTCTTCTTTGGGTCCTTAATGGCTGCCAGCACTATTCTCTGTACTTGGAATTTGCTCACCAAATATTTGTTGAAGTGATCCAAATATGTTTATGTTCATATGTTCAATATTGAACACTAACTCTTATTCCAATTTTGATTTCTCTACCTTGACCTGATTATTACACTTTGCTTTTTGAGAACATTCCATTCTTTCAGTTTCTTTCATTCAGTTTCTTTCTTTCTTTTTTTAAAAAAATACACACACAATTAAAACAAATCTCAGAGCTTGGCATCTTTCCAAATACCGTTTTAACTGCATTGAACTCAATCAACCTAACCCTCCACAAAGCCCAATGGTGAGTGGTGAAGAGTTCTGTGAACTCACAGCGATTACTGACTTATAAATGCCCCATATCTTCCATGGGGAGCTTTCTCTTATTTACTGTGATTTCTGGAAATTCTTTGCTTTATCAGCTCTTGGTGCAGTGTGCCATGTAGTAGGCACTCAATTAGTATTTAATGAATGGAGTTGAATTACTCTTGGCCCCATTTACCAGAATCAAACAAGTGTGTTAGGAAGTCCTATGATAAAGGAGTAATCACTCAGCAAATAGTCAGATAGGACTCCTAATTGGTGCCCAACGCCATGCCAAAGGTAGAGTCTGAGAAGTTTTCTTTAAAGCCACAAATTAAAGATATTGTCATGGCTCCATTCTGCTACAACTTAAATCCATATTTTCCACTTATTGTTAAATTCCTTCTGTATCCAAATGACCTTCAAACAATTTAAAAACTAAAAGAATAATAATTAGGCAACTGAAAAGATTCTTGGTATTTATTTGGTTTCTAAATAAGGACTGAAATTGATTTTTTAAAAAAACCTCAGCTGATATATTTGGGAAAGATTGTGGCCAGTGGCTTGGGTAGATTTGGCTGTGACTTATTAAAGTGTCCTTGCAAGCAGTCTAGAAGCCTCCACTGAGAAAGGAAGCAACAATGAGCACTTGAAGAATGCAGTCACTTCTGATTCAGTTTTTCTCACTAACACATTCTCTGTGGGGCTCCTACCTGGCTGCTGACTTCAAATACTTGAAGAGTTGTCATGGGCAATATTAGACTTGTCTGTGTAGACCCAGGGCTAAAATGAGAACCAAATGGTAAAAGTTACAGGGACACAATTTTTGATTTAATATTTTACAAGATATTTAATTATTATAAATTATATGACTACAACAAATTTTAATTATGCTCATAGACTTTTTTCTAATAGTAAATGTAGGGCTTTTTTGTAGGTATATGGAAAATCTGGGGAAAAAAAAGTCACTCATAATCCCATCAACCAGAAATAATCACTGTTATTTTGGTGACTGTCATAAATGTACTGTTTTTTGGTTTTGTTCTTTTTTTTAGTTGGAGTACAATTGCTGTTTTAAAAAAGAATTTTCTTTCATCGGAACAACACTGAAATGGATTGAGCTGTGTGGGAAGTTGGGGCACCCCACCTTTGGAGGTGTGCAAACAGCAGCTGACCTTTCTGTCAAGGTGGGGAGTTGAACATATAAGCCCTTCCAAACCTGTAGGCTTTGAACCCCTTGGGGCACAGGCAGTGATCATGAGGGGTCTTCAGATCCACATATATGTGTATATATATATATTTTTTCCACTCAGCAGTTTTATTACTACTTTCAGATGGATGGTCTCTCCTTCTACAGACATTTTTTTCAGCTTTATTGAGGTATAACTGACAAAATTGTGATATATTTAAAGTGTACATCACGATGGTTTGATACACAGATACATTGTGAAAGGATTCCTCTCATCCAGTTAATTAACACATCCAACACCTCACATATTTATTTTTTTATTTTTATTTTTGGTGAGATCCATATATTTTTTTATTTGCTCTTTCAAAGAATGTTACAAGTGTTACTAACATTTAAAATAGTTCTCATTTTGGAAAATTTAGGAAGTAGAAAACTAGAAAATCTTTAAAGGCCCTTCTTCCCTGCAGGTTTAGAGGAGGGGTCCTTCCTCGCAGCAGGTTTAGGAGAGAGAGAAAGGGTTCTTTCTTGCTTGCACGGTCTTCATCAACCTAAGAGCACTGACATATTGAGCCTTGAAATGAACTAGCTCTCCCTATACTTTAACCCACAAACAACCCTTTGACTAGGCACTACTTTATTTTGATTTTATAGATGAGGAACCGAGATTTAAGGAAATGAGGTAACTTACTTGCCCCATTCCACGGGGGGGGGGAATCCCCAAACAACTCTGTTCCTCCCACAATTGTGCAGATTCCCCCCTCTGACTCTGAAAGAGTGCGTCGGAGGAGTGGCGTTGTGGTAGCCCATGTGAACACCCTGATCCTTTTGTCCCGCCGTTCTGAGAGTCCCCGGTGACAGGGCAGCCCCGCACTCTGCCCTCCGGGCTCCCGGGGACCCTGGACAGCGTCTGGGCTTTCCTGGAGCCTGGCAGGAGCCTCTCCCAGCCCTCTCTCGCCCAGGCTCTCCCGTCCATCTTCCCATAAACATCCTGATACGAGAGAGGCCTCAGGCAGTCTCCAGTCTTTCCCCAGGGAGAGTGTATCCTTGGCCCCTGAAAGTCGCAGAGCTTTCCAGGCCGGGAGCCCACGTGCCCGGCAGTTCCGAGCTGTGAGTCCGCTGCATTTTCCGGCTCACATCACGTCAGAGAGCAGACGGAACTGGGAATGGTTATCGGCCAAGAGCTGCAGGCGAACGGCTAATCCAGTCCTGGAAGAGGGAACTGGTAGTTAAGCCCTTTAATGGCCTCGGTCCTATGATAATTAGTCCTGGCCTGGAGCTAGCGAACGGCGAGCCCCTCTAACCTGAAACGGAGCCTCAACCACTGCTTCGCGCTAATCCCTTGCACAATGAAAGCCGAACTAATTCACTGGGTAAACACCCTCTCCAGTTACTTACAAGCTGTCTTATTTCAGCCCCAAACCAAATAGAAAGGCGGCCAGTGACTGGAGAGAAAATCAAATATTTAAGAACTCATTTTGCCTGAAAACCCCCCAGGGATGCTTGCCTATTGCGTTTGGGATCGCTTTATGCTGCTTCTTTTACGACAGGCGGCTACTTTGCAGTGGAAACAACCGCTACTCCGGAGGGATTTCCTGAGCATGTTTTTTTTTCCCCTCTGGCCTCTCGCTAGTTGAACCAAATCACAGCCTGTGAGCTTGGGACCAGGCACATGGTGGGTGCTTAATAAAGACCGATTTCTGCCTTTATCTCAGAACGTGGTTCATTCGTCTAGACCAGTGCTCATCCAGTGCACATCAGAATCACCGGCAAGATTACTAAAACTCAAATTGCGGGACGCTACATCCACAATTTGATTCAGTAGATGAGGCCAGATAATTTAAATTTCTAACAAGTTCCCCAGAGAACCATTAGCCTAGAACTGGGGTCCATCAATTTTTGTGTAAAGGGCCAGACTGTAAATATTTTAGGTTTTGTGGTCATAAGATTTGTCCCAACTACTCCATCTGCTATTGTAGTTCAGCAGCAGCTACAGACAATATTTAAATGGATGAGCATGGCACCGAAATGGGAATAACATGTAATTTTCACATGTTGTGGAAGATTCTAATTTAGATTTTCTGGCAAACTTTAAACATGGTAGTCCATCCTTAGCTTGCAGGCCATGCAAAAACTGGTAGCAGGCCAGATTAGGCTTTTGGAACACTGTTTGCTGACCCATGTCTTAGAATGATTATGGTTACTATCTAGTAAGTGATCATGGCAGAGACAATGGCTCAGAGCCTGAAAACAGAAGAGATGGTGGTATGGATTAAATTGTGGCCTCTCCACCCTCCCTCCCCTCCCCGCTCCCCTCAGTTCGTATATTGAAGCCCTAAATGTGACTGTATTTGGAGATAGGGCTTTTAGGAGATAATTAAGGTTGCATGCCGATATAAGGGTGGAGTCCTACCCTGATAGGATTGGTGGCTTTACATGAGGAGAAAGAGGCTGAGGAAAGGCCATGTGGGCACACAGTGAAAAAACAGCCATCTGCAAGCCAGGAAGAGGGTTCTCATCAGAACCTGACAATGATGTCACCTTGATCTCAGACTTCCAGAAAATAAATTTCTATTATTTAGGCCACCCATTCTATGGTATTTTATTATGGCAGTGTGAGCAAATATAGATGGAAATAATTTCATTTTTGAAAAAAAAGCTTCTATGCTTGTAAACCTGATTTCTCATTCACTTATAAACCTGCTTCACAAGCATTTGAGAGCAGTCTTCTGTATGCCAGGCACTATTCTAGGCACTGGACATATAGAGAGGAAGAAAAACCAGATCTGCCCCCACTTTCCTGAATTCTATGGATGGGACAGTGGGTGCTGGCTCTGCACAGAGCTCAGAGACTATGATTTACACATTTTCAGGCCAGGCAGCAGTTTTTCTGAGGACACAGAGTTTCCTGAATTAATCAGCAAACTACATTTATAAACCACACAACACGCACACAACCCTATTCTAAACCCAGCGGTGGGAGATTAAGAAAAACAGAGAAGATTTGTTCCTGGGCATGAATACTAGCAATGGTATTTTCTCAGTGCCAAGCACCTTGCCTTTAAAAAATAGGAGCAGCAACATACTAAACTTTCAGTAGAGGGTGACATTTTTATAGAAAAGAAGATTCTTTGTTCAGGATGCCAAGTTGAAGGCTACATCTCACTTATCCTTTAGAGTAGGATATGAGAATTGTTCTTTGAAAAGTGAGAAGATTCCAAATATCTATATTCTTGTGCTTGAGGCAGCAGGGACTTCCTAAATGCTGACCACGTTTATTCTGTCTTAATCTGGAAAATCAGAAGAGCAGCATTGAACATTAATCAGATGTTTTTCTTTCACACATTTAGCAAAAGGGAAAGAAGTGTTTGGTAACCACCATCAGCAACAAAAGTCATTATCTTTCAAGAACAAGTTATTTGCACAAAAAGAATCAGTTCTTTCCAAAGATGTTTTCTATGGTGGCTTTTGCAGATCTTGGGGATTAAATTGCAATTATTAAGCTTCTTACGGACCTGCTCTTGATCTGATTTGGGGCTCCTTGAGGTTAGGGACAAGATGTATCATCTCCTGGACACAGATGTGGTCTCCCTTGGATAGTCATACATCAATCAATATTTACTAAGCTCCACTGGTGCCAGATTCTTACCTGCATCCTAGACGTAGATTGCCTGGAGGGCAGACCTCTACCCTCCAGTGGTTTATAGTCTAATGCTTGAGACAGGCAGGCAAGCAGACAAACATGGGTGGGTGCCATTGGCATAGCATCAACCTGGAATTGATACATATTCATCACGGAATACAGAGAATCATAGAACGGACATTGGTTTTTAAGTTAGGCCAAACTTGTTTTGAATCCTGTCTACTTCCTAGCTTGTGAGCTGGTGGTGCAAATTATTTAAGTTCCCTGAGTCTCAGTTCCCTCATCTGTCAGCTGGAAGAGCACAGTCCAAAGTCACAGGGTCGTTGTAACAATTAAATGGTAAACTCTAACCAGTGTGTCTAGCACACTGCCTGGAACCTTCTGGAAGCCCAATAAATGTTTGTTATGTCTTTTTTCAAATAAGTGCCAACACTATTTGTATAAATTGCTTATTTTACCTGAGCTCTATGTGATTGCCCTCAAGTGTTCGGAAATGTAAGTTTATTGCAGGCAATGGAGTGGGGAATTGGGTTATTTCTGGTATGGCTCCCAAGAACTTGGTATTATGCTCAGTCTTTGCTTTACTTTTCAGACAGCTGTGCTTCAGGGTGTGGGCCTATATGAGTCTGGGGAGGAGCTAAGTCAGGAGGTGGCAGGTCTCCCGTGTCAAGAGAAACTGGATCCGGGAGCCAAAGAGTCAGGAGGTCTGCAGTGACCTCCACCACTCAATCCTCTGATACCAGTAGGGCATCTGATGGGTGTGGGTGACCCTGGGTCCACTGGACAGGGCTGATGGGGTGGGACAGCGTAGCAGTCCTATCAGGAGGGAGTTAGAAACTGCAATGCCACGTAATGACAGTAGGGGCTCAGGTGCCAGAGGGCCAGGCAGTACTACAGGTGCCATCACGGGTGTGTCAAGGCCATTGACAATAGTAGGGACCAGGACAGAGGAGAGTAGACAGGCTGATGGCCTGCAGCTGCTTCCAGCCAGCCTTTACTATGCCACCAGTGACTGCCTCTGTGGTCCATGGCTTTTGCCTTTGCACCATCAGCTTTCCTACGCCCACCTGACGCTAGGACATCCACTGCCAGCTGCATTCATTCTGGGCCCCTGAATTCGATTTCCAGTTTACCTAATCTGCCTTTGTTCTGAGACTGTGTTCACTTCACAATTTGACTTTTCTTAATTTTTGTTTCTGATTTGGGTTACCTGTTTTGAAACTCTACCCTGTTTAAACTCCTTCCTAAATCCATGAGACCGGGGTCTCGAGCCCTGGGGGCTTGGGCTGGGCTGGGGTTACTGGGCCTGGCTATGGACATGGAGTCAATGGTAATCTGACAGACTAGGTCTGGGGGAAAACTGAAAATGAAAACAGCACAGAATCCACCCACAGGAAGGGGCTAAGCTAAAGGGAGGGGGCAGGCAGTGGGTATTTTTATGGTAGCCCTCAACCCTGGGAGAGGAAGAGCTGGGATAGGCACCGAGCTTGTGGACACACCTATAGTCCCCTGTTCTCTGACTAGTAAACTGCCAGAATGGGTTTAAACAGGAAAGAATCACCATTCCACTTCTGGTCCCTCTACTAAGCTATGGGACCCTGCATTCTTGAGGCTGGTTCTGGGACTGCGATGCTTCTCCTGTAGCTATAGCTGAGGCCCAGATTGAGCTGATGCTGTCAAAGGAATCTGCCCTCTTTCTTTGGGGATTTCTGCCCCCTTACCTCCAAAAGCAGAGCTCACATGATTGGGTGGCAACCGAGGAGACTCTCCCCGTTCACCAGGATCATGGGGTTCCAATCTCAGGGCCTACTGTTTGACTTTGCACATTTGAACACTGGAACACACTGAAAATTTGTTGAAGAAATGGTCTATCAGGCTATGAGGAGCTGTCCTTCTGGTCATGAGTTTTTACCTTCATATCACAACTCTCAAGTTGTTTCAGGGCTACTTTCCTCAGAAAGGCAGTTGAAGGAGGCGGTGGAGGCTTTTCTAAATGCCTGATTTTCTGCATCCACAACTATGAATTAGATTACATCTTTCTTAAGTCAGAGGGGCAGGAAAAATTGTAGGGGTCGTTACTGCTAATCCTTACTGGATGCCTTCAGGGTCGAAAGAGAACACTGGGGCCATGCCAGGTGGATCTTAGCAATAACCAGGGAAACCTGAATATTGTGGTCACCAATGGACACAGGACTGTCACCACTGCCTTTGGAATCTGTACTCCTCATAATGCAGTAGTTCAGATGAGCAGGCAAGCTAAGATGACACTTCTAGATCGTGGCTACATTGGCGAGATTTTTCCTGTGTCCCCAGATTCCACTGGAGACCAAGGGAGGCAGGGTCAGTGTCAAGGGGAGGGCGTGGGGTTGGTGATCGTACTTCCTCCGCACGTCCCCGTAGTTTGGTCTCTAACTTCTGCTGATGCCTAGTTTTAGATGCATGACTCATGACCTCCCAGCGTCTCAGTTTCCTCCTCTATGAGGGAGATGGAGCTAATGACACTGACCTGTGTTTTAGGATTGCGCTGAGGATAGAGTAAGATAATGGACGGAAAGGAGTCTTGTAAAGTACTACACACATGCAAGGTATTATATTTAAGTAAGAGCTTAATAACTAATTTTACATGAAGATAACAATGCTATTTGATACTTAAGTTTTCTTCGCATTTTCCAGATTTCTGTGTTAGACAAGTTAATCCTCAATTCTATGTTATCTACTTTGTCAGCCAAAAGAGAGAATCTTGGTCTCCTCAGGAAATTTAGTGAACAATGAAACAGATATAAAGGCACAATTTGGGTATTTCAAGTTCAAAGACTTGTCTAAAGCATTAACTTCTTATAGAGAGCTTAAGTCAGGAGTAATCATACAAAATCTCAGATGTGGTGGAGACTTTTTTTTTCAGTTTATAATATAGGGATGATGGGCTTGGGGAAAAGATAACTTCTATTACAGAATTACTGATAGACATGCAAAGTCATATGATTATATACAATGTTTCTCCTCTGAGCGTTTTTCATCACACATTAATATCTGTCCATTTATCAGTTTCTGAGATCATTAAGGGTTCTCACCTAATATTCTTCTGAGTAGGTACCAGAGGCCCATCAGATCAGAACAGACCTCTTCCTACAAGCCCCACAGCCCTTTTCCTAATGAGGATGGTTCAGAACACTCCAAACCAAGTGTTGGAGGATCTGTGGTCAGCTCTTGGCTGTGATTTGAAAACACTCACTTATCACCTCAGGAATCAAGACATGGAGCTCCATTACCCTAGTGCTGAAGTTTCTGGGTGTCCATGAATACCACCACATGCATACCAGGAGTGGAAAGAACCATGGGCTTGGTGGGCATAGCCTCACTTGAGGGCTGGCCTGACACTTTATAGGGGCAGAGCTCTTAATTCCTCTGGGAGTCCGGGCAAGCCCTCTGTAAAGTGGGAATAAAAACTGTTCCATTTTCTTCACAAGGGTTTTGTGGACAGAGCTTTTAAAATTATAATATACAAAGGAATTGTTGGCACCAATTCCAACTCAGTAGGGACCCCGCTTTGTCCTCACTGGGACCAGTGCCTGTAATACTATTATTATACTATTATTTTTCACATTATTATGATGATCTCTAAACACTAGGAAGTCTCTGACACTAAAGGAAAATGAAGGAAGGGATTTCACCTTCACTATTTTACAGGGTAATTGGGATGGTTACAATGAAATACCAGTTATGAACAGTTTGTCAACTGTAGGACCATGTACACACCAGAATTCAGAGACAAGGGCCCTTAATTAACAGGACTTTCCAGGCACTTGGTGGTACCAGGATATGCACAGCTGGCTCTAAGTGGCTACAGCCAAGAATGGCCCAGATCAGCAGCTATTTTCCGATTTCAGGAAATCATCAAACCCCCAACCTTCAGAGCCTGCTTCTCCATCAGAAGTGACTCACCAGGCTTCTGAGGGTCAGGTCCTAGAGACATCTTAGACATATCACGATGGGGCAGATAGTCAGAAAAAGTCCCTCAGTAAGTAATATAAAAGAAGTTGAATAGAGTGTGGCTTTAGAGGAATCTAAAGGCAGGTAGCAGTGGCTACCCACGCCAGGACAGATAGCTCGTGCTCCTCGTGGGCCAGTGGGAAGGCGTGGTATTTAGAGTTTAGAGACAGGCAGTGAGGAGGGATGCAGACATACATGTTCTGATGCCAGAGAGCTCCCATCTCAGGGGCTGGGTATGACTGGGTTGGGGCAGGGGGCAGGCACTGGGAAGGAAGCTCAGACAAAGACACAGGCACCATGGAACGAGATCAGGGCTCTTGGGTGAGGTGAGAGTTCTGACACAGAAAATAAAGTTAGTGTTGCAGTCCTGGAACCTGGATTTCAGCCTAGAATGTAAACAGCATCAAATCCCACAAGATGTGACATCTGGGAGACTGCTGGAGCCTGATAGGTACAGAGCAAAGATAGTCCTGAGCCTTGGGTGGAAACAACTGAAAGAGAGCTGGGAGGATAATTTGCCTAAAGGTGGGCTTTCAAGCCTCAATTGTTTCTGGAGAAATGGTCACACAGGATGAGCCTAGGCTGGTGTAGCAGGGGCAGGCCCTACGGTGGCTAGAAGGTCAGTGTCAGGAAAACAATCAGAGTGAGGCTGGACAGGCTTGGTTAAGTTAGACGTGTCATGGAGGGGCAAAAAGGGTCCCCACAGGAACTGATTGATGCCAAGAAGAACTCAAGGGGTCTGAGGTGTTTATTTCTGTCATGGAGCTCTGGCCTTGCCCTTGGGGGAACCCTCCTCCAGGGACCTTAGGCCTGGGGTAGCCAAAGGTGCTCTGCATCTCCTGGAAGAGATGGTCCTCCAAATCCAGCCAGGAGCCTTTAGTTTCCAGATGTCATGTTCTAGACTAGTTCATCTGGGCCAGGATCTCTGTCTTATGGCCAATGGCTAGTTATTCCTAATATCCACTCTCCCTTTATGACTTACTAGCAAACTCTGATTTTATCGGGGCTGATGGTGTGCCCGGCTTAAAAACAAAACACATTTCCTAGTTCCTTAATGGATAGGAGTAGCCATATGATGTTCTGGTAAATGAGGTATAATCTTGCTGAGGCAAGATTCCCTGAGCACTGGAAGTTGAGAAGTATTGTGCATCTAGAAAAGCGACTTAAAAGGGAGGCTGACTGGTTGGGCATGTACCTTTTTACATATCCCTCTTTACACCTTAACTTTTTCCTTCCCGATTCTCCTTTTCCCTTTACTACTTCTCCTTCTTCCTTCTTTTTGCTTCCTACCTGGAACTCTGATGTAACTGCCAGAGCCACAGTAATCATTTTGCAACCATGAGGCAATCCTGAGGCTAGAAACCATGCTCTGAGGTTTGCAGAGCATCAATAACAACGGTCCTAGATGTCAACCTCCAGACTTCACATAAAAGACTAAATTCTTATCTTATTAAAGTCACTGTAGTTGGGCATCTGTACTTGGCAGCTTAACCTTATCCTGATTAGGGTATGTATCTTCTAGCTGGACCATTTAGGTTGGGGTGGGAGGTTGGATGGAGGGAGGAAGTGTCTCCTTCACTTTTGGAGATCTGTTGCATTTGGTTCCCATGGATGGATGACATGGTTTTCAGTGAGGACTTCCTTGACTCAGTTGTACTTTCCAGCAGGGGGACTGGGAAGAGGCAGGCATTTGGGAGAAAACAATGTCTGGAGGACCAGACAACCAGCATAGAACAAGCAGAAGCAGACACTGCCTTGGCATCTCCATCCAGAACTCACCACCTGCCTGCTGCCTGTCCCTCGGTTTGCCCAGAGAAATCTGCTGCTCCGAGATCCCATTGCACCCGATGAACTTTCACACTCGCGAGGAATTCTGACAAAATCTTTTTTCTCCAAGGCTCCAAAGTCTGTGTTCCATA